>NW_020838033.1:1172685-1380587 GCF_003676395.1 Aethalodelphis obliquidens | reverse complement strand
TCTCACAAAGGTCAACATTTTATTGGGTCTTTCAAAATCAATTCTTCACAATGAGAAACGGACATCAGTTAAATAAACTGTTAGAACGGAACAAGTCAATATATTTACAAGCTCTTGCTGTCCTTGGGACCTGAATTCTAGTGTAGGCTTTGTAGATACTTTGCTAAATCTAAGTTTTCTTATATTTAAATCGAGGGCAACTGTCCAAGGCTCTCTAAGCTCCCTTCTAGAACTAAAGTTCTATGACCCTTTGGAAAAACTGTTAAAATGACATCTGCCTCTCTACACATATGCTTTTTAAAAAATAAAAGCAATATGTACTCAGTATAAATAATTCAAAAGTTATAGGAAGCTATAATTGAAAAGTAAAAGTTACCTCCCAGACACCCAAGTCCCTCTTTCTTAAGCCTAAAGACAACCACTGTTTTCTTTTGTAGCCTCAGAAACAAGCAAAAAAACACACAAAACCAAAAAAAGGCATGTACCAGCACAGACACACACACACACACACACACACACTCATACTCCTTGGAGGCACACACATACCTTGATCTTTCTAAAGGCTGCAAGGAATTCCACTGTACCCTGCTGTGTGGTTTCTGGGTTTTTGCTACTGCAAACAATGTAGCAGATAGGTGTATCTGAACATAAATGCAGCAAGCCCAAGTCTAAGCACTGTTTATTTTGATAGATAATGCCAAAGTGCTCAACAAAATGTTGTACCAATATATACTCCCCATCCACATGACTGAATGCTCAATTCTCCCACACCTTTGAGTACAAGGAAGCACAAAGAGTAGGTGAGAGTGAGCAACTTGTACTGCAGATTCTATTAATTCCAAGGAGATCAAGTTCTATCTTAGATCAGGATGTGGATTTAATAGCATGTATGGCTAAATTCCTCCGCATATAATCTGGCCACTTTCACCCAGAGATGGATATCGGTACACTGAAAAATCAATTTAGTTCCTTATCTTCTTCACTGCCAGAGGATCCCTATTAATTCAGCTGTTTATTCCCAAGTTAAATGGAATAGTACATGATCTCAGAGTTGATAAGTGTTAACAGAGCACACAGAAGTAACTCCTGGGTATTTTTAAAGTGTTTTTTAATTAAATAACTGGTATAATGTCTAGCATGGAGTAGATACTCAATAAGTAACTTAATTAAATTAATGAATGTCATCCACGTTGAAAATATCATCTTAGTTTACTAGGAAGTATTTGCAAAGGACCATATAAACATCAGGCAACTCCAGGAGGAGCACATGAGTTTCTAAAAACAAAGTAAACATATATAAAAGTTCTCATTTTACTTTTCTATAATTCATTATTTTAAGTATTTCTTACATCTTCAGTTGTAGTATGCCATCACATGGTGGGGAGGGAGCAACAACTTTGGTCTTACACTGAAATGTGGAAAAATAAATTTTTAAAAAATTTTAGAACCAGGGAAATGAGGTATATCTAATGCTGTATGTTTTCAGCAGAAGCTCCCTCTAATTTTATAAGAAAAGTGGTTAAACATAATTTAGGAACACCCACTATGAGATTATTCCCAACACATAATCTTTCCTTTCCTCATCCAAGTAAACCAACCACACACAACACTAAATCTCTTAAGAAAACTGCCCCCAGTTTCTTCTATTATCAGGAGATCACTAAAAAAAAAGCCTCAGTTTTAAGGATCAACACGAAGCACTCAAATCAAAGCCGACCTTACATACACTTAACACGTAAAACTCACCAAACACAGCAAGTCCTATGCTAAGGGCCAGAAGCATCTTTCAAAATGAGGGAAGTCTTCTCAACCCTTGCTCTGACTACAGCACAAATTATCAATGGGGCCCAACTCCAGACACTGGGCTCAGAGCATATAATCCAACAAGGCATCAACTAGGAAAGGGAGGGGCAGTTGAAGTAAATGGGACACAAAGTCAAATATAAGGGTTACCTGGCAAGGGTCCTGCCCATGACCTTATCAGAAAATCACATGGGAGGTCCCCAAATTCCACCACTAACAACAACCAAAAACATACCCTTACCTGTAGGCCCTTTAGGATTGGTTGCAGCTGAAAAGAATTAAAGTCTTCTAGGTGCTGGCAAATTCTACCTAATGGAGTTCAACGTCCTATCTACCAGAATGAACTCCACAGATTAGAAGATAAAAATTTTAGGTTAACAGTTTTCAAATAAAAATTATAAACTACAGAAAAAACAAATATTACAATCACATAATAAAGGAGGCAGGCCTCAGACTGAGATGAAACAATTACGCCCTTCAATACAATCTACAGTTTCCAAGACACACAAGAATCTGTTTCTTGGACTTGAGATTGGTATTAAGTGGCAATGGATTAAGACAGAAAAATGACGACCTGAAACTAAACCAAAAATCAAAGACACTCAATTTAACACTGAGTTTGCACACACTGTCAGGAACAAACTAAAGCCACTATTAGTAGGGTTGCTGTGTTAAATGGCAAACTACTATGACATAAGTAACTGGTCATAATTGGCTGGTAGACAGTCTGATAACCAAAGTGCATACTTATTGGTTACTGCCCATACTTGCCAGAAAAGTTCATCCAGTCAGATCATGTAATACAAATGACTTCCAAAAGTAAGCAGCAGTTGACTTCTGTCCCCCACTGTATGAGTTTTTAATGAGCACGCGCTCCAAACAAGGCACAGCAGTCAAGGCACAGGCCAGCGGAGGAAGGGAGGTGTCTTCGTTTTCCACTGCTGCATAACAAATTATCAAAAATTGAAATTACATGTTCAGTGTCTTTAAGACTGCCACAGAATTTATAATTAACCCAATCGCTCCTATAAATATCTCATGTCTATAAACTTTGACTTTCCCAACTGTTGTTAATTTAGCTAATTCAAAATATTTTTGTTATCCTTGGCATTAAGATACTGTTATCCTCATTCTTTATTCTAGAATGAAATTATAACCTTTATTTCAATCCCTACCATACTTGAAGGAGATGAAAACATTCAAAAAGAAATTGTTTACAATTATTTTAAAAAATACTGTAGATATCTATGGGGAAAAATCATTCACAATTTATTGGTGGAAAAGAAGACTGGGTCAGTATAATCTGTAGACTCTTCAGACCCTTTCTTGCCTCTCTGTCTTCAAGAAGTAGATAACCGAAGTAGGGGGAGGACGGATAAATTTAAATCCACCCATTTTCTTATTTGTCAGGTTGGTCAGAGAACTGGTGGGAAAGTTTAGAAAAATTTGTTAATATGAGACTCTGGCATTATAAAAAGTTCTAAACAGATCCCGTTAAAAGGATACAAAAGTATCCACAGAACTCTGGATGCATTTATTTATGTATTTAGCATTTTTATATACAGTATAATTTACCTTTTTGTGTACAAAATTTTTGACAGAATTCACATGTACCAACCACCAAAATCAGAATACAGAACAAAATATATGCTTTCAGGCAAGTTATTAATACTCAAAAAAACTCCCTGTACCTCAGACTCCTCACCTGTAAAACACAGGTAAGAATACCTCCATCATAAAGTTACTGTGAAGATTAAATGAGTTAAATACAAGTAAAACGCTTAGCGCAGAGCCTAACACACGATAAGTGCTCGGGAAACATCAGCTATGTTCTTTCTTTCTTTCTTTCTTTCTTTCTTTCTGGCTGCTTTGGGTCTTCATTGCTGCACACGGGTCTTCTGAGTTGTGGTGAGCAGGGGCCACTCTTCGTTGCAGTGTGCAGGCTTCTCATTGCGGTGGCTTCTCTTGTTGTGGAGCACGGGGTCGAGGGCGCGTGGGCTTCAGTAGTTGTGGCTCGCAGGCTCTAGGGCGCAGGCTCAGTAGTTGCGGTGCACAGGCTTAGCTGCTCCGCAGCATGTGGGATCTTCCCAGACCAGGGCTCGAATCTGTGTCCCCTGCATTGGCAGGCAGATTCTCAACCACAGCGCCTAGTTTTTTAATAATACTCTGACACTAGGAGGGGAAGGGACTGAGCAGACACATTTTCTAGGTCATGGAAAAGACTGCCCCTCAATGTACCTTAATAAAACCCTCACCATGTACCTTAATAAAACGTCATTCTGGTTTACCTGTCAGCCCAATGTGAGTTTGGCTAGCCACTTTTCTCTGAGACCAGTCAACTCTGGCGCACCGAAGAAACAAGTTTACTTGAAAAACTGAGGAATGGATCCTAAATCCTAAAGGCCCAAAAAAGTTAACAGCATCCTGAGAAGGCTTGTCCGAAGAGCTAGTCAGTCAGCTTATGACCTTGGTTCCCTCTAAAAGGCAACACTGGTCAAATATGCTTCAGTGAAAAGAATGTGATGCTAGGAGGGAGATACTTGAAGTATACCACAAATTAGCTTTAACACGATTATGTACTTTTTTTTTTTTTTTTTTTGCGGTACGCGGGCCTCTCACCGCTGTGGCCTCTCCCGTCGCGGAGCACAGGCTCCGGACGCGCAGGCTCAGCGGCCATGGCTCACAGGCGCAGCCGCTCCGCGGCATGTGGGATCTTCCCGGACCGGGGCACGAACCCGCGTCCCCTGCATTGGCAGGCGGACTCTCAACCACTGCGCCACCAGGGAAGCCCACGATTATGTACTTTAAAGAGAGAGTCTGAGTTTTAAAAAGTACTAGTCAGTTCTCAATTATCCACACTAAAGGAGGTGAAAAGTGGTGTAAATAATTCAAAACAGTAAAAAAAGAAATCCTTAACATTCTACTTTAGAATGTAATTTTTCCTATAGATTTATATCCAAAATTGCACCTGGATATGATCAACCTCACAGCATCCATTTGAGGCTCAATCTTAGGCCACAAAATTCTTTCAAATGCAAGTCTCTAAATGTTATAAAGAAGTAAAAGGTGAGAACAAATGAGTTTAATCAGTCTAGGCCTGGTAAGCCATGAGAGATCATCCAACTGAGGATTTTTGCTCCCACAGACACGGGGGTGCATTATTGTGCCTAAGGAGCTGGAAGTGGGTAGCAGCCTAGCTGCAGGCCAATTTATTTCATAAAGTCAAGGTATTCTTGAAAGTTTATGTAATCATCTCAAGTGCCAGAAGACTTCAGCAACCACCCTGTCTAAACCCTTCGATTTTACAGAAGAAACTGAGATCCACAAAAGTTGCAACATGCTGTCAAACTATATAATAAAATGAATATTTAAGTATTGGGAAGTTCATATTTTTTTTGAGATATAACTGACATATAACACTGTGTTAGTTTTAGGTGTACGACATAATGATTTGATATACATATATATTGTGAAATGATTACCACAATATGTTTAGCTAATATCCATCATTACACAGTTACCAAAAAAATGTGTGTGTGTGTGTGTGTGTGTATGTGATAAGAACTTTTAAGATCTACGGGAAGTTCATTATTTAAATAATTCACTTATATAAATAAATAACCTATATTTCTTGCAAAAAATTGACTATTCAGTTTGCTTAAATTGGGCCACATATCTGCTTTATCTTAAAGTTCCCTACTGTACAACTTCAGATGTACCAAAAATAAAATCAGTCCTCTGGAATATAACTTAACTCCAATAGAAGCCTCTCCACTGCACCACAACATGAACCCTCCTTTCCAATTAGTCTAGCCGCATACTCTAGCCTATCTGTCAGTTGATACACACCTTCCTCAAATTTGTTCATACAATTCTGAAGGCCAGGAACATTCTCCTACCTCGTATCTGAATACTACTCTTCTGGATCCAGGTCAGGTTCCACCTTGCCTTGAAGCATTTCCTAATCACCTCAGTTCACTCTGAATTCCTATCATATTTATTGTCACTTCTTAGCACTTAACAAATGTTACTTAGGATCCCTTATCTGATAATATAAGATGCCCAGAATTGTAATTGTTCTTTGTATGTGTTTTTCCCTACCCCCAAATTCTCTTTTTTGTAGGTGTAGTGAGAACATGGAATAGGTATTTAAAAATCAAAACAGAACAACTTAGATGAGAAGAGGAAAACAGCTGGTAAAAGGCTAAAATCGATTTTTTTCCTTTATTAAAATGTCCTTTGGGGACTTCCCTGGTGGCGCAGTGGTTAAGAATCTACCTGCCAATTCAGGGGACACAGGTTTGAGCCCTGGTCCCGGAAGATCCCACATGCCTTGGAGAACTAAGCCCATGTGCCACAACTACTGAGCCTGCACTCTAGAGCCCATGAGCCACAACTACTGAAGCCCGTGCACCTAGAGCCCATGCTCCACAACAAGAGAAGCCACTGCAATGAGAAGCCCGCGCACCGCAACTCGCTGCAACTAGAGAAAGCCCGCATGCAGCAACGAAGACCCAACGCAGCCAAAAAATATATAATTAGTTAATTAATTTTAAAAAATGTCCTTTAATGTTGTTTAAATATCTTTTCAACTATAAAGATATTAAAAGAATAATTAGGAAAATATGGAACATTGCATAATCTTCAACACAGCAATTCTGTCCACTTTAGGAATCCATCCTAAGGAATCAATCTGATCAGTGTATAAAGATTCATCACAGCATAATTTATAAGCAAAAACTGGAGAAAAAGGAAGTTCATTAGGAGGGAACAGGCCAAATAAAATATGATGCATCCATACAACATATTTCTATGTAGTTACTTTAAAAGAGTATTAGTAATGACATGAAAATTTTAAAGTTGTTTCTATTTTTTCCTATTTCTCCATGATTTAATAATCAGAAAAAAGCAAATCTTTTCACTCTGAAAAAAATATAGTGTAGATTTGAAATAACATACAACTATTTACCACTTAAGAAGTGACACACTAGCTCATGAAGAGTAATCCTTAACAATGTATCAAAGTCGACATGTAATCAACTTCCCTGCTGTTTTCATGTTGTTTCTTCACGCCAGAAGTTTCTGAAATAATTACCAATAATTTTCATTGAAGGAAGTTTTCACCTATTCAGAGGACAGACATCTCCATAAGTGGTGACAGGACGGCAATGAGTCAAGTCATCGTCAAGTCAAGTTATATTCCAAAGGTCAGTGACGATGACCACCACCAACACCCCATCATCAGACCAACAAGGCAGAGGGGAAGTCCACTGAGTTAGCATCTCTAATCAACAGATGTGAATACTGGAGTACATGAAGACCAAGATGGTACTCTGTGTCTTTTTGTTGACAGGATTTCAACTCCAATGGCTCCCACAGCCATTCCACTTCAGATGCTCACTGACATTCTCATACCTTAGCAAGGATCTCTTGGAATTTTTTCTACTTCCCAGATGCTAACTTCCGAATTTTTCTCTCTGAACTTCTATTCCATCTACCAAGAGGAAGGGAACACTCAAGACGAGAAAACAAGTACAAAAGCCCTGAAGGAGGACCTAGCTGGGCATATTGGAAGAACAGAAAGAAAGCCAGTGCAGCTTGAACATGGTGCACAAAGGAAAACTGCAGAAGAAACTGGAAGGGATGATATCACAGAGGGCCCAGCAGGTCATGATAAAGACTTTGGATGTTGTGTTTTCAAAAATGTTTCCACTCCCATGGTGAACCAATCTTATGTAAATAAAACCTAGATTTATGTTTCAAAGCTCACCTGCTCTTCCAAAACCCAGTGCAATAGATTAAACTGCCTGCCTGCTAAGCAGCCTCTCTTAAATGTCAATATATGCAAAGCCAAACACTATCTTTTTTCCCAAACCAGTTCCTCCTGACTATTTTATATCTGTTAACAGACCGACCATTACACCCAGGCCTGACTGACATCTTAAAGCTATCTTTCATTCCTTGTCTACTGCCCATCCCCACTACATACAGGCTCCACAGGTCCCCAAACCTCCAACCTACTCTTTCTTTTCTAGTCCCAATGCCCCCATCCTAGTTCACACTAGCACCAATTCTTATTCAAATTACTGGGATAGGCTAAACTTCCCAGACCTTCAGTTCCTTCCCCATCAAATATATCCTATATGATGTCATTTAGATACTTTTAAGACCATCAACAAGCAGGTTATATACAAATTTATCACCTCAAGTTCTGACTTTACGTCAAGCTCCACTCACATTTCTGCCTACTTAATGTATTTATACTCAGCCTCATTCACATCTCAAATTTTAACATGTCTAAAACTGAACTCCTGACTTCTGATCTTCCCTCCAAATCCCACACCTACTCTTCCCATTCCTATTTCCCACTCCCATCTCAGTAAGTGGCACCTCTACCCATCCAATTACTTGAGCCCGAAATCTGGGAGTCATCCATGACACTTTCTTCTCCCTAAACCCCCACATTCACTCTAAAATTAAACAGATTTTCTTTGACATACTTCTCAAATAATCTACTTCTCTCCATTACCTCTGCCACTGAGTTCCACCTGCAAAGATGCTTATTCAGGTTGTATGAGGTGCAGCCCAGGCTTCAGGAGCTTTAAAAGCTCCCCGGGTGGTTCTGGCATGCAGCTAAGGGCTCACCCTCTGCTCTACAGGTCCTGGACTCCTACGAACCACTCCAAGCTTATTTCTACTACTTTCTCCCTTGTTCACCTAACTCTACCCATCCTGACCTCCTTGCTGGTGCCTTGAACATGCCAGGCACATACATTCCTCCTGGCTTTTGCCCTTGCTACTCCCTCTGCCTGGAGTTTCTGGTTTACTCCTTCACCTTCTACTTCTACAGATATTTACTCAAATATTACTATTGTAGTGATTTAGTGAGACATTCCCTGGCCATTCTATCGAAGACTGCAATACCCACCTCCACCTCAACGCTCAGCATCTCTTTCTCTGGCTTTATTTTTCTCCTTGGGACTTACCACATTCTAACATAACATATATTTTATTTATCTTGTTTACTGCCTGAATATGCACTTCATGAGAGCAGGGATGTTTGTCTGTTTTGTTCCTTAACTACATCCCCAGCAGCTAGAACATCATCTGGCACAAGGTAGGTACTCTATTAAAAATTTAACTCCTCAGCAAGGCCTGCCCAGATTCCTCAATTAAATTTAATTTCCCCATTATCCCCCATAGTAATTTATTCCTTTCCTTCATAACATTTACAGTAATTCGTAATTATATTTTGTTTATTTGTTGAAGTTCCTTTCCTAGAATGTAAATTCCATGAGAATAGGGATTTTCTGTTTGGTTCACCACTATATACAGCATTCCTCATGCTTAAGTGGCACAGAGCAATTTAAAAATTTTTAGATGAATGAGTTAATAAATGATTGAGGTCAAATACATTTTCTGAAAGCACACTCTGATCATGTTATTGTTTCAATCAAAAACTTTCAAAGTCTCTCCATCACTCACCACATTAAACCCTAACTGCCTGGCCTTGGTAGAAGACCTCCCACGTTCTGGGCCAATTTACTTTCCTGTCTTGCTCCCATTTTCCCATGTGTCTTTTGCTTCAGCTACACTACACTGCTCATTATTTCCAGTACGCACCCTATACTAACTGCATTTCCTCACCTCCACATTTTTACTCATGACATTCCTTCTGCCTGAATTCCCTTCTTATTCCTGCCTATCAAAATTCCAGCCTTTAAAATACCTACCCTTCAAAACCCAGCTCAAATGTAACCTTCACAAAGATAGTCCTCCCACCCTAACTTTCCCAATTGAATGGTCTCTTCCTCTTCTTTTTTTGTTTTTGCCCGCGCCATGGGGCTTGTGAGATCTTAATTCCCCGACCAGGGATCGAACCCCTGCCCTCTGCAGTGGAAGTGAGGAGTCTTAACCACTGGACCGCCAGGGAAGTCCCTCTTCCTCTTCTAAACACCAAAACACATAATACTGGTTTAATTCCCCACTCATTTCGGAACACCTTTTACAAACTCTTTTGCTTATAATTACTCAATAGATATTTGTTGAAATGAAGTCAGTTAACACCACTAGTCCCCCTTCTCTGTCATAAAACATATTTAAATTTGGGGGGAGGGGGTGTCCTCTTTCACAAGACTCTTTAACGACCAAAAAGACTTAAAGCTGAAATAGCAGATTCCTAGCCTTAACCTTCCCCTCCATGCTTTTTCTGAAAAGGCAAGATCTTCCCAAATGTAATTTTTGGAGCTCAGATTTTTTAATGTACTCAACTGCTTGAAAAAAATGTTAAGCTGCACGTGCTACTATGATGACATAAATTCCATATGCCATATTAAAATGGGTTACCCTAAGATTATGACATATTTGAAAGACTATCTGGCTAAAAATCTGAATACCTTAAAGTCTGCTGTTTGAAAACGATAATTACTAGGAAAATATTTCTGTTCAACAAGAAATCTGAAACTCTTTATGATCTTTTAAGTATCCCGCTCATTTCTACATCATGTTGAATGATGTTAAGTAACACTACCAGCAATCCAGTAAAACTCTACCATGAAACACTTGTTGTACCTCAAATAATAGACTTTTGTTTCCCTACCCACTGGGGTTCCCAAAGTGTAGTTCAGAGATCCCTGAAAAGTCCCTTTCATTGAGTCTGTTAAGTTGAAACTATTTTCATAATACTAAGAAACTACTGCCTTTTTCATTGTGTTGGCATTTGCACTGGTGATACAAAATCAATAATGGTTATAACCGTGGATGCCTTAGCTTAAATCAAGGTAACGGCATCAAACTGTACTAGAGTTATGTGTGTCTTTTACCATCATGGACTAGAGATCTTTTTAAAAAGTCAATTTCACTTAAAAATGTTCTTGATGAAGCAATAAAAATTACTAATTTTATTAAATCTGAGCCCTTGTACAGGTCTTTTAAATATTCTGCGTGATGAAATGGGAAGTACGCAAAAAGCACTTCTACGGGATAGTACATTGGTTGTCTCCAGGAAAAGCAACTGTGACTCTGATTAGTGAGCTAAGCTAACTGCTTTTTTCATGGAACACTACTTTTACTTGGGACAAAGGGCAAACTGTCGTTATTCAGACATGAATATTTAGCAGACATTTTCTTGAAAATGAAGTGATTCTGTCCCTTCAAGGAAAACAATTGATAGTATTTGTTGCCAATGATAAAGTCCAAGCTTTCAATCAAAAATTAAAATTTTGGAAATACTGTAGCTGCTTAATAGACGCCCAATACTTACAAATTTTTCTGATAAGAAGGACAGTGATATTAGCTAATGTGGGTTTTTTGGTATTATATTATGAAACGTGTCATTTGGAAGATCTGCTTAACTCAATGAACCAACATTTCCTAAACAGCCAATGCATGATATTATAAAATCATGTATCATGATATTATAAAATTCATGTAAATGAATTTTAATGTAACAGTAACATCGTATGATTTCAGATTCCACACTGCAGCCTAACTTGTGAAGAAACAAACTACCAATTATCAAGTTTTGGTGTAGTATCAGAGAATAATATGCACAATTGTCTGAAAATACTACTCCCTTTTCCAACTACAAGCCCTTTAAGGCCATATTTTCTTCATGTATTTCAATCAAAACAATTTATCACATCAGATTGAATACAGAAGCAGATATGAGATTCTAGCTGTTTTCTATTAAGCTGGATATTTAAGAGATTTGCAAAAATCTAAAAATGTCACTCTTCTAATTTTTTTAAGTTATTTTTCATAAAAATATATTATTTGTGTTAATATGATAGCTTTTTAATTAATATTTTTTTAATGTTTTTTGTTTTAATTTCTAATTTAGTAACTATCACTAGATATAAACCACATAAAGAAAATCTCAATAATTTTTAAGAGTGTAAAGAGGGACTTACCTGGTGGTCTAGTGGTAAGGAATCCGCCTTCCAATATAGGGGACACAGGTTCGATCCCTGGTCAGGGAACTAAGATTCCACATGCTGCGGGGCAACTAAGCCCGCGCACCTCAACTAGGGAAAGCCTGCTCGCCACAACTAGAGAGGAGCCTGCGTGCCGCAACAAAAGATGCCACAGTGAAGATCCCGTGTGCTGCAAATAAGACCTGACGCAGCCAAATATAAAATATAATAAATAAATAAAACAAATATACATTAAAAAAAAAAGTGTAAAGAGTTCTGACACCAAAAAGTTTTGAGAACCACTGCTTAAGAGAATTTGCCTCTGATTCCAACCCCAAATTGTTTTTTGTATCCTCAACCAGAGTTGAACCTGGGGCAGATATCTGGCCCAGGGGAAATCAAGCCTTAGACTGACCAAATCAGATATTGCTCAGGAATCTGAATTAAGCTTCATGGATACTGAAGTCTGTTTATGGTGGAACACTAGACTCCATTAACTCTAACTGCTGAAGTATTGTACTTGGAACTGTCTTGGTGCCAGCCCTTTCTGAAGCCTTGCCGTTCACCTTTTCCTTGGATTCGACGACAGCTGTTTCCTTCTGATAAATCTTTTATATGAGCTATTTTAAATAGGCTTCTTTTCCTTATGATCAAGAAAGCCTTAACACCACAGAACCTCAATGCCGTTACCAGAAGTGTTTCATCTGGTGTCCTTGTATGAGACAACAAATTATAACAAGATTCTCCTCCATCTGAAGACCATATTCCCATATAAAAAAAAAATGATCACTCCAACAAAACTAAAAATTGAATGGAAATTATCGGCTCATTCAGAATAAGAGACAAACTTAATGACCAGCTGCAGATAAGGGAGGCTTGATTTTTTTTCTCTCTTTTGGAGAAGGCCATTATATATCATGTCAATACAATTTAGACAGCAAATGGCTTCACTGCAATACACCAATCTGACAGGGTTTTTCAGAGAGGTTGATGAACAGAAAAAGAACAAGCTAATGAGACCTGCCCTACCAGATATGAACAACTATTATAAAGCTATGATAATTAAGGCAGTGTAGTACCAGCACAAGACATGTAAACAGACCAATGGTACAGAATATAGAGAACACAGACACAAATCCTCATATATTTGGAAACATGTAGGTGGTATTTCAAGTTGTAGGGGGCAAATATGACTATTCAATAAATGATGGTGGCATATCAGGTTATCGTATGGAAAGAAAATTAAATCCCTACTTTGGGTTATCCTTATGAAAATAATTAGATCCCTACTTAACACCAAGCATCAAAATAAATTCCAGGTGGATTAGAAACCTAAATGTGAAAAGCATAACTTTAAAACTTGTAGAAGAAAATACAGGATGTAACTATTACCTCACAAGAAACACACACTATAAAGGAAAAAAAAATCCTACTTTAAAGTTTAAATTTAGTTTCAATAAAAGATAAAGTTAAAAAACAAATTAAAACATACCCATTATGGATGGCTATTATTTTTTTAAAAAAGAAGAAAATAACAAGTGTTGCCAAGGATGTAGAGAAACTGGAACCCTTGGGCACTATTGGTAGGAATGTAAGATGGTGCAGCCACTACATTAAACTGTATAGAGCTTCCTTAAAAAAGGTAAAAATAGAATTAACATATAATTCAGCAATTCCACTTCTGGGTATACACCCGAAAGAATTGAAATCAGGGTCTCAAAGAGATATTTGCCCGCCTATGTTCAGAGCAGCGTTATTCACAACAGCAAAAGGTGGAAGCAACCCAAGTGTCCATTGGTGGATGAATGGATAAACAAAATGTAATTACATACATACAAAGAAGTATTATTCAGCCCTGGAAAGGAAGGAAATTCTGACACATGCTAAAGTATGGATGAACCTCACAGACATCATGCTAAGTGAAATAAGCCAGATACAAAAGGACAAATACTGCATGATTCCGCTCATATGAAGTATCTAAAAGTAGTCAAAATCATAGAAACAGAAAGTAGTACCTGTTTCTAAATACCAAGAAAAGGATTATGTAAATCTCAAATTAAGGAGATGAATGATTACATATACATCTTTTTTTTCTTACAAACAAATAGTCAGATTGATAGGAGGAATTAGAGGTCTTCAGAGAACTACTGCAAGCCCTCCTTTGATGTAGCTGGTGCCACAGCCTGAAGATTTATGCCAACAGCTTCTTAGAAAGCAACAGTCAAGAATAAAGGTCTCTGGGGCTTCCCTGGTGGCGCAGTGGTTGAGAGTCCACCTGCCAATGCAGGCGACATGGGTTTGTGCCCTGGTCCGGGAAGATCCCACATGCTGCAGAGCGGCTGGGCCCATGAGCCATGGCCACTGAGCCTGTACATCCGGAGCCTGTGCTCTGCAACGGGAGAGGCCACAACAGTAGAGGCCCAAGTACCGCAAAAAAAAAAAAAAAAAAAAAAAAAAAAGAATAAAGGTCTCTGGGACTTCCCTGGTGGTCCAGTGGTTAACTCTCTGCGCTTCCACTGCAGGGGGTGTGGGTTTGATCCCTGGTCAGGGAACTAAGATTCGGCATGCTGCACGGCGTGGCCAAAAAATAAAAAAACTTTTTAAAAAGAGTTGTTGGGACTTCTCTGGTGGCGCAGTGGTTAAGAATCCGCCTGCCAACGCGGGGAACACAGGTTCGAGCCCTGGTCTTGGAAGATTCCACATGCCGCGGAGCAGCTAAGCCCGTGCGCCACAACTACTGAGCCTGCACTCTAGAGCCCACGAGCCACAAGTGCTGAGCCCACGTGCCACAACTACTGAAGCCTGCACACCTATAGCCTGTGCTCTGCAGCAAGAGAAGACACTGCAATGAGAAGCCTGTGCGCTGCAACGAAGAGTAGCCCCCGCTCGCCGCAACTAGAGAAAGCCCGCACGCAGCAACCAAGACCCAATGCAACCAAAAATAAATAAATAAATAAAATAAAATTTTTTTTAAGTGTTAAAAAAAAAAAAAGAATAAAGGTCTTCACGGTCAAGCAACAGTTACTGTCCGAATGTAAAATTCCCATTCTGCGGTCTGCATCCAGCTCTCCCAAAGCAGCATGACCAACTCTGCCACACAGAGCAACTAAACAACTCCTGCCAATTCTATTAAAACATGACCATAGTTGTAAGCATGAAGGCCCAAGTGTTCCCTAAAGAGGCTAAACTTCAGAATCTTTTTTCCTATAATGGGAGCTTGTCAAAAACAAAAGTAAAAGAAGCTACTGGATCTTAGGAGCAAATGTATCAGCATAGCCTTTCAGAGTGATTCACCATGACTGAAAACAAACACAAGAAACAGGTGTGCTTCCCTGAATACACAACCAGAATTTAATATGGAGGCAGTATTGTTATGAAACTAGGTTAAGAATAACCTTATAAAATCTGAAAGTAAATATGACAAGATGGTAAAAAGAAAAGTGAATTTCAGATAAATATCAGAATACTGTTATTGTCAGGCTCTGAGTAACTTGAAATCAGTAAGTTACTCAAAATACCACTGAACGGTAAGAATCTTATAAATCATTTTCTGCTAAGGCAGGAATTAGTTTAGCCCCTAAAACAGTTTTAGAATGTAGCTCCACTGTATCTTTCATTTATATTATCCTTCATTAGTGTGATGGATTTTCAGAAAACACTGTGGATGCATCAACATTTCTGAGTCCATAGTACACGATAAAAATCCACAGGACCCAGCACTGTTCCACAACCTGTGATAAGACAGCGAGATATCAGAGTTCACGGCCTATCTGAAAATTTCCCCTAATTAAGAAAAATCTGTCTCTTTTTTATGATGAAATCTAGTGATAATGAAAAAAACATGCTATTACAGCATAATCTTACATAACAGTCCAACTGTGTTGGAGAAATGTGTGTAATTGAGGAAAAGGGAGGATAGACAAACACATACTTGTACATATATACATATACACACAAAGATTTGTAACAATCAAAACCCCATATCCCCAAGATACTACATACAAATTATCAGTTTCTAAATTTCATCCTGTGTACCTTTCAATCTCAGAAAAAAAGCAAGGTTGCTCATGAGAGAAGAAACTCCCCAGTCTCCTCTATAGCTAACCTTATATTAACGATGTCGGGGTGGAAAGCAATGCCCTCTTCAGAGATACTACCTGTCTTTCACAAAGACTATTCAAGATAAGAAATCTGTGAGGTCTCAGATTCAGAATCCAGCAATGCCAGTGGCACAGAAGTGAGTCAAACACTAGGTGCATTGTGTTAAAAGAAAGGCACCTTTAGTTTTTAGAATTTGGTGCCAGAAATTCCCTAGGGAGATGAACAACATAATTTATTAAAAGGGAAGAAAACGTAATTAATGTATATATAAATGTACAGAGGTGAGGTGAGGGGACATTTGAGACAAGAAAAATACAAAATGATCCAGGACTTCTTTTACTAGAAGCATTCAGACACCAAGCTTAAGGGTTCCCACAGGTCAAATATGGGACATTTTGACTATCAAAAAACGGCTATAATTATTGGTTAAACATAGACTAAATTAAAATCCACGTGTTTATAATGATACTAAAACCAAGAGAGCAAGAAAAAGAAACAATTCATTTGCTATCATTAAAGGTATACCAACTCCTTACTCAGAAAATTGCTAAAGGGAAAATTAAGAATTTACCTGAACTTTTGGGAAGAAATTATGATTTATTCCTAACTGATGAGGGAAATCTTTACAGAAGATGGAAGGCAAAGGAATGGCAGAATTCGAAAATCACCATTTTGTAATAACCAAAGAAATAACTGATTCAGGCAAGGATCATCATCAGAAGGTGAAAGGTTGCTGGAGAAGTAAAACACTATCACGCCAAAGTGTCATCACTCTACAGATTACTTGCTAATTACAAAGGGGAAAAGAGTCTTTACAGTGGAGAGAGCTGGTATTTATGATCTTGAACAAACAAATTCATCACCATTAACAGTCAGACATTGTGACATGATGTTTCTCTTACTGTGATGTGATACGAGGTACATAGCATCACCTATGAAGTATTATTACCAAAAATGTTTAACCTGAATCTAACCAAGACTTCACTGCCAGTTTGTAGGAAATACAGAGATAAAGGAACAAATTAAATGAAACTGTGAGGAAACACTCAGAAAATTCCAGAAGTGATATGTTATACAAGACAGATGGCCTGGTCTCTTCAAAAAGGCAGTACTGCATGGCTCCTAAATAAAGGGTTCTAGATTGAGAAAGAGACTAAAGAGGGGACTTCCCTGGCGGTCCAGTGGTTAAGACTTCACCTTACAATGCAGGGGGTGTGGGTTCAATCACTGGTCGGGGAGCTAAGATCCCACACGTCTCGTGACCAAAAAACCAAAACAAAAAAAACCCAGAAGGGGGCTTCCCTAGTGGCGCAGTGGTTAAGGATCCGCCTGCCAATGCAGGGGACACAGGTTTGAGCCCTGGTCCAGGAAGATCCCACATGCCGTAGAGCAACTAAGCCCGTGTGCCACAACTACTGAGCCTGCACTCTAGAGCCCGTGCCCTGCAACAACGGAAGCCACAACAGTGAGAAGCCCGCACACCAAAACAAAGAGTGCCCCCTGCTTGCCTCAACTAGAGAAAGCCCACGAGCAGCAACAAAGACCCAACACAGCCAAAAATAAAAACAAATTAATAAATAAATTTATAAAAAAAAAAAAGAAGCAATATTGTGACAAATTCAATAAAGACTTTAAAAAAAAAAGAGAGACTAGGGCTTCCCTGGTGGCACAATGGTTGAGAGTCCGCCTGCCGATGCAGGGGACACGTATTCGTGCCCCGGTCCGGGAAGACCCCACATGCCGCGGAGCGGCTGGGCCTGTGAGCCATGGCCGCTGAGCCTGCGCGTCCGGAGCCTGTGCTCCGCAACAGGAGAGGTCACAACAGTGAGAGGCCCGCATACCGCCAAAAAAAAAAAAAAAAAAAAGAGAGAGACTAAAGAGACATGTTTGGAGAAAAAAATACCAATAGCTAACAAGCATTGCATTGGAGACAATTGGGAAAATCTGAACATGAACTGGATATCAGATGGTATTAGGAAAGTATTGTTAATTGCCTCAGCTGTGACAATGTAAGAACAATTAACTAAAACAATGTCTTTATTTTAAAAAGATGCATCTAAAGTAAAGCATTAAAGTATTAAGGTGTCATGATATCTACAATATAAAGATTTATATATTATATGTAAAGACACATACATAGATAAAGCAAATATAGAAAACATGAAAAATTGTTGAATCTAGGGGATAATTGGTATAAAGGTGATAACGGTACTGTTCTTTCAATTTTCCTGTATGTTTAAAATTTTTCATTTAAGCAGTTGTTGGGGGGGGGCTCAAAATGTACTTCCTCCCGGAAGGCCTTCCAAATGACCTCACCTCTAAATCTTAATCGCTTCTTTACAAAGTCCTCTCAGCATGTAGCACAGTATATTTCTGTTCCTGTTCTGTTTTCTAATTGTTCTCTTATAATTTGATATATTCAGATTTGGTTTTCCAATAAAACTGTAAGCTCCTTCCAGCACAGACATCTTTTAGTTCTTTTCTATTTTCTCACAGCTCATAGCGAAGCACAAATTCTGCAATTAGCAGACTTTTTTTTTTTTTTTTTTTTTTTTTTTGCGGTACGCGGGCCTCTCACTGTCGTGGCCTCTCCCGTTGCGGAGCACAGGCTCCGGACGCGCAGGCTCAGCGGCCATGGCTCACAGGCCCAGCCGCTCCGCGGCATGTGGGATCCTCCCGGACCGGGGCACGAACCCGCGTCCCCCGCATCAGCAGGCGGACTCTCAACCACTGCGCCACCAGGGAAGACCCTAGCAGACTTTTTTAAAGTACCAGTAGCGAACCGGTTTTCAAGGTAGAAACAGACACACAGATGTAGAGAATAAACGTCTGGACACCAAGTGGGGGAATGGTGGGACGAACTGGGAGATCAGGATTGACATATATACACTAATATGTATAAAATAGATAACTAATGAGAACCTGCTGTATAGCACAGGGAACTCCACTTCGCTGCACAGTAGAAACTAACACAACATTGTAAAACAACTATCCCATTAAAAAAAGAAGTAAATAAAATAAAAATTAAAAAAAATAAAAGTACCAGTAGCAGTATTCTGTGCAGGCACTCAGAAAAGCACCTTAACTAACTGGGTTAGCTTTTCAACTCCTCAACAGAATGGCAGTTCGCTTGTATAAACAATTTTGAGTCACTGCTATCAAAAAGAGATCATCAAACATCACTTATGGGCTTACAGAATTTCACATAGAGAAACTAGCAGCAAGAGTTAAAGGGAGAAATTAGAATATAGGTTCTACATGTCTTCCTAGCGTTGTTAATGGATTTCCCGTGTTACCCAGGCATACAACTTTATTCTCATGACATTATTCTTCAGTCCAACAATGTCTATCACCACCACCCCCATCTGCAAAACAGTGACAGTATTTATCCACAACTCCTGGGTGTAATGAATCTTAACAAGCTACATAATGAACTTTAAAAACTTAGACAAAAGAGTGCACACTTTTTTTTTTCTTTTTTTGGCAGCGCCGTGCGGCATGTAGGATCTTAGTTCCCTGACCAGCGATCAAACCCATACCCCCTGCAGTGGAAGCGTGGATTCTCAGCCACTGGGCCACCAGCGAAGTCCCCTGCACAAAGATTTTTAAAATTTGATAATACAGTGTTGGTGAGAAAAGAGGCAGACTCATACACTGCTGGCAGGAATATAAATACAACCTCCATGGAAAGCAATTTAGCGATATCTAACAACATTAAAAACGCATATATCCTTCCACTAGGAATTTATCCAACAGACACCCATGTACATAAAAAGTACATACAAGGAGTTAATTGTAGCACTGAAAACAACCTAAGTATCCAATAAGAGCTGGCTGAATGACGGTACATCTATACAGTGGAGTATCTGCCATCTTTCAGAACGGGAGAGGTACTCTATGTACTACATGAAATGACAGCCAAGATATACTAAGTAAAAAAAGCAAAGTGCAGAATAGTGGGTACAGTATCTTATTTGTATAAACAACAAATAAAAACAAAATACCAATGAATACATAGTTGTATATGTTTATAAAAGCATTACCTCTCGAAAGGTAAACAAAATACAGGTAACAACAATTTCCTTTGAGGGAGGTAACTAGAACGATGAAAGGAGGACAGGAGAAGAAAGATTCTTCCCTCTCTCTGTGTAGCGTTTGAGTTTTATTTCATATGTATGTACATGTGTTACCCATTTAAAGAGTTATTTTTTTAAACATGGCTCTGCACCAGTTCGAATTATGTAATTAATATTATCTTAACCTAAAAGCATTTCATGTCTTCATACCATGAAAATTTTACATGAGACTTCAGTGAATTCAATCAGATAAAAACAAAGCATCCTACAGGACAGAAGCCTACCGAGAAGAGAAATGGACATTTATTACCTCCATAGCTTTACTACAAGATTTTACCAGACTACCTGATGGAAGTCTGGACATAGGCAACATTAAACATCTCCAAGCACCAAACTAACCACTATGAAGAGCTCTAAAAGGAGAAGTCCCAAAGTACCAAATGGACAACAGCCACCCCCAGCCTAAGTGTGAAGCTGTCACAATAACTTACACTCCTCAGTCTTCACACAAGGAAAAAAAAGATGAGTCTCCAGCTCTTTCACAGGACACAAGAAAATATATGCCCCCCCAAATTCCTGCGCTTCCTCAGTGTCCTCTCTCGGCTCCAGCTGTAACCATGGCAACAGAAAACAGCACAAAAGACAGCTGAACCATGAGAAGGCCAGAGTTAAATGGAGAAGTGAAAAAAATATATATATACTTTAAGACCCAAGAACATAAGGTCCTAGAGTTAAGAATGGCAGCAAAAAAAAAAAAAAAAAAAAAAAAGCCTTGAGAGGCGAATACCAAAGAAAGAACACAAAGGAAAGAGAAGAGAAAATAAGGCTCACTAATATGTCCCATTCCTAAGTTATCCAGATAGGAGACAAGGTTGGCAAAGACAACTGAAAAACACAGAAACCCCCAACAATTTAGTTATTCATTTCAATGCTATTCAGCAAACCTTTTGCTTGTTAACAGTTTATTAACTCCTCACTCTGTTCTGATGGCAGAGGTAAGAAGCAGCAAGTATCCAAAGCAGTGGCAACACAGGAAGGAGTAAATTAAGGGACCACGTGTAATCTACCAACTGAAAACCCTGGTTCTAGATCACTGAAATATTACTGTACCTTAAAGTTAATTTTTAAAAATTTGCTCTTTGTTATTTGCAAATGTGAAAGAAACACCACTCTTGTTACTTAAAATTAAAACGTCCACTGGGTAATTTATTGTCCACCAGTAGTTTCAGATTGCTTTTGTTTTCATGTGCTGTTCAGGGCATCAATAATGTACAGCTAAAACGAAAGCGCTAAGGAAGATCTTTTACCAAAAAAGAGGCAAATAGGTCACACAAAGTAGGAGGGCTGGAGATGAGAGAACCCTGACGTCTTGATTTACAATTACTATTCTAAGCCCTATACCCTTCGCTCTTTATCTAGTTCTGTGAGAATAATAAATAACTTTACTAAACGAAAACTCCCCTTACTTTCGTTTTTATGACCCTAGTCCTCCTTAGAAAGGCTACCAAAATCCCCTGCCGGAATAACTGAATGGGTTGGGGCACCTACTCCTAAATTTAGGGGAAGTTTGCATTAAAGATACAACATGACGATGGGAGTATCCGAGGAAAGAAAAATAATGCTAGAACTAGAAGCTGCAGTGACAGTTTCAAAAGAAGGGTCAGCGTGGGGCATGTTGGCTCTGGGAGGCGTTTGTAGCCTGGGAGTCTCTAGGACAACACAAGATGCGAACGGTGCTTTGCCATAAACTCCCTTAAATAATCTAAATTCTCCCTTTTGGATAAAAGCAACAGGCTCACTATCTGGCACCAAGTCTAGCCCACTGCCCGGGAAGAAGGCAGGCGCGTGGTCAAGGGTCTCTTTATCCCGCAGGTCCCTGCAACACAGCGATGCGCATGCGCCCCGAGGGCAGCGAACAAGCACCCCTGGCTCGTTCACACTCGCGCATGCGCAGTCACCCATCTCGCCGCAGGCGACAGCTCACTATTTGGCAAGGGGGATGGGGCTGGGAAAATTATGGGGGGGGCCGAAGGCGGGGGCGCGTTTACGGTTGATTAGGCTCTGGCATTCGCGGGCCACGTAACCCGGCATGTGGGAAACGGGTCAGAGAAGAGTTATGTGAGGCGGCGGGGGGGGCGGGAGTGTGGGGGGGTCAGTCACCCCTTAAGGGAGACGCCCCGCCCCCACTCCGACAGGACAACCCTCTTCCTCGACTCTCCTCCCCCCACTCACCTGAGAGCGGCGGCGACAGCTGCTGGTCCCCGTCCCCCTGCACTCGCCTCATACTGTCCGCAACATCCGGGACCTGCGGAACCGCCGATACACAAATACACACACACTCGGAGCGCGCACACTCACACATACACACACACACCGAAACACACCAGCCGGGGCGTCATGGCGTCAGCACGTCGACGCAGCGAGCGCGTACCCGCCAGGCCCCACCCCGCACGGCCTCCGCCCCCTCTACTCCCCTCCCCTCCCCTCTCTGGGTTCTCATGCCTCTCCTCCCTCTGCTTCAAGACTCCGCCTACCTTCCCTAGTGCGCATGCGTCCCGGTTCTCACCAGGCCCCGAGGATTTGAGGGGAAGGAGGGGCCTGAGAAGAAAGAGGCGGGAACTCGGAGGGGGTCGCGTGCAGGGCGCGGCAGGCTTCGCGGAGGTGCGAGGACGAAATAGAGGCACACCAAGAGTGGGAGTGGGGTGGCCGTAACAATAAAGGCATTTAACAACAGCAACTTATACTTACAAGCAGGGTGTGGTTTACTAACGACTTTACCTCATTTTTTTCTAACCGTCAGTAAAATATTTTTTAGACTTTATGATGATGTTAGAGACTCTTTTAAGTAACATAAAACTGAGCATTTGGAAACAGAAAGGAGAAGGACCGTTCTTTTGAGGGAAGGCAGGCATGTAGGTGGCTTAACTGAAAGGAAGCTGATTCAGTGACAATTTATTGTCTTGGACACCTGGGTCCCCAACTGGTCTCACATCCTAGCTCCCCAAGCGCTATGGTTGATTCCTGAGTTGAGTAAAAGAAAAAAGTCTCAGGGGTTTCCCTGGTGGTCCAGTGGTTAAGACTCCACGCTTCCACTGCAAGGGGCATGGGTTCAATCCCTGGTCGGGGAACTAAGATCCCGCATTCAGTGCAGTGCCGGCAAAAAAAAACAGGAAGTCTCAGAGCATCTTGGCCCTGGGAGAAAAAAGTCATCTCCACGTTATTATGTTAGAGTCATAATGTCAGTGATGGGATATTTGTTATTGTTACAATTCTTTCCTTTAGCTTCAACTGTAAAAAAATTATTCTTACTGAATCAAGCCAAATAATCTGGAACAGGCGTTGTCTCTTTTCCATACTGAGATTATACCATTACGTAGACACGCACACAAGTGCACGAGAAGGCATCGTATCCAAAGGAGCAACCAGATGAATCTATGGGTGGTGGGGTGACAAAGTGTGGGCCCTGCCTTGGGGATAGCTACCGGAAGCTCTGCTTCTGTGGGACTGTCTCCTGCCACATGCATCCTGGCTCTGGGTGGCTGGTGAGTCTGTTCAGCAGGGAAAGCTGGGAGCCCATGAGCAAAGCCACAGGGGAGGCTGTGACAGTGCCAGGCTGCCTTCCACTTTCAAATATGCAAGCACACCCTACAATCCCACAGCTTAAAATGTCCTAGGAATGACAGACAAAACACTCTAAACTCCTTAAGCTTGCTCAACCCATATTTCAGCCAAAATGATCAAGAAATGGAGATCCTAAATTCAACAGTGATGTGGTTACGGTGCCTGCCCCACTGAAAACAAAAAGCACTTTCGTCACCTATTAGGCTGGTGCCTGAAACTTTCCAATTAGATTTCACTCATCATCAGCAGCAAATATTTCATTCTGTTAGCTGAAGCCAGCGAGGTTTTTGGTCCTTGGGAAGAATCAGAGTGCCCCCCAGGCAACCCAGTAACCAGTTACAAGTAACTGATTCCTGGTGTCACTGAAACTGTTCAGTTCCTGTTCTTTTGACTTCAGATCTCACAGGATGGCAGGGAAGAAAGAAAAGGGGTACTGCTTGGAGGGAGGAGCATGGAGGTGGGAAGGGGTGCAGAAGGAGGAAACTGGAGGCACGGACAACATACTTTAGCTACCTTACAACTGGGGCTAATCATTACAGTTTAGTCAGATTCTGCCTGGGACCTGGGAAGTGACTCCTCAGAGCTGGTGAGTCTGCGCCAGCAGCTTGTCCAGGCTGGCCCTGAATCTCCAGAGAGCTAGAAGGACATAAGAGTCCTATCTCCATCTGTAGCCTGGTGTGACGAGGCTCCCATTCTACTGTGGGGACCATACCGCCCACCTGAGATGTGATCCCACCAGCCTCTGTACAAAGGACTTTGATTTGGTGTGGATCTGATTAAATGACTGTAGATGTCCTTGGAAGCACTGTGTGGAAGAATTTTAAACAGCTTCTCCTTTTTAATATGCACTTCCTCTTCAGTTTTAATTATTTTGTTCCTACATTTTCCCTTTCAATTTACTAAAATCTAGAAATGTAATTAGAGCAGAAGCTGGGCTCAGAGAAAGCTGCCAGGATTTCTACAGCATGATTAAATACACTAGGCATCCCTTTAGTGTGGGGCTGAAAAATAGGATTCTCATTATTATCTTTCCTTATCCAGGAAAGAATCAGTACCACGTACAGATACGGATTTATTGAAAACGCAGCACTAATTAAAAACTCACCCAGCCTCTTGATGAGGTTTGGGAGGGGAGGAAGTGCAGTTATTTCATTATTTCCTCCATTTACTGTTTCATTGTTGTAACCACAACAAGCAAGGAACCCCCTCTTCTCTCCCCTCACGAGGGACTTAATGAGGCTTTTATCTGTGCAACAACAATCAACCTTACAATGGTACCAATTCAATTCACTGCTCTTTGTGATGGTAGGAAACACACAGAACTTGTTTTCTTAATCCAAAACACAAATGACAAAGTATTCTTTGGCCATCACGAGCCAGGTCTGGGCAAGGAATCTGTCCCAAAGACCCCTAGACGTCTGGTATTTATTCTGCCAATGAGGATCTTCAGCTCCATTTTACAGTCCAATAAGCAAAGGTATGGTTTCCCTTGAAGGTGTAGGGGAGGTAGAGGCAGGCAGGAATGAATAGAAGATAAGTGCCTGGATAGGAGGTGGAAATTCAGGAAGGAAGATCCTTAGTAGGGGCATGGTCCTGTCTAAAGTGACAGATGACACCCCCTGGGATACAGATGTAAGACCACACTCAAGGAAGCATACCAACAAGAACACACTGATGAGGTTGTGCTAGGGCTGTGATGGGGTTTAGTAGAAAATTGGCAGCGATGAAACATTTATTGATTGATTAAATTTCATAGTGAAGCAGCTGTGGCTTAATGAATGAGCTCCAGCCACCTCGGAGACTCAAGTTCAAACCCAGCACTATCGCTTTCTATATATAAACTTGGACGAGGTTCTCTGAGCCTGTTTTTCCATATGAACAATGGAGAAAATAATGCTCACCGTATCATAATGTTGTGAGGATTAACTGAAATAATATATGAACATAGCACAGTCCCTCTACACAGAATAGAATAGACCCCACTTATTTACGGATGTATTACTGAATGTGGATTTGGGGGTAAGTGTTCACATGCCTACTGGTCTTCAAGCCTCACTCTAATCGGTGTGCCATCCTTGCTCCTTTCCTTTATGCCGTTCTTTAGAATTCTTCAGGAAGCATGGAATCAAAGAGAGCAGCACGGGCTTCTCGGCCAGAACACTGACACTTGCTAGCCAGGGTCCCTGAACAAGCTCCTTGACCTCAGGTTCTGTTTCCTCACAGATCAGTCAGGTTTCTGGTTGTAAGAACTGCCCCAACGCTGGCTATATCAGCCCCAACTGGAATTTACTGAAGAAATATCTCTGGCTCCCAGAATTGTCAGGAGCTGAAGAATCAGTCTTGGAAATTCGGCAGAAACCAAGGGCTGGTGGAGGAAGAACGACAACCTTCTTTAGTAGGACCTTCTGGCCAGGAGGTCCAACCGCTGGGCACTGCCACAAAGTGCCACCAGCAGACACATGGCTCCGGCTGCTGCCGTTGCAAAAGGACGTTTAACCTTTCTTCCATCTGTGTGCCTCAGGCTGCAAACCCAAAGCCCAGGCAGCAGCACCCTGTTGACTAATCCTAGACCACATCCTGGGCCCTGACCACCATGGGGGAGGGGGGAGGGGCGGTGAGGAGGGAAACGAAGAAAGGTCTCTCTTGCCACGGTGTCCACGGTGTAACGTTCAGCACTCCTTCTCACTGACGCTGTCCGCAGCAGGGTACTCATCCCAAACAGGAAGGGGGTCAGATGCTGGACCACCAACCCTCCCACCTCATCCTTGAAACAGGGCATTCATCATAGGGTAGTAAACAGCGTCAAATGACATGTTTGTTCAAAAGTGCTTGGCATATAAAAGACATTCTGTTACTCTACTTCCCTCTTTTATAAAAGGCTTGGAATGGTGTGCTTATCTGACGATTTGATCATGTGCTTATAGATATTGAAGTTCTGAGTTTTTCAGATGGTTGGGAAAGATCATGTCTGAAGAGTGGAGTATCAAGCAGACGAGAAGCAGTGGGAAAGAGAAGAGAGGAAATGGCAAGTCTGAGTCCACCTTGTCTTTGATTTTTGTCCTGGACTGGCCACACAGCTCCATCTCCATCTTGTTCATCTTTAAAATGGTTCTAAGAATTACCTAAAGTCATTGTTTCAAACTAAGTTTCAGAGGGTCAATATTTGCTTTCAAGAGAGAATATATTACCAAAAAATGGATTACATTCACTGTTACGAATTATGTTCAGTGGTTTCTTGGCCCTATTCTGAATGGGCTTGATCCACTACCTGTTGGTATTTGCCCTAAAATAACATTTACCTAAATGTAGATAAGTTGTTTAGGAAAAACATTTTTTTTCCTCTGCCTCCACTCAAATAGAAATTACTTCGGATTTTACAACTTTAGATTATCCTTGCCATGGCTCTACTTTATCAAGGTGAATTGATTTCAACTGAAAGTTTATTCTACATTAGAATCCTATTTTTAAAAGGGAATTTAATCTAAAATTCTATCATGGAAGGTCTGTGCCCAAATGAACAGTCAAGTAGCACTTACTGAGTGCTCCCCAGGTACAGAGCTCTACGGAGGTAACTACAGGAGAAATCAAAAGAAATAGAAATAGTGTCCCTATTCACAAAGTTTTCAGTTTAGAATTTAAAAATTTCAAAACCGGAAGGGACCATACTGATTCTCCAGCCCAGTGGTTTTTGAACAATGTTTGCCTCTCAAGCTCTGGGCTTCTGAAGATTTGCCTCAGGGGTTCCAAGGAAGGGGGAGCAGCAAAGGGGGCTTGGGCAGTCCAAGCCAAGCCAGTCTGGTTCTCTATCCACTCATTCAGGCCAGAAATTGGGCACCATCCTTGAGTCCTCTTCTCCCCTAATACCTTACCTCTAATCCATCAGGAATTCCCATAAATTCTAGTTTCAAAGTATCCCTTGAATCCATCCACTTCTCTCCAGCTCCCCAGTCCCATTCAAGTTCTAGCCAACATCCTCCTTGGCCTGAACCACAGCGAGAGGGTCCTAACTGGTCTTCCTAATTCTTTGCTGTCCCTCAATCTATTCTTCACTCAGCAACCAGGGCGATCTAATTAAAACTTAAGTCAGATCATGCTTCACCCCTGCTTAAAAACTTTGAATAGCTTCCCATTGTACCAAGAATAAAACCCAAACTTTGTACCACTGCTTTTAAGAGTCTCACGTTCAACTATGTCCCCCGTTGCTCTTTTCTTCCCCATCTTCATTTCATCTTCTTCTGGCCATCTATCAATTCCTAGAGCCCATCAACCTCTTTCCTCCATGAGCATTTGTGGTTACTATTCCCTCTACCTTGAACGATTTTCCCCTAAACTCTTCACATTGGCTGGTTCTGCCTCTTCTTTCAGGTCTCAGTTTAATTTTTACAGCCCTAGAGAACCTTCTCTGACCACTTGCCTTATCTAAAATAAGGACCTTCTTGGTATCTTGGTACTCTGTTTACTTCCTTTACAACACTAACAATAATTTGTAATTGTCTTGTGTATTTACTTGTTTATTATCAATCTCTCCTAATCAATTGTTGGCTCCAGCCTGTTTGTTTCTTTTGCTCTCCATAATGTCCCAGCATTCAGCACGGTGCTGACACATGGACAGAAGGTGCTTAGTACATACTGAATGAATGAATGTACCACAGAAAACCCCAGACTTGTCTGGAATGTCAAAGAAGGTTGGAAGCATGAAAGGAAGGTTAGTAGGCAAAGAGCGTGGAGAAGGGGAACGAGGAAGGAAAGCAGGCCAGGCGGATAAAGATCCTAAGGCCAGAGAGAACATGGAGTTTTTGAGAAACTCAAGGAAAATTAGTGTGGCTGGAGTACACAGAGTAAGTGGGAGGGCTGCGGGGAGTGGGTCAGGAGGGTTAGGAATAGCCAGACAGCGTGTCTCCCCTATGAACCAAACCGCAGGACTGAGAACAGGGGAGGAGTGAATTCCCCAAAGGAAATTCAGGGCCCTCTTGGCAGAAGGAGGAAATGAATGCAGGGGGCCAACAGCGGACGACCATTACTCCTGGTTTTTCCTTCTACCTCTCTGGCTACTCCTTCTCAGTCTCCTTGACAGGCTCTTCCTTTGAATATCAGCTTTCCTCGGATTGTGTGCAGTTCCTCTCCTCTTCACACTGTCCTCTCTTGCCTTGAGATGGCTCCTTTATTCTCACCGCTCCACTGCCATCCATCTGCTAAAGAATATTCCAAGTCTATCTCGAGCCAGGTCTTTCTCTTGAGCTCCACTTACATATCCAACTATCAACCTGATATCTTCAGCTGGATGGTCCACAGGCACCTAAGATTCAGCAGATATAAAATCTGATTCTCCTCCGGTGCTCTCTTGCCTCACCAATAGCTCAAGCCTGGGAACGGGAAAGTGTCCTTGACTCCTCAATCCCACTTCTAATTCAACACCAAGTTCTGACAGTTCCATGCTTTAGTTATCTCCCAGTTCTGCCTACTTCCTTCTGTCTCCACTGACACCTCCCCAGTCCTTTCTGGGATTGCAGCAGCCTCCTCCCTGGGCTCCCAACCTCTGGTCTTCACCCTTCCAGTTCATGACTGCTCTGCAGCCCGAGTGAGATGTCTAAAAAGTCAATCTGATTGAGTCACGTATTTGTATTCCACCCTTCACTGCCCTCGATATAAAAACCATACTCCTTAATAGAGGTGAAAGGCTCTTTACCAGTGACCTATGCCTTAGTCTCCAGGTGGTCTCTGATGCTTCCCACCGCACCTAGCAGTAAGGTTTCCTGTCACACAGAGAACTACTTTCAATTCCCTGAGTAAACCAAGTTCTCTCTTTTTGCATATACTGTTCTCTCTTCCCAGAACAGTCTTCTCCACAGATTTCCCTGCCCCTACCCTCACCTTCCCCTGGTTAATTCTCTGCTGATTCTCCAGCTTCAATTCATCCGTCTGTTCCTCCAGGAAGCTGTGCATGTCCCCTAGCCCTGAGCTAGGTCTTCCCATATTTCTCCTCTCACTGCAACCCCTGTATCGTGGTTGCCTGATTCCCCCTCTGTCCCTCACTAGATGGCAAGCTCTTTGCGGGTAGGGATTTCCCTTTTTTCTCTCTCTCTATTATGTTTTCAGCACAGGGAAGCATTCCTAGCATGTAATAGGTATTCAGATAAATGTTTGTGTGATGAATAAATGAATTAACTAGTGAAAGAAACATCCTTTCAGGAACTTGGATCCTGTCGTTTCAGGCACAGAAGCCTCCAGGAGCTTCCTCTTCCTGCATCCTCTGTTTGGTCACAGGCTGGTCGGCAGCCTGTGAGAACCCTGAACAATCTGCTTGAGAGGCTCCTTGACTCACTGCATCCACTGGGAGCCCAGCCTTCCCTTAAAAGGTCACCTTATCGGAAAGTACCAATGATGGCATTTATGAGCTCTATTTTTATCTGTGTTGGAAAAGTCTCAAAGTTAATTCCCAAGCCAACGACATTAAACTCAGGAACGTGGATGAGCAAGAAAGCATCTACGTGATGCCTTTGAGTCACAGCTTTGTTTTCCGTGGCAAGACTTCCAGTCCTCCCGGTCACTGGGCCCTTGTTTTTCAGGACCGGCTGACTCTAAAAAGCTTTTGGTCCCCCATTCGTTAGAACTAGATCCTGCAGCCCTTAGTGGTCTAGGAAATGGTGTCCTCTTCCTTAAGCTTTGCTTAACTCTGCTGGGGCCTTCAGAGAAGAACACAGAATAGATTGCCAGACACCTCCCAGTTTATTCAAACCAGCTTTCTACCCCCATTCCCAAATGGGAATGAATCGTGGGTGATAGCATTGCTAGCAGCAGGAAGGAAGGAGGCGCGTGGCCAGAGGAGAGGGCTCCCGATGAGCTTGGCCAGAGAGATAATTGGACAGAAGCTACAGAAATGAGAAGAGTAACCCAGCAGAGCTGGCAAGCAAGTCGAGGGCCTGTGCCAGGGAAAGGATTCGCTGTCAGAACTGGGGGAGATTGAGAGAGAGAGAGAAGGGAGGAGTATGGAGAGAGGAAAATGGCATGAAGAACTGAAGGAGGAAGGCTGCAGGAGGGAAACAGGGAGCAGCAGAGATGGGAGGAACCATAGGTAATTTGTAAAGTGGAGAGGAGGGAGGGGGCACACATTTCCCTTTAATCCAAGTGGGGTCCTTTGGGGAAAGGGGATGTTGGAGAGTCAGGTGGAGGCCCCAGAGAGATGGTCAGTCACACCCCGCCACGGCAGACTCGAAATGAGACAAGGAATGTTCTCACTCCCAGATTCAAGGTACTAAATTGGCCACAATCCCTGCCTCTGGAAATTTAGGAAAGATAGTTTTTGACAAAGGATGCTGGAACTCGGAGGACTCGAGCCACTATTTGAGTCTCCTCCCCTTTCCCTTAGCAAAAGCCTAAACAATTCAGGATCCATGCCCCACTGTCTTGCACCCCGATCTCCCCTTCCCAGCAGCACCCACACAGCCCAGGATCACAGCCCCCTGTGCGTCTCTGCCCCTGCTGGCTACTCTGGGCCAGGGACCAGCCTGAGAGCTTGGAGTCTGGGCTGAGTCAGCACTGCCTGTGGGAGAGATTGCTTCCTGGAAAGTCTTGCTTCAAAACTTCGGGCTGGCCAAGCGCCGGTAGCGAGCAAGAGGCACACTGGAGGCTGGACGATGCATCTTTGGCTTTCAAGATACCTCTCACCAGAGAGAGAATCATGGCACAGAAATTTCCATAATCCCGCTTAAAGAGTGACTCCAATGTACTTCAGGCTGCCCCTCCACCCTCCACCCTCTCCGCTTCGGAAAATCACATTTTTCAGGTCTCACGAGAGATTTCAGGGCCAAGGTGGAAGTTCTGATTCCTGATTGATCTGGTTACTTCTCCTGTAAATCAGACAAAATATATGTTCTGAGCCTCAGATATCTATTTTCTGAAGATATGTCCTTATTCATTGGGGCAGCAAGAATGCTCCCTTGTGTGGGCACAAGGCAGAACCCTCTCTTGACAAAAAGGACAGCATACCGTTAGCAGGTCAGCAGACTGCTCCAGGGGCCAAGCCCCCGCTCTGTTTCTGGGGGCTGCGATGCGGAGTCTAAGCCATCCCCACCCTTCTCTTCAACTTGGGAGTTTTGATTCCCCCCAATGCAGGGTGAAGGGTCATTTTGATGGTCTCACTTTGGACAAGTGAGAACAGGGAGCATTTTACTTTGACCCCCACAACTGCTTGCTATGCAGCGGGCACTCTAGCGGGTAGGCAGTGAGTGGGTGGCAGCAGCTGCCAGACACCTTCCCCTGAGGATGTATCAGTTGGTGCCAGAAGCCTCTATAAGCTCTTTCTGATCTCTGTGCCAGCGACTACGGGTCCTGGAAGGAAGCCAGGCGTCCACCGTGAGCCCTGCATTCTTCTCCACCCCCTCATCCGCCGAGAATGAGGTGGGATGGCTTGGGAGCTCACTGAGAAAGGAGCCGATGGTTCTTAGACACATTTTCCAGCTGTCACACCTGCTAACGTGGGAACTCACACTCATGAACACGTGCACACTCAGCAATAAATTGTTTCAGGCTTTCTTGTTCCATCCGTCCCATGCCCAAAGCAGTGGGAATAAGAACTTCCATCAACAAACTGTGGTTCCCAGTTTGCCTCCTTCTCCCTCCCTTCTTTCCACCCTTCCACAAACACTTATTGATGTCTGACTGGCACCTACCCTGTGCCAGTCACTGTTAGGGGCTAAAGACACACGGACACAGTCTTGGGGGAGAAAATATATGTAAGTACTAATCAGACACAAGGCAGTGATACAGTGTTGCAATATGAGAGGTGGCAAACCGGTGGCCATGGGCCAAATCTGACTTGTAGACACGTTTAGTTTAGCTGGCAAGGAATTTAAAAAATTGTCAGAGTTCACATAAAAATCAATATTTCCATCTGTTTTTGAAATAACACATCTGGCAGTAATCTGGAGGAGGTAAAACACCACTGTCCCCTTTAGCTGGGATGTGCTCTCAGTGTCATAGGCCACATACTCACCCCCCACCTCACCCACTTCCCTGTTGAGTTAAACTGGTTCGTTTCGTTCATCCACGTTCACTACCACCATCGTGCACGTGTTAGAATTTGGGACCCTTAGAATGAAAAGCCATCAGAAGACCCAAAGGAGGGAACCATCAGCTCTGCTCAAGGGAGTCAGATCGGTTATCCCTTGAACTAAGTCCCAGGACTTTGTTGATTTGATGACTTGTATACTGTTTCTCCCCTGCCCCCATCGTCAGATGCATAAGGGAAAGGCTCCAGTCGGTTCCCTCCTCCAAGTATCTCCAGCCCACAGCAGAGTGCCTGGTACAGGGATGATCTCAATGCACACTTGTGAAATGTGTTGAATGAATGGAGCCGCTAGAAGCATCAGGTGGAAAAGGGAATTCCAAGCAGAGGGAACTGTGGGTGCAAAGGCGTGACAGTGAATAGTATAGTGGGAAGCTGCAAATAGTTGGTGGTGAATGGGGGTGGGGGTGGGGTGCCGGAAGTATGAGGAGGGTGGGATGAGGTAGGGTGGAAACAGCAGGAGTTGAAGCCGGGAAAAGACTCCCGTGGGACCCGGAAGGGCTTTTTAGAGTGTATTAGGAAGGTAAGCACGGAATCTTGGAAGTGATTTAAGGAGTGAAGTGACAGGATCAGAGTCTTGCTTCACACGGATGACTCTGGCAGGGTGGTGGGGTGGGGAGAAATGGGAAGCTACAGAGGGAAGACGGAAGCAGCAAATAGAAACTTCAACTCAATATTCCCCTTTCTGAGGCCCTTGAAATGCCACTGGGGATCTATTTTAAGAAAATGGTGCCCCCTGCTGACTTGGTCTGGGCTTGCATCTCCCCCTGGCCAAGAGGGAAATTACAAAATGTTTTGGCACTGAACAAAAGTATCTGGAGGCCCTGGGCACGGAATTGCAAGTGGTGATGCATCTGAGAGTGCCTTCCTTTCCTAGATGAAGAGGGGCCCATGAGAACGGGTGACAATGACTAATGCCACAAACTGTTGCCAGATAAATACAGAACACCAGCTAAATCTGAATTTCAGATAAACAAGACACAATTGTTTGGTATAAATATGTCTCAAATATTGCATGGGACATACTTATACTCAACAAGTATGTGCTGTTTATCTGAAACTCAAATTTAGCTGGGCATCTTGTATTTTTATTTGCTAAACCTGACAACCTTAGATAAAGTGTGTTGGAGGGGCCAGGAGAAAACTAGAAATGAAATCGGATGCGTTACCCTCCTTGGGTTTCTCTGCAAACTCAATCTCACCCCTCCATCTAAACAGAGCTGGAGATGATACTTTCTCATACTTTATAGTGTTGCCCAGTTATACGATAACTCTATTTGGGAAATCAGTTTTCATTAAATGAGCCCATGATTACAGCGGACCCCTAAGAGAATCTAAAGAGAGCTGTGGACCCTTTTTACAGCAAAACTAACCTACTAGCTTGACACATGCGCGAGCACCTGTGTTACACACACATTCGTACATTAAAATTTCAGGGAGTTCTCAGCCTTCGTGTAAGAGTGACGTTCCCTCTAGGGCTATGGCCTGAATGTGGCAGTTCCAGGGTCCTGAGTAGGAGGAAATGGTGTCTAGTCAGCCCCTGAGCTAAAACATGATGCTTCTGCTAGCTCTGGCCACCCACACACCATGACAAAACACAGAAGTGGGCAGGAAGAAATATCCTGTCCCCCCCACCTTGGAGAATGCCTTGAACCTCTTCCGTCTTCCACCTCTCCCAGAAATAACAAGGAGTCGGGCCTATTTGGACAGAAAACCCGCCAGCCCTTGTGGACTTGCGCCTCAGCTGAGTGGAAGGCACGGGATGAAATCGCTCCCCGTTCCAAGACCCTCTTTGCTCTCCTTTCCAGCCTTCTTGCCACGGCAGGTGGAGCACCCTGGTTCCCAGTCTGAGGACTGTCAGAAATTAGCTTTCAGCAGTAGGTGGAAGTTCTTCCAGGATAAATTCTGGGTGCTCTGAGCTGGGTGATGAAAAGCCTCGGCCTGAACATCCTGGGAGCAGATCTCGGAGCGGAGGTGCCGCGTCTTGTCTCCCTCCCGCAGCCCTTAGAGCCTGCTCTCCTCTTGACCCTGCAGAGGGAAGGCAGAAGGTCAGGCAGATGTTGGTTTAGACTCTCTCAGAATGTTCTAAATGATGTAAAACCTCATCGCCTGCTGCTTCCATCTTTGTCAGCATATGCTTATGCGACATTCAGCTTCAGTAGACTGAATCATGGAATACAAGCCCCAAATTGACCAAGGTGTTTCAAGCCAGCAATCATAGTGATATGCCTACAATGTATTACCATAGGATGACATTTTATGTTGAACATTTTCTGCAGTTAATCAATTTTTCTTATTACCTATATAGTGGTATGATTTCCAACTATCATTTCTTTGGAAGAAGGATTCTTTATTCCGAGGTGGATAGCCTCTCTTAAAATTTTTGGACTTAAAGTGTCCTTTTGTAAGCCATAATGATATTAGATTTTTTTTAAAGTCCTTACTTGAAAATATAAAAAGCCAGCATACTTATATCAGCCCCCCAAATTATTTGAAAATTCTACTGGATCAGGAAATCCAAACAGCCGGAAACCAGTGCCTCAGGCTTAGCTTGCTGACCTCTGACATGTGCTAAGTGGAGGCTCACTCTGGGCCCTGCCCTGCCACGGAGTCGTGTGACCTTCAGCCGATGCACTTTGGTGGACTTTGGGCTCCCTATTCCGTATATGGGGAGACTTGTTTTTGGCCTAAGCTCTCCCCAGGAGTGTTGTAAGGATAAAATGCCATGAACTAAAAGAGCTTTGGGAAAGAAGGAGCTCAATAAATATGAGATTGCTGTTCCCAAAGACAGCTGGTGTGTTTTCAGTGGGAAGGGCTGAATGATCCCGCAGAGACCCAGGACACTTTCTCTGCCAGGATATCTGGGGAGAGTGACCAGCACCACTCAGAAAGTGTGCAAACTGTTCCACCGACAAGTGGGACCAGACGGCAGAGGCAATGGGCCTCCTGAGGAGGTTGGCTTCTCCCCCTCCAAGGGCATAGGTCCAAGATGCAACTAGAACTCGGGGAACCTTGAGTTCTAGTTAATCTCTCTGGGACACACCCAGGGACCTACTGCAAGTTGCTCCCTTCCCTAACTTGTTTTTCCATTTATAAAAGGTGCAGATGCCTGCTCAGTCCTCTTCACAGGGGTGTTACAGGGCTGTGAGAAAACACATCACCCAATCCTAAAGAACTCACTTTAGAGATTATACACAGTGAATGTTTAATAACTGCCTTTAAGTCCTTTGAACAACAACATATAATTTTTCTTCCTTATAATGATTAATTGCAGAATAGTCTTCCCTATGGTTTTACCCCAAATCACATTTGTGCATCGCTCCCCTTGCCCTAGGCTAAGAGGTGTACAGGAAATGGAAAAACCACTCTACCATGAACCTGAGCACAAACACCTAAGGAAGTAAGCCAGATAGTTTGACCAAAATAGACATTAAGTACAGTACACCCCAAAAGAAAAACACGGTGCTTGGGGAAATGGGTGTCCTGGTGCCCTCCCTTATACACATAGCTGAGAATTAACTGCAGATGAAAGTCCTTTGATGCTTAGAAACCTGAGACATCAGGCTGCCCAGGGTTAGTGATCAACAGTACTTCTGTTTGAACTTGCCTGGTATTTCACGTTTATCGGTACCATTATAACCTAGCAGAGTGTTACCAACGCCGAGTCTGACTTGGCACTCTCAGTTCCTGTGATCCTGTAGGTGAGTACGCCACCCCGAACGAGCTGGCAGCTCACACAACATTTTAAAATATCTTGCAATTGAGCTGAAATGACGCCTCCCTGTAGAGCCACTCACCTGCTCCTGTGCTCTCACTTGAACTGAGTTGAAGCAGGAGCACAGGGAGAAGCAGGCAGTTTAAAACCCCATTTCGCACTTGGCGGTAGAGCCAAAGCTGCCTTTCCACTTCCTTTCATCTTTACGTGCTCTCTCCAGCTCAAGCCTCGCCTTGCCCAGACACCTTCCTTCGTTGTTAGCTCTGCATTTCTGAGATGCAGTGACTTTTCTACCCGTCTCCCTATTAGACTGTGAACACCCTAGAGGGTAAGTACTGGTCCTACTCAACTTTGAACTCACAACATGTTCACAGGACATGTCACACCGAAGGAAGGGTTAGATGAATAGACACAGGACTGAATGAATATACCAGACCTGGGCTCCCGGCTCACCTAGGACAGGCTTGCTCTAGTATCAGGTGAGAGCCAGGCTGAGCTGTTGGAAATCCTTCTTGCTCTTGGTGACTGGTATGAGGCACGCCTGAGACCCCTGGTTGGGGATGCCAGGGGGTAGAGGTGGAGGGGACTGGCCTGAGAGCTGGGAACACGTCTCTGGTTAAAACAACAGGCCCAGGTGAGGACTGCTTATAGGCCCCTGGCCCTGGTAACGTGGTCTCACCACCTAACCAATCCACAGAAGACAGTTTGGAAGAACTATCAGTCCAGTAGGGAAGGAGCTAATTCATGCAACTTTCAGGATGAGAAACAGAGAAAACAAAGGGGTGGAGAAAAGAAGGAAGTTCAGCCAGTTGTATTTAAAACCTCTTCTCTCAAGGAGGAGTTCAAGATGAGAGGGGGCCTTTGGGGGCAGAGCTGCAGTGAACTCGGGCCCCTAGAGAGTGAGACGAGTGCAAGTGAGGCAGGTCTTGAAAGGCTGGGCGGGGGGTGGGAAGGCAGCCGCGCAGGAAGGAGGCTGGGCTCCCATCTGGAGAGCCAAGGGGCTGGGGCTGCTGAACAGATGGAGCGAAAGTTGCAGCTGGTGGAAATGCACTTTCATGTGTAAAGTTTGGTCCACGGAGGATTTCGACTTCCAACTCTGAAGGCAGCACTGGGCAGGTGGCTCTGCTCCATGCTCCGCCTTCCCCTCCCACTGCCACACAGAAAATTCGACAACGGCGGCTCTATGCCAGGACTCAGCCACCGTGCCTTCCACCAGCATCCCTTTCAACAGGCAGGAGCTGGCATGGGGACACCAGGGCACAGCCAGGATGGCGGAGGACTGCAATGTTTTAGCAGCTGAAGGGGGCAGGGGAATAGGAAGGATTAATCCAGCCTTCCCAGGAGGGGACCGAGAGGACCAAGAACAGACGCGGAGGTGGAGAAAGGGAATCAGACCTTCCAAAGCTGTTCATGACATACTGGGTCATGAACTGGGTCTCCGCTCTGGACTTGGTTGAGCTTTGGCTGAAGGGGACGCACTGGGGAAATGTGAACGCACAGCAGACTCTGAGGCTCTGGGCTCATTTTAGCTCAACCTTGAGAGAAGTTTCTCAAGGGGAGAATATATCTGTCGTTTTTTAAGAAATATTTGCCCATCAGAGCTTTAAGAGAGAAAGTGATTTTTACATCCTCTGGCTCTGACAGTTACCTGTCCTGATATTTAGACATTGGCCTGTGGGAACAGAAGCCACAAGCACAGCAGCTCTTGGGGGAACTGGCCACCCAGCCAGGTTAACCACACCCACGAGGGAGCAGCCTGGGCCATGAGCACCAAGCTCTGCCTCTTCCCCCTCTCTTTCTTTCTTTACTTGTGCGAGGCTGTGCTCCTGGCCATCAAAAACAGAAACAGCCTCTCTGTCTTGTTAAAATCCAAATGCTGTTTTTAGAGTACGTGATTTTGCTTCCTTAAAAAAAAAATAACAAAATAGCCAGACTGAGACCTAGTCCTTTTTATCTCTATTGTGTCCATTTTCCCAAAAGATGTCACTGTTCGAGAAAATAACTTAAAATATTCTTGGAGTGGAGGTAGTCTCTCTCTTCTTAGTGGGATGTCTTCTTGGCTCCTTTCCCAAACTTGGCATCGAGACCAAGACCTATAGAGAGAGAGAACACGGGCTTAACTCTATGGGGAGAAATGAAGCCTACAAATGATTTGGGGGTGGGGGGGTGGGGGTGAGCCTTGGTTCTCCAAAATTGGAGCTTTAAGTAAAACTAGTTTTCAAACATTGGTTTTATAAAAGCTCCTCAGAGAAAAGAGATTGGTATCAAATGAAAAAAAATCACCAAGATACTGGTAATTACATGTATATTTGAAATACAGCAGGGACTTCCCTGGCAGTCCAGAGGTTAAGACTCCACGCTTCCACCGCAGGGGGCACAGGTTCGATCCCGGCTTGGGGAACTAAGATCCCGCATGCTGCGTGTGGTGCGGCCAAAAAAATAATAATAATAATACAGCAAGACTGAAAGAAATTTAAGAATCAAACTTCTAAGCTAGGTCTCTCAGCTTACCCACAGCAGCATAAATGAGTAGGGAATAAGTATAATAATTTTACCCTGCTCAGTATCTGGGGAAAGCAGAACCACTGGAAAGAAATCACTCAAATGAAATGTTCCTTAGGAAAGCTAGAGTAGAGGTAATGCTTCCTTTTCTCTTTTAAAAAATTTTCTCTAAAGTAACCTAATACATTTCACAAATATACAAGTAAATATTAAGGAAAAAGAATAACGCTCTGTCACTGTCCCTTTGTGTGGTCCAGAGCTGCCTGCTCTGGACGGAACTTACCCAAGAACACAAGCACAGTGCCCACCCACTGCATGGGGCTGATGGGGTTGGCGAAGAGGATCACAGAGGCCAAAATGGTGAAGAACTTTCGAGTTGTGGTGATGATGGAGCAGGTCAGGGGACCAAAATACACCACTGTCATGAAGATGAAGCTCTAGAGAAAGACAGGGAAAGACTAGGTCAGGCTGGCTCTTGGCTCTCTATCTGCCAAGAGGTCTAAAGTCTGTAACAGGACATCACGGCTAATCTTGCCACCCCTCTTCTCGCAGCCAAGCCAGTCTCTTTTGGGGAAGCCAAGCCATCCTCCATCAAGGCACTCACCTGGCCCAGGGCACTAGTCAGGCCAAAGAGCAGGATGTTATAGATGATGGCAGGGTATCTTTCGGCAAAGCTCAAGAACTCCCAGAGCTCCCCAGTGAACAGGATTCCTAGGAAGAAACGTCAAAAGATGAACGGTGCATCTTGTGTGCCCGTATTCACACCCCTGCAGAGGCCTGCTAAAGCACTCTGAAGGAGGCCATGGAAAAACATATGGAGTGAGTTTGTATTGCCCCATCAGGCATCTCCTATTTTTCTGATAAGAGAAACTAACTAAAGACTCTTCTGGGAAATACTTGGAAGTTAATGAGTTACTTCTGCCAAAGTGATTGAACGCAGCAAACCTCAGATGCTGTGAAGATACTGATCCACACATCCCGAGCTCAAGGCAGCCCCAAGCACTGCTCGATTCCAGCCATCAGAAGCCTCCTCTGTTAACCCTAGTGTGTTGTATGAAAAATACTCCCTGTGTGCGCCCAGATTTTAAAAAAGTTAGGAAGCACTGATTTAAAAGCAAATACATCCATGTTTGAACAATATTCAGTATTCACCACATACCAGTGTCTCATCTCCCTCAGAAGAGGGCGAGTTCCCAGGGCACCCCAGCATTTTACTACTGTGTGTCCTCCCATGATACCCGGCACAGGTCTACCCCGATTGTGCCAGTAACAAGTAGCAAGCAGAGCCAACTGGTGAAGGTTTCTCCAAGGATTCTCAGGGGCCTGGACATAAAGGCATCTGAGAACTGATGGGCAAAGTTAGCAACTGGCACCAGAGCTAGAGATTATGTGGATGAGGGCAGTCTGCCCTCTGCTGATACGTAGAAAGAATAGCAGAACTGCTCCTTACCGGCTCCCAGCAGCAATGTCGACCAAAGGTTGATGTTCAGCATCATGTGGTTGGAGCCTGTTTGGTAGTGAGCCCGCATATGGTCCTGGGAAACGCCGGTCAGCCCATCCAGGGTGAGAGACAAGAGCTGGGAAAGAAAGAGTACAGCCTGCAGTGAGAAGACCACCGGGACCCTTCCTAACGCAGGACACAGAACTCTCACCTTTCTGAGACCCCTCAGAAAAGCCGCTGCCTTAAGACAGAGTCCTCAGAACAAAATGCTGCCATTTGTCCACAGGTGGAGGATGGGAGAGTCCACGTGAGCTCCCTCCTCCCCTCAGGCACTCAGAACGACAGGCGATCTGAGCCACATGGATGTAATGTGATCGGAGCAGGGCAGGAAGCCTACCGCTTCCCAACACAATGCCGTGAAGTCTGGCGTGCAGGGGCCTAGAACGGCTCACGGTGAGCCACACTCATTCTTCCACTAAAGCTGGAGAGAGGAAATCTAGTCCCAGCATGTTAGCCTCCTGGCTTGGAGTATAGGGCTCCAGAGACTGGATTCTGTGGTCACACTGCCTGGATTAGAATCCGGGGCAATGTAAGCCACTAACTCTGCCAATTAACAGCCATGTGACCATGGGCAAGTGATTTAACTTTTCTTTGCCTCAGTTTCTTCACCTGTAAAATGGAGATAATGCTATCTAAGTTATAAGGTTATTGTTGTAAAAATTAACTAGTTTACACGTAGAACACTTGGAAAAGTGCCTAACACCTAGTAAGTAATAGCTACTATAGTATTTTTTTAATTAATTAATTTATTTATTTATGGCTGCATTGGGTCTTCGTTGCTGCGCACGGGCTTTCTCTAGTTGCGGTGAGCAGGGACTACTCTTCGTTGCAGTGTGCGGGCTTCTCATTGCGGTGGTTTCTCTTGTTGTGGAGCACGGGCTCTAGGCGCGCGGGCTTCAGTAGTTGTGGCTCACGGACTCTAGAGCGCAGACTCGGTAGTTTGTGCACGGGCTTAGTTGCTCCGCAGTATGTGGAATCTTCCCAGACCAGGGCTCGAACCCGTGTCTCCTGCATTGGCAGGCGGATTCTCAACCACTGCGCCACCAGGGAAGCCCTATAGTATTATTTTTAACCCTGGCTTCCATGTTCCTTGGAAAGCCACAGTGAGAGACACGCTACTCCTTTCCTCTTTGCTCTCAGGTCTCTGGAACCTCACACCAGCATTTAGACACAGGCCTCAGAGTCATCCCTTCCCCAGAAGGAGAGCTGACCCATAGTGAAGTATTTTAGGCTCCCCACTATGGCCTTAGCAGAGCCAAGGGCTTTGCAGCCAGAGACAAAGACCAGAAATGTGGGGCAAGAAACATCACAACCTCCCTCAAAACATATAACTGGCCTTCTGCCTGCACAGGTGGGGATACTCCTCTGTTAAGATTACTGGAAAAGGCTTCCTTTCCCAACAGAATTGCATACCAGGAGCAGCTCTCCATAGCCAACTGTGTGTTCTTCTATCCCGACTACTTTCTTGGGTTTGTACATGAAAAGGGCCACTCCAGCCACAATTAGCAACACACACAGGTACTTGGCCATTGGATACTTCTTCTTCAAAAGGGTCACTCCAAGGAGCATGACTACAGGGAAGAAACAGAGTGGAAAATTCAGGCACCCATAGGCATTGATGAGCCCAACACTCTCCTTCTAGGAGCCAAAGACTCACGGGAAAAAAAGAATGTCTGAGAAGGAAAGCCGACAGAGGACAAAAGGAGGGTGCAACGCTGGCACCTAGACAGAGACGACTGAGCAACAAGGTTGAGCAAAGAGTATAAGGAAGGGAAGAGGTAGAGAACAAAGGTGAAAGTTCCAGGAAGGAACAGGGCAGGGGAGGGGCAGTAGGGAAGAGTGACAGGTTGAGGAAAAGGAAACTGATGATCAAATGGGATTTAGGGTGTCTAATGACAACGTGAACACATGGGACACCAAAATGATTGACTATGTGAAGCAGGTTAGGTCAGCCTCTGGCTCTCAGTGAGGATTACCAGCTAATGAACACCCAACACCACAGGAAGTGATAAAGGATGGGCAGGGGGAAGGGATGGAGGGAACCCGAGAGATAGCTATGGTGAGATGACAAAGCCCAGAGGCATAGAGCTCTAGCAGAGGAGGATCAAGCTCACTGCAGGAAGAGTGAGGAAGGAAGATGGCGACCATCTTCTTCTGCTTACCTGGGATGGGCTTGCACGATTTACCAAGGACCTGAAATTAAATTCAGCAAAAATAATTTCTGAGCGTCTTTGATGTGCCAGGTACTGTACTAGGTGCTACGATAAGATGAGTTAAGTGTGGGGCCTGCACCAGAGACTGCAGCCTCAGAAAGCAGCCCTACCACGGCCAGCCCACCACCACTAAACCTCAGATCTATGGTTCTTCACACTCTTAACTTCCCAAACACACTCTCTTTTTATTTAAGTCACAGGCCAGAGGGAAGCATCTTTCATCCTTTTCAAGCAACTTCTGAGCCAACCCTCATTCCACCCTAAGGTTTCACCTGAGTTGGGTAGTTGACAAACTGTAGTGCTGAGTTGCTGGAGACCATGGCACCCAGATAGGAGACAGAACAGGCAGCATAGAGCCAGCTCCGAGTACGATCCACCCTGGCAGTGTCAAAAAACTGGATCACTGGGAGAAGACAAAAGAAACATACAAGAGAAAGCTGGTGGGCCTAGGATGGACCACTGAGCAAAAGTCGAAGCTACATGAAAGGAATTTGCCTGTCAAATAAGATGAGAAGCACAAACTATTTCTGTCCTCTTAGACTGGGAAATCTCTGAAGATTCTCCAACTCTCCAATCCCACCTAACCCTAACACAAGACCTCATGGAGGGCAGGGGTGGGGGTAGGGTGTCCATTCAGTTCAAGGGACTAGTTATCCCTGCTGCTAGCCCCCAGGGAACAAAGAGAGAATGCTCAAAACATGCTTGAAGCTGACACATAAAGGAAAATCAAAAGGACAAAGGAAAAAGCTTTAAGTATTCTCACGGGGATCTGGAACACAGAAGACCCATTCCCTGCACATTTCTGACTGACAAGTTGATTTAATCTAAGGAAATGGGGTTTCACCCTTTTCCAAAGCCACTAGTTTTCTCAATCGAACAGAGAGGCTGTTGCAAGCACTAAAGGGGCTGAGGGTGCTGAGACTTAGACCTAACGCCTAGGATACAAAGGGGAGGGGACACACGACAGATTACTATCTAAGTACTCACAGATCTTGGCAAACACGGCATTGATCACGCATTGGATGAAGACCAAAGTTAAGGCAAAAGTGAACGTCTCCTGCTTGGCTCCCTCCCCATACTTTCCTCTTGTTCTAAGAATGAAATGCATGAGAAAGAGGGGAGGAATTAGTATACTTCCCTCAGTGCCATCTACTAATCCAGAGCCACTGAACACTTTGAAATTTTCTAGCCTCTCTAGACATAGGGAGAGTTTGGTAAGGATCACCGGGCTCATTGACATCAGAAGCTGATTTTATGGCATCTAAAAACTAGACATTCCAGGCTGCTGATCCCGTAGCCGAAGGAAAAAATATCCGTACAGGATGGAGCAAGAGGAAACGTGAAAAATTAGTTGGTGAAACGAGGTATCCTGGGCAGAACAAGGGATTTGGGCTATAGCAGCAGGGCCGAGGGCAAAGGAATCCGCTACCTGCAAGCATCTGGGAGTTCCCAAAAGGGGCCGGCACAGGTCATGGAAACCTAAGCCTGTGAAACCTAGCTCCTTAGAACCAACAGGAAAAAAGAGCAACCAAGGGAAGAAAAATAACCAGCTCCCGAGAATCCAGAGACCAACTTTCGCGTTTTGGAAACCTAGGGAGGTTTCAGCGGCAAAGGCGGTCAGGATGCCGGGAGGGCGGGGCGGCGTGGGGGTGCAAAAGGGAACAGTGGGGCCAGGGGCGGGAGGACCGTGAACCTGACCACAGGCTGGGGAGACAAGGCGGACTGGTTAGGGGGGCGGAGGTCTGCGTTCCGACCCGGGGGATCCGCTCACATCTTTTCCTGCAGGATCCCATAGTAGAAATAGCAGACAAAGACGCCGAGGAAGCAGAGCGGCAGGCGCAGCCGGTCGGGCACCAGGGAGCTGCTAGCGGCCATGAGACGCCCGGACGACCCGACCGGAGACCCGCTCACAGCCGGCAGCGGCGGCGGCGACAAGTCCAGCCGGACATCGCCGACCGGCGACAGGGGCCTCATAGGAGCTGCATGTGACCGCCGTTGGGCAGGGCCTCAGCAGCCACCGCCAGAACTGCCAGCTCAGGACCGCCGAGGGGAAACTCTTCAGAACCCTGAACCCGCTTCCAAGGAAAGGACACCCACCCTGGGGCCTTGATCTCGTCCCTGGTGGCCAGGGGAGCCCGCTGTCCCGAGGGTGACGCCTTACCCTCGAGACTTTCCGACCAGGCAACTCCGAGGACAACTGAGACCCGGAGCTCGACGGGATGGCCTAGGAGATAGGTGGACGTGGAATGATGACGTATAAGGATGTGGAGGTGACCAATTGGCTGCGCTGCGCAAAGGCAGACAGGTGGGCGGGAAGGAGGAGTGCGCCGGCCCCGCAAATCCAAGAGTCTTTTTCCCGGTCGGCTGTCAGGCTTCTGCTGGGTCCTAACGCCCGGAAATCGCAATGCAGCCTTAGCGCCCCCTAGCTGCTGCCCAGCGTCCCTGACTCTAACCCCTCTACAAGAAGAGCGTTGCTCAAGGCCTGGCTTTTGGGGAGCCGTCCTCCTCCTAGGGCACATCACTAGGCTCCCAAGGGCGGCAGAGCTTTTGTTTCAGCTCTGTCACTTAAAGGCAGGGTAACCTACGCATGTCACCTAAATTCCGAGCTACAGTTTTCCTAGTCTATATTATTACTAATAATAGCCACCTTGTCGCCTCTTGACTGTTCTGAGGATCAAATGAGCTGAGGCTGTGAAACGGTTTTATAAACTGTAAAGCGTGCTGTGCAAGTTTAAGGTATTTATTAGTCATTACTCTTTCTCAACTCTAATCTTATTTCCTCACATCCTCAAGGTGGAAATGGAAGCTTGCCGAAGTGGATTTTCTTCAGGGTCTTACAACTCACCGACAAGGGAGCAAACCCTCCTGCATTGATGAGCTCCTTGTTGGAGCCCCTCCCTCATCCCAGTGTTGGACCTCCACGTGCTGACACCAAGAACTAGGGCCGGACTGACCCCAAGGCTTGCCACTACCGGGCTCAAGCCCCGCCGTAATCACTGGACTCTGGGTTGCTCTTTGGGTAGAGACTTCTTCTCCCCTTCTAGCAGCCTGCTCCTTTGGCACAGCCTCACGCAAAGGAAGGAAACTCGGGGCAGCACCACACCCATCCCTCCGGGCCTGACTCACTAAGACTTTGGGGGTAGGCCAAACATCTTTCAGGGGAGGAGTAAGAAGTAGAAGATAGGGTCTGTCTGCAACCCCCTGTGTCCTTTAGATAAGTTGGGGAGGGGGACCCCCACACATTTGTTCTCTTGCCCAGTGGTTTACTTTACTGTATTAGCCGACGATTCCAGGGCACGGAGCTGGGGTTCCAGTCCCAGCTCTGCCTCTTTACCAGCTGGGACTTCAAACAATTCACTTGACCTCTGAGTCAAGTTTCCTCATCAGAAATTAATGGAAATGTAACAAGCGGTAGAGTACTGTGGTTAGAAGCACAGGCATTGGATTCAAAAGATCTGGTTCCCAGTCCTAGCTTCCACGCTTTGTACCTGTGTTTTGGGGGCAAGGTTTATCAATTTTTTTTTTGTCTTTCCCTCATTAGTACAGTGGGATTTATCACATCAGATGGTTTGTGATATTTCAATGACATTTTATGTAAAGCATTTTACAGTGTATCTGATGCTTACCTAGCCAATACATGGTAGTTGGGATAGCCTGGCTTAAGAGTTTGTTTTGAGGTTTTATGAGATAGATAGATATAATTGTAGTTATTATGACTGCCCTTGGGGTAGTCAACTTTTAACCCATACAGTGGGGATAATGTGTCTTTTGTGAAAATGCTTTGTAAATTGCAAAGCACTATCAGAATGTTCGGATGGTTATTCTCATTTTCCCCAAAAGCCTAAGAGCTCTTACGGGGGGGGCACTATAAAGCTGAGGAACAGTTTCTTCCGCCCTCTGTGTTGTGGGCACTCACTGATGTGCAAAGAATACTCACAAGGAGCTAAAGCTTCCCTAAAACTGTGCCCAGAGATTCGATCTGAATGCCATTCCCTCATCTTGTTTTCCTTGCTGATGCAAGGAGCACCCACAATGTCAAACTGTCTCCCCTTGGTCACCCTTATGTCCCTGCTAAAATCCACTCTCCCTTAGGGTGTTTTTCCAGACTCACCCAAGAAAGGATGACTTCCCCACTGACTCCTTCACCCCACCTCCACCACACTCTTCATTCTGGACACACTCTCCCTGGCCCTACTGTTTCTATGTCCAAGTAGAGAATGCAAGCCTGCTGTCCTGAGGACACAGACTCTGGATCCATCCCCCCAACATTATGTATTAAGTAAAGGCTCCTCTTAAAGACAAGGATGAAGTGATTAATATGATACCCTCAATCTCCATCCCGCTCCCTCCCCCCAAAAATATTTAACAGAACCTCAAGCTGCTGGGTATACTTATTTATTTGGTCTATTAACACCAAGATCTGCAAAAAACAAACAAAAAAACACAACTTCTAAACACAGGATAATAAAACTTGAACATTAACATTCTTCTTCGATTTTGTGTAAGCTCTGCAGTATGGAAAATATACAAACTTCAAACAGCTGCAAAAATAGTGTCTTTGGGAGAAAATAGAGTTTCTACATCGATACAAGAAAAATAGGCATTTTTCTAATCCAACCCAGTCCTGGGGCAGGTGGAGGGTGGAGAGTCACCACTTGCCACCTGGAGGAATGCCAGCTCTCCCTCTCCCCTACTACCCACCTGGGGCTGGGCAGGCTGGGCTGCTGCTTAAGACAATCTTAGGGTGAAAGCGAGATGAAAATGCCACTTAGGAAAACGCTTGGTTCCCCCTCTGCCAGCAGCTGGATTGGTCAAGTGTTATGGCCCTTTCGGGCTGCTTTGGTCAGCTCCTCCAATGAGAGGGAGGTAGGGGGATGGGACTGAGAGGATCGGGTCTCCTCGTCTGTGTCTGGGGAGGAGAGGTAAGGAAATCTGTGGTGTCCGCTCTCCTTTAATCATGGCCAGCTTGCTCCATGATAAAGACAAGGGCCCCATACACAGTCCTTCGGACTCACACCCAGGGGTGGGGGACCCAAGACCTTCTGGGTGAGTTTTCCACCAAGTGAGAAAGGTGACAAGAACACGGGTGTGACTCGTGAGCTGCCCAGCTGCTAGTGGAGGAGGCAGGTCCCCTCACATTCGAAGGGGCAGGGGTCCATCGGGAAGAGGACCCAGGGCTTTGACACAATACATGAAAGTGCTCAAAGGCCAGGAGGGAAGGGCTCCTTCATCCCCCGTCTCAGGGAGCTCGGGAGGGGCCTGCCACCAAGGCACTGGTCTCCATGGTGAAGTGGGGGTGGGGCCCTCAGACCACCAGGGAGCTCTGGAAAAGCACGGGCTCTTCTGACGGTGGGGGGCGCTGCCAAGGCTCGAATGGCAGCGAGGAGGCCTTGGGGGCCTCTGGATCCTTCCGAGGCGGTGGCCTGGGGCTGGCCGGGGGAAGGGGGGACCCTGGGCTTGAGGGGCAGTTACGGAAGATGAAGCCCATGCTGGGGAAGAGGGGCTTCATCAAGCTGACGGGGCAGAAAGCCGAGCCGGTTGGGTTGAAATGGACTTTGTTCTTGTCAGGACAGGAAGTCAGGAAGGCCAGGTCAGGACCTGGGGACCTGGAGGATGGAGAGAGAAACACAGACATACATGTGTGCATGCACACGAACAGCCGGTGAGAAGGGGCGAGAGGTGTCCCAGCGTCAGGGGAGCGAGAGAGCTAGGGCTCTGTTCAAACATGGTGGTGACTTGACCAAAACAACGACAGGCTGCTGAGCAACCGCCAGCGCTCAGCAGGCCCCTCAGCTCTCCACGTTCTAGAAATATGGCTAAGCAACAGGAAATCTACTTGAGCTAAAAACAGGAGGGATTAAAGCTAGACGGGAAGGAGAACTTCCTGACAGTGTGATTCTAGAAGAGGAGACCGAGAGATCTTTTAATTTGAGAGATTTCATCACTGAACAGTGGTTTAGGGGCAGACCACTTGCCTGAAAGCAGAGATCCAAGCAGAGTGACTTAGACTTTTTATAGCCTAAAGCAGGGTTTCTCATCCTCAGCACTACTGGCATTTGGGCCTGGATAATGCTTGGTTGTGGGGGCTATCATGTGCATCATAGGATGTTTAACAGCATCCCTGGCCCCTACCCACCATACGCCAGTAGCACCCCACTCCAAATTGTGACAACCATTGCCAGATGTCTCCTGGGGGGAAAAGTATCCCCCATTGAAATCTACTGACCTCAAGAATCTAATTCTTGAGCAGATTTGAAAGGTGTGATTTTCAAAACCCTTGCTGGGAGGAAAGGACAGCAGCTAGACCTTCTCAGGAGATCTAGGTTCTAATTCACCATGTGCTCCTGGCCTAACCTGCCTCACCTCTAACATGGAAAGAATCCCTACCCTTCTGATCATGTAGGGGAAATGAAAGGATTAAAAGAGGTCAGGTCAGACAGTTCTAGAGTAAGGAATCCTTATGATAAAAAAGGAAGAAGAATGTCTGGCCATGCTTCAAGGGTGAAGAGCCCTGAGAAGCTGCTGGTTATGAGGATTCCGGGCAAGGAGACAAAATTGTGGGAAGACAGTCAAGCTCTGCACCAATGCTTCCCATCGCCTAACTTTTCCTTGAAGTGTAATGTATACATACAGAAGAATGCACTTAGTGTACAGCTTGACAAATTGATTACTATTTTAATTGTAGAATTCTAATCATTCCAAACCCAGGAAGAAGAGCGAGGCACGCAGAGGAGGGCGGATGTTGGCCCAGCGTGAGCGATGGGAGGAGAGGTAGAGGGAAGCTAAGGCCTGTGTGCAGGGTGTGTTTGGAAGCCTGGGGTCCCAGAGGACTCTGCAGCAGCAAGGTGCCCCCTGACTGAGAAGGGCTTAAAAGAATCCCACTTTAGGAAGAGGTGGGGGATGGGCAGGAGAGGGAATGCTCTCAGTGTGTGCATGCATGCACGAGGAGGGTGACCCAGGGGAGATCAAGTAACACTCGAAGGACGTGAGGGCAACCAGCGTGACCCTGAATGGCTTGATTCCCTCCCTGGGAATCTCACACGATGGGCAGCCAGGAAGAGGAAAATGTGGCAGAGGAACCACTAAACATAAGAACTTCCCAGTAGGAAAGTTCATACAATAAAGAGACACCAATGAGCTGAGAATATCTATCCCCGGATATCTAAGAAAGTAACTGATGGATCACCACCTCTCTCAAAGGGTTAACATAGGGGCAGGAAGCTGGATGAGATGACGTTAAACCTCTTCTGTCCTTATGAGCCTACAGAAGAATAAAGACAAGGAGCAGCCTAACTGCCACAAGCAATTCCAGGTTGTAATTACTCAGCTATACTGTGGACTGGGGAAGGGTACAAGAGCCCAGAGTCTGCTTGAGCTACGAGATCTGGCCTCTTCCCCACACACGACCCCAGAGGATCGAGGGTTCTTGGAGAGATGCCAGGCAACAGTGATGATGGGAGCAAACCCTCAGTGCCCCTGGTTTTCTCCATAATTCCCACTCTGGGTTATGTAAGTGCCTCCTGCTACTACCATGGGCTGTCCTCTCCCTTATCTGAGATACAGATGGAGCCATCAAGGCCCCACACCCTGTCCGAGCTAAATCTCCACTCACATACCATAACTAAACTTCCTCACTGCCATCGAATCCACAGCTTCCAATGTGAATCGGCCCCGATGTATATTACAGCGGCAGTGGGAATATGGTGAACTCTCTTCTTAGCTCCTGCTAAGGGGGACCGTGGGACATTTGGAAAGTTCTGGCTCTTGATTCTCTCTGCTAACGGAAGGGAACTGTACTAAAGAAATCAACTTAAGAATGACTTCTGAATTGTCCAGTCTGGTCTGGGAATATTCCATAGTCCTTACTTGCAAGGACTGGAAATTTCTGTCTGGGAGTTCATGACACTTGAACCACTGCAGCTGCAGGGTGAAGATTTGACTCAGAAGCAATCAGAAAGCTTTTTAGGCTCCCCCTGCCACACCAGTGGGCATGAGGCGCTTCTAAGCTCTGTCTGAAGAGAATTACTAGTATGTTCTCTCTCTGATTATGGTCTAGCAAATTCTCACACCTTCCCCGCGGATGGAAAAAAATAGAAGAAGCAAAGGATTTAGGTTTCAGATCTCTTTCCTTTCCAGCTCCTGCTGCGCTTGTGGCTGGCATGTGGGCAGAGAGCAGGTTTCCATGGAGATCATGATAAGCAAAGACTTAGGTGCTCAGAGGAGGTAATGTCAACAAGTTTGGTCATGGAAAGACTGCAATACTGATCATGTACAGCTGACAATGCCTCCAGGACAATAGGGAGTCAGACTAAAGAGAGGCCTATCAGGTGGGATGCCACAGGGCTCAGCCCGCATCCCTGTCCCTCCCTCGCACATCCTGACCCCCACCGACTGGCTGAGGAACTCACAACCGGCTGAGGTACTCACGTGGCCTCTTCAAACACCCGCACTCTCTCACAGCCTTCCGGGGGTTCCCGTTTGAAGACGTAGCTGTGATTGGGCCGAGGGGAGGAGGCAAAGGCAAGGACTGGAGATGGGCTGCCCTCTTCAAGGAAGGCTGGGTGGCCTGGAGGGGAAGCTGCAAACAGAGTAAGGCTGAGTCCCATGGTGCTAAAGGAAGGTCTCCGCTTTCCGGGACTCAGACCTTGGTGTAAAGGGGCAGGACTGGGAGATATGGTACGGTGGGTGGCAGTGGTTATGTTAATCCAGGTTGTTTGTCTACACTCTACCTTAAAACATCTTTGAGGCAGCCTTACAAGAATACAAACCTTGTATATGTGTGGCTGATTCACTTTGCTGTACAGCAGAAACTAACACAACATTGTAAAGCAATTATACTCCAATTAAAAAAATTAAATACCATAAAAAGTGGCCCAATAAAATAATGATGATAAATAAAATTTTAAAAAAAAGAAAATAAAACCAGAATTGTAAGGGGGAAAAAAAAATATAGACCTTGTTATACAGGATAAAAAAATCACAGTTGAACTGAGGGAAAAGTTGGGTCTAATACCAATTCCATATTCCCCGGAGGTAGACTGCGACTGGAACTCCAAGTCTCAGACTTGAAAGAATCCTAACATCTCTATCTCTGCCTTCTTCCAAGACTGCACCGCCCTGCCTGCCAACATACCACAGCTTCTTCCCTTCCATGTCTTGAATATCTATCCCTTCCTCCAGGAAGAGCTCTTGCACTGACTCAGACAAGCAATCTTTACTCAACCCAACTTGTGGGATAAGATTCCTCTCACTTTCCACACAGCAAATGTACTTTGCCGAGGCTGCAAATATTGACTTTATCTATCTCACATTTATTCTTTATTTTCTATGCTCTGTTTACCTCGGTATTGTTAGATCATGCCTTTGACCAGCCTACCTCATGGGGTTGCTGTGAGGATCAAGTTAGGTGATGCAGGCAACAGTGCTTTAGAATGTCAGGATCATTATGACGGGGAGGAGGGACTCTTATCTTGTCCTCTCAGTGACGCAGCCACGGCAGAATAGAAAGTGGAGATTTGGAGTCAGAAAGCTTGGGTTTCGATTTGGGTCAAACTGTGTGACCCTGGGCAAAAGACCACATTCTTTTATTTACAGCGTTCACACCCGCCTTGAGGTGTATTGCTGGTGACGGGTCCAGTGGACACCTGAACGGGCTCATGGGCTCTCCACAACGGCATGCTGAACCTCAGCCAAACATGGGGGTGGGAGGGATTGCTTCTTTGGATTACAGTGAGGATTAAACAAAACTGTAAGTGCAGAACCTTCATATAAATTATAAATTAGAATCTATATCAAGGACCACTATAACGTATGGAATATAGATGACTCCCAAAGATATTCTAGTTGGTTAGTAAGTAAAAAAATGCGTGGCCAGAAATTGATGAGAGTTGGAAAAGGGCATGGAGATGACCCCATACCCCATGTGGGCCCCGCAGCCCGGGCCTCCCCAGCTCACCTTTGTCACTAGGGATGGACGTCAGCTCCTCGGCTGCACCCTGGTGTTCCTCACGGCTAGTCTGGCCAGAAGGCTGGGGGGATGCCAGGGGCATGGAGGGAGAGCTGGCAAGGTTTCCAGGCTCCAGGAGGAGGAGGGGATGATCACAGCTGCCACTCTGGGGGGGAGCTGGGGCACGGTGCCCGTCAGGGATTTCAAGGATCTGCCGAGGAAGAGTGGGGGTCAGGCCTGTCTCTGCAGGCTGGCAGGGCTGCGGTAACCCTTAGGGTCATCCCCTTGCCATTGTCCTTGTCCTCGACTCACAACACACAGTGACAGCAGGACACCATTTCCTCATGTCACTGACTTTCCCAACAGCCCCCAATCTAAGAGACACCTCCTCCTGCTTCTCCCAGAGTGCTTCATTCTTTCCCCTCATAGACAGAACTTTATGACTACATATTTATTTTATGGTTTCATTAAGGTGTTGCCCCCACAAGGCTGTAAGCCTCACGAGGGCAGGGGCCTCCTGTGTGTCAGGCTCTGGGAACACAAAGGTGAATAACACATGGGGGCACAAGAGGGGGCAAACCACCAGGACACTGTAACAGCTATAGGCCGTTGCAGGACAAATGTGCAGATTACTTCCATGTATTAAATACACCCCCCTCATTTTTTTTAACATTCAATGGTACTTGTGTCCACAGATCACCAGTCTGTGTGCACGTGTAAAATCCTACATATATGCACATTAAAAATCAACCAGCAAGTAAATCATAAACTGAGGAGTGTGCCCATTAGAATTATATTAATGTTGCCCAACTGGCATTCTGCAATTGTCCTGTGTCAGTATAAAAATGTGCCTGAGACTGCAGAAAAGGGAGCAAATAATTCTGCCTGGGAGTGGAGCGGGGGAGAAGGCTGCACAAAGGCAACTGGGCATGAAGGATGAACGCATGTCACCAGGTAGAGATGGAGGGAAGGGAAGCATAACTCTAGTACTGGGGCCACTTGAACTGAGGCACAGCTGGGTGACGCTGACAGTGACAGTGATGAGTATGCCAGGAACACTGAGCTGGTGCTTTGGCTGAAGAGTGATGCCTAGTCCCTTCCTCCCAGCCAGGTGCCTTCCTCCCTGCTGACCCCTGGCCCCTTCTCTTTCCATTCAATGCCCCAATGTCTTCCCCAACTTCACCCACCCGGCTCTGCTGTTCTTGTGGTCAAGTCCATCTGAGTCTAATAAACTCAATTTGTGTTCCTCCCATGGGGTGGTTTGGGCATGTCTCTCTGTTGACATGTGCACAGCCTGTGAGCCCCCAGACAGCACGAGTCCCAACTCCCTGTGTCCAGACTCAGCAAGACGCTGCCTATCTGTGCATCCGGGTGCGGCCCCCACTCACCCGCAGCAGCTCCTCCTCACCCTGCTCTTTCACAAACACCTCCTCCAGCTCTTGGTTGAGCCCTTCCAGGCTCCGGTGCAGGCAGGGGCTCAGTCGCAGGACAGCAGACCCTGAGGGGAAGCTGGGAGGGGACGCCTGAGGAGGAGGTAAATGAAGCCATCACTGAACCCCACCAAGCCCCATGCAGTTATCAGTTCTGACCAGGGGGTAACAGTCATGCCTACACAGCAGAACCAAGTGAGTAGAAGAGAATTCAGGGACAGTTACCAATTGCAATAGGTCCATTCAGTGGGGTTTTCTCCAGAAGGCAGAGCTTTGAGGGGTCCAGAGTGTGCTTTTAGAGTCTGCATCATGGCCTCAATTGTGCGGGCGGTGGGGATGGAGGACAGAGACGTGCAGCACAGAAAGAAACCCTTTCCAAAGTTGCACCAAAACTTCACCCGGCACCCATGTGGCCACAGGCCCTGCAGTGCAGGAGGGCTCACAGGACCCGCCCACCCCACGGGGCCCACCACAGAGGATGACAGAGGGGTGAAGGCTGGGGAAGAGACGTACCCTCAGTGCTCCCCGCACAGCATGGTCCCCTTGGAGGGGGGAGCCCCGCTCCTTCTCTTTCCCACTGCGGCTAAGCTTTGTCCTCTGCAGCTGTTGCTTCAACTTGGTAATCTGGCGGCAGGGAGAGGGGGAGAGGACAGGCAGGTGAAGCAAAGCAAAAGTGCACTGGGTCCTCCCTCCCAGGCGTGGCTCTTGCCAGAAGCCCGTGAAAATACGTAAAAGGAAGATGGAAGTTAATCTTCCTTTTACGTATTCCATCTCAAAATACCTCAGTGGTGTTCAAAACTGTGATGATAGGCTCACCAGGCAAGCTGGACACCATAGTAACCAGATTATCGGATTTTTTGAATTACCATGTATTCCACAGATGGCTCACGTTCCGAAAAATTAAAAATATACAACACTGAAACCATTTTTGTCTTTCACAGATTCCAAAGGCATGGAATACTACTCTATTAATAGAAATGGAAAATGATGTTTTTGAATTCACTCCTCAAAATACATTCACAGCTATCTCAAAGGCCCTGGGACCAAGAAGGATGGAAGGATTTCCCCCCATTTTAAAGTAGACTGCACTGAGCAAGGAGCAGCCTCTCCAGAAGGAATATCAGCTTCTGTCCCAACTTCACATCCTGTAACAATTATGGAGTATCATCAACAATTTTAAATATTGTCCCAGTCGCATTTGTAATTCTGGACCTACTGGTCCTTAGTGTAAATACTCTGATAATTACAAATTGTAAACACTTTGTATTTCCCACTAGCCTTAAATACTTCATATTCTCTCTCTGTTCTTACAACCGAGAGGGCAGAAGCTACTGCCCTGTAAAGGGTGACCCCTGGTGAGTTGGCCCTCCTGGGGGCTCCCCACAGCATGCCAGGCGGAACTGGGTTGGGAGCCCTGGAATCCAGTCTATGGCTTTCTCTTCTCACCCTCAACCCCCGTGGCCCTCATGAGAGGGAGGGAGGGCCAGGAAGAAGTGTTTGAGGACACATCATTATTTATCTCTTCTTTTAAAAATAAGGCTGGATGAGTAGTTAAGTAGTAAATGAGGTTGGGGTCTTCCAACTCCCAGAAACTCGCTCTCTTTCTCCAGTCTCTGAAACGCTTATCTGGATCCAACCTCAAAGTGAAGTGAGAACAATGGCCACCCCCACCCTGAGCTAGGCTACTGGAGGGCCAAGCCCCTGCCTGCAGGAGGGTCTGGGCTCATGAAGCCAGGCCACCAGGAGGCTGTGAGGCAGCTATGAAGGCGCCATCTCATTAGGAAAAGGCTACGTCGAGGCAGATGAGACTGGAAATGTGGGTCCACTTTGGAGCGGATGTGTCCATGGTGCTGGGGGGTAGACGAGAGGCAGCTTCCCGGGCCAGGGAGTCAAAGGGGGCAGTTACCTCTTTTCGGTGGTCTGTGCTGCCCCAGGACGCTGAGCGCTTGTGTGTACACGAGCTGGCCCGCTCACCTTCAAGCTCTTGCCAGGACAGGGGGGTCTGCAGGGAGAGAAACCCAGCGAGACAGAGCAGCTTCTCAGGCTGGCTCTGGGGAGACAGACACACCATTTCCCAGACAGAGGTGCTGGCTCTTTGAAGTCTTCTCTCATCTGCTCATCAACCTCCTGGACCCTGCCAGCCCCTTTTATTCTTTCAGGCTTCTCCACCTGCACTGCCTCTTTCCCAGTCCACATCCTCCAGGAAACAGTCCCTGATGAGCCAATAAGGCCAACCTGCTCTTTACTCTCTCCTGACTTTTACACATGGATTATAGCCCCAGCTACTCCAAGTGCTTCTCGCCAGCAGTGAGGGCCAGAATGGTCCCTCCCTCTCCCAACCAGTTCCCAAAGAGCACATTTTGGAGGCTCAGGGCAACACTGGCATCCTCGATTCCCTCCCCATCTATGTGCCCAGCACGGGCCCAGGTTCCTGGGAGCCTGAAGAAGACAAGTTACCAGACGGGACTCCATTAAGGAATCATTAATTGGTAAGACAGGAGAAAGCTCAACAGAGATGCCCCATGCTCTATTCTGAACCGAAGCAGAAGATTTCTGTGCAGTGTAGTACCTCAAGCTTGTTCTGTGATTTTTCCCGGTCCACAGAGGGTTAGGGTCCCCAAAGTCCTCCTGAATACATAGGGAGGGGAGATTTTCGCAAAGGAGGGAGCCAGAATTCTGAACTCAGCCCTGACTCCTGACTCCTCTTGGCTTTATCACAGCTCCTTCTCCTGGGCCCTGCTCTGCCCCTGTGAGAACTTGACTCTCAGTCCGCCATCCTCCCTCCCCCACTGCACAGAAGACAGAGGACCCAGGATGGAGGCAGGGGGAGTTGTAGACCCACTTCCTGAGCCCCTAACAGAGGGAGGAAGTGGTTGGCTCTAAGCACGAGGCAGAGAAGGACACAGTCCCCCCCCCCCCAACCAGCATCCCTACTTCCATTCCAAGGGAGGGGCCCAAGGGGAAAGGCTCTGGTGGAACCAGTTCCTCTCTAACTTCTTTGCACAAGCTGCCAAAACCATGAGGGCCTGGGAACTGTCTCCTCCAACAGATCCGCTGACCTCCCCCGAGAGGTTGTTACAAACAGAAAAGGGGGAGGATAAGAGGGGAAAAGCCCAAAACTCACCACCCAACAGCTGTTAAGAAGAGCTCGGTGATGGCAGTCTGAGCGGGGCTGTGGGAGTAGGCTGCCCTGCACAACAGCTGCAGAGGAGAGGGTCCACGGGGGTGCCGAGGCTTCCTGCCTCTTCCTTCTCCCAGCTGCCCACCAATCAGGGCCTTTACCCAGCCGTGCAACACAGTCAGGGTGAGACAACTGCTGGACTCCCTTCCCTGAGGCCAGCACCGCAAGGGAGACCCTCCAGAGATGCGGCCCCACTATTTCTTCTTTAGAAAAAGGGCAGAGAGCATATCCTCAGGCCTATACCCCAAAGCCTCAAGGTGGAGCTGGCTCTGACAGTAGAAACCAAGCAGCTGGTCTACTTCCAAATGCCTATCAGGGTGTTGGCAGACAGAGCCTCAGAAAAGGCTGCTGCAGATACTGAAAAGAGAGGAGAAGCCCACAGCCCCATGAACGGAGCAGATGCACGAACACTCCTCCCCTCCCAGGGCTCCAAGCCAAACCTATAGATAACTAGGTCTGCTCATCAAAGCTGAGTTCCACACAAGCTTGTTGTCCCTGGAAAGGTGGCAGAGACTACAGAGGAAGGGTGACAAAGGCTAAGGTGTTGATGCCTGTTTCTCTTCCTCCGGGAAGATACTGAACTCACAGGTGGGTGGTGAGAAGGAGGTAAAAGCAGCCACATTCAGGTCGCCACCGGTTCTACTAATATCTCTTGCAAACTCTTCAACTGCCTCTTTCTTCTGAGATACGTGAGGGGGTGGAAGGAGAAGTGTAGGCTATCGCTGGAGGCTGGAATGCATGTGAAAACTCATGGCAGCTGGGATCGTCTCCTCTCTCAGTCCATCTCACCTCAATCTGCTCGGCAGCATCTCCCAGCAACTATTGCCTACTCTGTAAACTGTGCTACTAAGGCCATCGCTTTGCCTCAACACCCACCCCTGGCCATAGACATCACCATCTTGCCCTCCATCCGTGGGCTCTCTGTCCCACAGGCAAATGTAGCTCCACCTCCTTTTTTTTCCTTATCCCTTGACCTCTAAGCCTGGTCTAACCACCTAAGACGGCCCGCCGTACCAGCTCTTCCCAGCGTTCCCTGAGCCCTTCCTAGCTGTCCACCTCATGAGGCCTGCTGCCTCACTCTGCATCTTCTCTGATCAGATGGGTTCAGGGTACACATCACTCATGTACTCAACAAAGAGTTACTGAATGCAAACTGTGTGTCAGGCGCTGTTTCAGCTGCCGGGGACATAACAAGGCACAAAATGACAAAAATCCTCGTCCGCTTTGAGTTTACGTTCTAGCTGGAGGCACAGTTTAAACAGTGATAAGTACTAAGAGAGAAATACAGCAAAGAAAGGGAATAGGAATGCTGGGCTGGGGAACATGATTTTAAAGTCAGGGAAGTCCTCAGTGAAAAGGGAACATCTGCTGAAAACATAAAAGAGATGAGGAGTGAGACATGCAGATATTAGAGGTGAGAGTGACCCAGATGGAGGACATAGCAAGTGCCAAGGCCCCCAAGCAGGAGCCAGTCTGGTGGCTTTGGGAATGATAAGGAGGCCAGTGTGGCTGGGGCAGAGTGGGTGAGGAGACGAGGAGACGAGGTCTGTAGGTGTGACAGGTTGAAAATGGCCCCCCAAAGAAATCAGGTCCTAGTCTCTGGAACCTGTAAATGTTACCTTACATGGTAAAGTTTCTGCAGATGTGATTAAGTGAAGGATCTTGAGATGCAAAGATTATCCTGGTGGCCCCTAATACCATTAAAAGTGTCCTTATGAGAGAGAGACAGAGGGAGATTAGACACTCACAGAAGAAGGTAAGGCAATGTGACCATGGAGGCAGAGACTGGAGTGACGTGGCCACAAGCCAAGGAATGCTGGCAACCACCAGAAGCTGGAAGATGCAAGGAATGGGTCTCTCAGAGAGCCTCCAGAGAGAGTATAGCCCTGCCAACACCTTGATCTTGGCCTAGCGAGCGGAATGAATTCAGACTTCTGGCCTCCAGAATTATGAGAGAATAACTTTCCATTGTTTTAAGCCACTAAGTTTGAGGTAATTTGTTACATCAGCCTCAGGAACCTAATACAGTAGGTTATCCTGTGTTTGAAGCTGTTTACATGCTGGCCTTGAGTATTCTTCAGGCAGGCACATGCACAGGTATGGGCTTTGGCCCCTCCAAGGTGACCTAGGAGCATCAAGAAAGGGACCATGCCCACCCCTTATTTCCAGTGCCCCTGGGTGGACAGGCCCTTCCCTCCTGGGTCTCACCACAGACATCTGGGCCAAGGTCTCCTTGGAGCACAGAAGAGTCACAGCTAAGGAAGGTTACCCTTCAAAGAGTGACCCTTCATGGCACAATGGGGGTCAAGCCAGGCTGTGTGACAGCACCGTATGTAGTTTTTCCAGACAGTCCTCTGGAAGCAGGATAAAGCTTGAGCTCAGCAGGCCCATCATGTTTGTCAAAGGGACTCACACACTGGAACAGATTTATTTTAACACCCTGGCCCAGGGGGAGCAGCTAAGGGAGAAGCAGGGCTACTTACTGGCCATAGTGGCGTCAGCCAACTATGCAGATGATGCTCAGATTATGCAAAACTGGATGTGGGTTAGACCATGGAAGCTTTGCCTGGGATTCTGAAGTCCCAGAGCAACATGTGGGATAACTGGGTGAGGGCGAGGACAGCTTTATAACAAGAAGGCAGGGGTGAGATGGAGCCCAAACCCTCCAAAGTGGAACCCCTTTCTCTGCCCCCCACTCAACTAAGCCTCTACCCAGATTCTGAGACAGGAGAGTCCTGGTCCTTGCTGTTTCCAGTGACCTTGGCTGGGCCCTGGGAACATAACCCAGTGTACCTATGCAGATGTGTAGAGCAGCGTGGTGCCTGGCATAACATATATGCTCAGTAACTACTTGCTGAACTGAAATTCAGCAGGGAATCAGCCTCTTGGGACTCTGGCCAGAAAAAGAGGCAGGAAAGGCTCTGAGGGTGGTCTGCCGGCCAGCGCTGAGAACTCTAGCAGCAGGTGGCCAAGGCCACCATCTGTGGCCCTACGGTGACCGTGCAACCCTCAGAATTTCCATCATGGACCCATTTTCAAATATTCTATGCTGATGTCAAACCATATACTGAACAACTGGTCCTGCTCACCGGTTTGGGAAATAGGCACTGTGCCCAGGCCCTCACACCCGCAAAGAAAGGCCCATCATAAGCAGACTGAATCGTGTGTCACCACCAAATGCTGAGGCACTGGATTGGGAAAAAGAGGAGGACAGCACACAGGTAGGGAAAGTCACAGAAAGGGAAGTCTTCCCAAACAAAGCATGCCACCTCTGCCTCTGCCCTTCAGGACACTCCATGAAGTTTGTCAAGGACTTAAGCTAATTTTTTTTCCCAAAGGGTAACTCAGGCCTAAAGCAAAAAGGTCTCTCATAAGGGCATCCCTACCTCACCTGGAGCCTGCAGAGGAAATGGGGCTGGGGATGAGCAGAACGGGGGGCCAGGCAGAGCAGGCACCCAGGGTCCCATCTGTCTCCAGGATGAGAACACCAGCGGGGGAACTTGGCTCCAACAGTCATTCCAGCTGTGGTGAGACCACTTCCTCCCTCCAGAAGAGTGCGAGAAGACTCCCAGCAGGAAGGGAGGGGGTAACTGCAACCACCAGCATGTGCTGCCGTCTCCCGTCCCGGCCCCGGGCCCAGTGCCAGGAGTGGCCGGCCCACAGCACTTGATGGCCAGCTCTGAGTGACCAGCTGACCTGGGGGAGGGCAGTCAGGAGAGGGGAAAACAGGTTCAGATTTACCTGGACGATCCTGACAAAGTCCTCCGAGACACAAAGAAACCTCCAGATGATGGTGACACCACACAAGAGCCTTCCTAGTCCTCGCTGACTGGCCCCTCTGCACCCAGCACCCACTGCACCCAAGCTGTTCCTTACACCCACCAAGCTGACCTCTGGGAGACCTGGTCATCCCGCTCCCATCACCCATCCTGGCTCAGAACATGTAGCCGCTCCAAAGCCCTCCTTCCCCGATGACCACATTCACACCTCCTTAGGAGAACCAATTTCCCAAATAAGATCCATCCACCTCTCTTCCTCACTTGCCCCAAATATTTGGGTAAGCCCGCTCTCCATGTCAGACTGCAAGTTGCTTGGGAACCACCCGTGCTATCCTTTGTGCCTGCCTAAGGGCTTAAAACACAGCTAAGCCCAGGGAGGGAATACTGGGACTGTTGGCAGCCTGCTGCAATTCGAGAACCGAGAGCTTTTAACCCATCTTCTGCCTTGGGAGAAGCCTTGAGGACGCAGTGTGCTGGGCTATCTAAATGGCAGGTGTTCTGATATGAAACGTGCAGGGCTCTTGCCTGCTCTAGGGGGTTCAGTGAGGGGAGCTGAGCTGCTCGGCCTACACCATGACTATGGCTGCTGTCCTTACTGCAAGTCCTGCCCCTGGGAGTGCCAGGCTGATGAGGTCTCCAAAAACACACTCTGGCGGCTGGCTGGGGTGTGTGTGGGGCTGGGTCGGGGGCACAGATAAGAGAGCAGAAGTGAGGGCCTGCCAGGTGCAGTGGAGGTACTTCACTGGTGTGGCTAGAAGAGAAAGCGCAGAAGGTGGGGGTAGGGGTGGGAACAGCCCCCCTCGAGCTCAAAGGAATTAAGGAAATGTGCTGGCATCATCTATTTTTAGTGACTTAACAGCTTTCAAGGACTTTGGTAGATCCTGCCTCCTACCTCCCCTCCACTCTTCTCTGCACCCCCTTGTGTCTCCCCCATAAAACCTCTCCCTCATCTCCAGTCCCTTCTGGGTGGCGTAGGCATGCTCAGTAGGGAAGGAGCACCGATTTCTTCGGGAGATGCTGAAGAAGGCAGCTTGTGCCAGACCAGGGCGCTCAAGCAAGGATTTGAATGGAGCCCAAAACCTAGAAGCAGAAAACTCCCAGAAGGCCAGGAATGAAAGGTGGGCAGAGCACAGACTGGGGTTTGGATGCCCACGTTGATCAGAATTCTCCCACCTCCTGACTGCAGCCACAATATTGACAGGTTGCTAAGGGTTCCTCGAGGGCTGGAGCCCGGCCCAGGGAAAGAGGAAAGCTGCACAGCTCGGCCTTGCCAGACCCGCGGAGGCGCATCGCTGGCCTCTGTCTTGCTGTGGCAAGAAGCCCGGACTTGTTATATAAAAGATCTGGCCTGCAGCTGGAGCCTGAGCAAAACACACAGCCTAGAGCCCATGCCTCTAAATCCGGCCAGGGAACATCTGAGGCCAACCCTGCCTTGAGTTGACAAAGAGAACGCCATCTGAGGAGTGGGATGGAGGCTTCCTAGAAGGCTGGTAGCAGGAAATGACAGTGACGGGGATATGGGGATAGGTAGGTGGGCTGCATGGAAGCCTGCCATCTGACGAAGGGGGATGTAATCATGAACTTACACAACCAAAGCAACCTCAAGTCCTGCTCCTCCAGGAAGCCCTCCATGACTAGACGCATTATTTGGACTAAACACGCTCTCAAAAGAGAAAGGGGTGGTGCTTCAGGCACATGAAGGGGAAGTATAACCTATCCTACTTGCCCTTTTCAGGGGACACAGGGAACAACAGTGTCTGGGGCTTCCGGGAAGTCGGTGTGCTACCCGGAGCGTACTCTCCCTTCACAGTCTGTTCCTAGATCTAAAGAATGCCATTGGACTTCCCTGGTGGCGCAGTGGTTAAGAATCCACCTGCCAATGCAGGGGACATGGGTTCGAGCCCTGGTCAGGGAAGATCCCACATGCCGTGGAGCAGCTAAACCTGTGTGCCACAACTACTGAGCCTGTGCTCTAGAGCCTGTGAGCCACAACTACTGAGCCCACGTGCCACAACTACTGAAACCCACACACCTACAGCCTGTGCTCCACAACAAGAGAAGCCACCGCAATGAGAAGCCCATGCACTGCAATGAAGAGTAGCCCCTGCTCGCCGCAACTAGAGAAAGCACACACGGAGCAAAGAAGACCCAACGCAGCCAAAAATAAATAAATAAATAAGTAAATTAATTAATTAAAAAAAAAGAGTGCCATTAATTTTAACTGCAGCAACTCTTGTTGGTCCAAGGTGGCATATTCCTATGAGAATTCCCCTCCTGTAAACTGTGCCAGACATTTGGCCCCATCTCATCCTTTGGCTCCCTGTTCACTGGCCTTCATGGAACTGGCATCCAGACACACCAAGGTCAAATCTTGTTCTCATTTCCTTGTTCTCCACTCTGACATGCCAAGAACAGTACTGGGCATTCAAACATTCACTAATAACATTTGAAAATGGATCTCATTTAAAAAATAAATAAAAGGGACTGGGAGATGTGCTCCGCAGAGGAGGACAAGGGAAGCGAGCGCACAAAACCCTTTCCCATTTGGCCGGCACCCCACCTCCAATCAGGCGGGGCGGGCACACTCCAGCGACATGCAAAGGAAGAGTGACTGGCCCAGCATCCCCCAGGACATGGGCTGCCTCTCCTCTGAGCCTGTGTTCTCCCCACCCTGTTTCCTCTTCCCTGAGAACAACTCATTTGTTCTGAAGTTGAACAGGAATGGGCTTAAACTGCATCAAAAGGGAGAAGATCTGACTCTTAAAAACTTAACTGCTGAAAATGTTGAAGTCCTAAGTCAGATGAAGAGATATCTTTGTAAAATTTCACACATGAGATGACTTCTTGCTCAGGCTAACACTACCTTACTCAAAAGCTGACCAATGGACTGGATGATTACAGAGATCCCTTCTAAGTTTAGGATTCTTAATGAAGAGAAAAACCCTGAAGAGGGGACCTGGGCTCCATCAGACTCAAATGGGTCTACCGAAATCCCAGGAGGGCTGCTGATTAGGGATCAACTCTCCATTATCTGAGAACTTTCCACTCCTGTTACTCTAGTGGGATCTATCCTGGCTCAACACACTTTCGGGCCACCTCTTCCAGTTGTCTGGGGAATGCATACTCAGTTGAATGTTGGTCTGTTTTAGCAATGTAAATCTCATTTATTAAAACCTAGGATAAATTCCAAAATCAACTCTTGTATACCCACACATGAATACTCAAAGCCAAACTGATAAACCCAGATTGCCTTCTCTCTCCCACCAGTCAGGTGGAATGCAAACTCATTTTCAGGTAAATTTACGAAGAGAACCAAGTTGGTTAACATGAGATGATGAAAAGCTACATGGTGCGTATGTACAGCCAAAACCCAGGACAAGTCACATCAATGACTGAGTATTGGTAAGTCGACCCAAGGCCTCCTCGGCCAGCCCACCACCCCACCTTTATCCCTTATCCCATTAGCAGAGAGCTTCATTACCTGGGTGGCCTTGTCATTGGTACAGCAGGTGAAGGCCCCATCAGCATCTCGTGGCCACTGGCCCAGAAGGTAGGAGCTGAGGATGGTGTCCAGGGAGAACGTACGCCGGACCTGGGGTGGCTGAGGCCTACACACTGGCTTTTCTGGGGCCACGGAACACGGGACGCTGGCTGGAAGAGAGCACAGCCCGCACACCTGGACGTCAGCATGGAGGCAGCAGACACAGTAACCAACCTTCCCTCTTTTAGGAAGCCTCACCGGACTGCTGCATCTTCACTTATATTTACCTCCCTCCTACAGAATTTGAAGCAGCCCATAAAAGCACATACAGCGTGATGAAAGCTCTCCTGACTTATCCAGCTGGTCTTTGTCACTGGAAACAATTTACACCATTTCACACTAGACGAGGGGTTACTTTACACATGTCTTCTTTCTCCTGTTCCTAATGGACTACAGACTGTGAACTCCCAGGTCTCCGCACTGAGTTTCCTGAGAGCAGGACTGTTTCCCATCATTAAAGAAGTAACTGGAAGTGGACAAAAACCAAGTTTTCCTCCATCTTTTATCCTGCCTTTTATTTCCTTTTATCTCCTGCCTTCTTCCAGCACTGATTGCAAGGCTCCTATGTACAAATTCAACCCAGTTAACTGAAGGACTCTTCCTATTTCCTTCAAGACCATTAGCTCCAGGGAACCTAGGTGACTGAGACAAAGAGAACGACATAACTACTTTCAACTATCCAGGATCCAGGAGAATATCCAAGTCTTTTGGTTCTCTCCTCTGTCTCTGACTTCTGGCTAAATAGAACAAAAATAAACCAGTTACAAATCCACTTATTTTTCTTTTTACCTTGACTAAAGCTTTCTGGGGGAAGGTAAAAGTTGAAACTGTTGCTAAAGTCTAAGCATTCTGGAATAATCTGTAAGTTTCAGTCATCTGGGCTGACCGTGTTTTCCGCAGCCACATTCAAAACACACGACTATCTTAAGGTCTGTAAGGCTCTTTCCTTTAAGCAGAGCAAAATGCTTTCACATCTGTACTAATCTCTTGATAATTCATGTGTGCATTAAGCACAGCAAAAGAACTGGGGACTGTAGATATAAATAAACTTGAAGAGCTTTATATTAAAAAGACACTAACAGGTTGGCAGGTTCCTCAAAAAGTTAAATATAGAATTACCATACCATCCAGCAATTCCACTTCTAGGTATATATACAAAAGAATTGAAAAGAGGGTCTCAAAGTGATATCTGTATACCCATGTTCATAGCAGCACTATTCACAATAGCCAAGAGGTAGAAACAACCCAAGTGTTCACTGACAGATGAATGGATCAACAAAATGTGTTCTATACATACAATGGAGTCTCAAAAAGGGATGAAGTTCTGAAACATGTTATACCATGGATGAAACTTCAAAACATTATGCTACGTGAAATAAAACCAACACAAAAGGACAAATATTGTATGATTCCACTTATATGAGGTACCTAGAATAGGCAAATTCATAGGGACAGAAAGTAGAACAGAGGTTACCAGGGGCTTGGGGGAGAAGGGAATGGGGCATTATTATTTAATGGGCACAGAGTTTCTGCTTGGGGTGATGAAAATATTCTGGAAATGGACAGTGGTGATGGTTACACAACACTGTAAGTGTACTTAATGTCACAGAATCATAAACTTATAATGGTTAAATGGTAAATTTTATGTTATGTGTGTTTTACCACAATAAAAAAAAGGAGAAAAACACTAATAATACTATCTTCTCCAAATCCATTTAAATATTTACACACATTTTGACATAGTATAATCAATACGAAATGTATTACATGATATTCTGCTTTGTTCTACCCATTTCCAAGTATCAACAATCTACATATCTGTCATTTTTAAAGACTACATAATATTCCACCAAGTTGATACACAGTAGTTTGCTTAGCCCCTCCCATATTATTGGAGGTTTGAGAGGTTTCCCCCACCCCAATTTGAATATCATAAATGTTATTGCATGGATAACTTTTAGTCTCAGGTTTTATCTAATTCCTTACATATTTCTAGGTCATTTTCCTCAGCCATCATATAGTATGTGCTCATTTAAAACAAACTAAAGGGACTTCCCTGGTGGTGCAGTGGTTAAGAATCCTCCTGCCAACGCAGGGGACACGGGTTCGATCCCTGGTCCAGGAAGATCCCACATGCCACAGAGCAACTAAGCCCGTGCACCACAACTACTGAAGCCCACGCGCCTAGAGCCTGTGCTCTGCAACGAGAAGCCACGGCAATGAGAAGCCTGTGCACTGCAATGAAGAGTGGCCCCTGCTCGCCACAACAAAGCCCATGCACAATGAAGACCCAACACAGTCAATAAATAAATAAAAATAAATTTATTTAAAAAAATAAATAAATTTTAAAACATAAATAAATTAAAAAAATACAAATTAAAAATGACTTATAAAAGTAGTGGGGGGGGCTTCCCTGGTGGCGCAGTGGTTGAGAGTCCGCCTGCCGATGCAGGGTATGCAGGTTTGTGCCCCAGTCCAGGAGGATCCCACATGCCACGGAGCGGCTGGGTCCGTGAGCCATGGCCGCTGAGCCTGCGCGTCCGGAGCCTGTGCTCCGCAACGGGAGAGGCCACAACAGTGAGATGCCCGTGTACCGCGCAAAAAAAAAAAAAGTAGTGTGGGGAATTCCCTGGCAGTCCAGTGGTTAGGACTCCTCACTTTCACTATTGTGGGCCCAGTTTTGATCCCTGGTCAGGGAACTAAGATCCTGCAAGCCATGTGTTGCGGCCAAAAAAAAAGTGCTGTGAATTGTGGAAAATTCAAGAAATATGCAAACAAACAGAAAAAACTGCAAATCTCAAGACCCAGAGATAATCATGGATAATACTATGAGATATATATCCTCGGGGGCCTTGCCTTCTATGTACATGCATGTATGTGTGTGCGTGTGTGTGTATGCTTTAAAATGAAAAATGGGATTATACTGTACATATTATTTTGCAATGAGTTTTTACCTTATATCATAAACACCTTTCCAAATCAATATATACTGACCTACAACACACCCTTTTAAATGACCTTAACACTCTTTAAACTCTTCAAAGGCTTTCTTTCAAAGACAGTACTCATAGGCCTTGTGTTCTGGTCCCACTTACCTTTCCTTTACATGTCACTCCTCTTCAAGATCTCTATGTCCTGGACAAACTACACTATGCACCATTTCCCACCCATGTCTTGGGCCTGCCCTCCTCTGAGGTTTTGCACATGTGCTCAGGGCTGAAATGTGATCCATCCATCAGGGCCAGCCTAAACATCTCCACCTCCACGGAGCTTCCTGAGTCCCCTGGAAGGAATGTCTCAGGATTTTCTGATTTTCCCCAGTACTTTGTACTCTTCTAGTACTTCCCAGTCTCTATTGGATTACAAGTATTTGTAAATCCCAGCTAATAAACAACCTGTGGCCAAGGGCTGTCTAAGTTATCTTTGAACCCCACACAGCATCTAGAGCATAGGGTTGGAGATTGGCAGATGCCTAAGTATTCTCATAAAATCAAAAACCTGTTACTATCAGGGAGAGCCTGCTCTAATTACACCTGGATTCTAAGTTTGTGTGCCTTGCACATCCATGCTCACCCTGCTCCCTGTGAGTAAATCCCCCTGAGCTGCTTGCCCCCTTTCCTCTCTCTGAGGCTCAGGGAGGCCCAACCTCTTTCCTCCCCTCCCTGCACCTGTCACCCAGAAAGTTAGTGACAGGCACGCTGGGTTCAAGCCCCAACTGCATCCCCTACACCGGCATTTCAACCACTCGTTTTTCTATCGTGGGCTTAAGATCAAAAGGTGGCAATCTGGATACTTCTGGGAGATCCTGACCCATGCCAGCAGCCTGGCCAGACACCAAAATGCTGTCCTGTGGTTCTCCCAAACTGTCTCTAAGAGCCCACTGTTGAGGCAGGGGCCCTTGAAGGCAAGTTTACAAGATTACATGACAGAGAAGCAATGAGGCAGGTGGGAAGCAGATGAGCCAGAGACTGGCAGAGAGGCCAGAACACCATGATTCTAACAGCTCCTTCACTGCTGTCGGAAGAAAGAGGGCTGGGACTCCAGGGCTGAGAAAAAAGCACTGGGGAGAAAGATTTCTGGGGGCCACCTCTCTCAGCCCCTCAGCAGAAATTGCTGCAAAAACCTCCTTTAGAAATGTTTCCATCCTGAGGCCCTACGTATGCTCTTCTAAGTTTGTGTGCCTTGCACCCTAAGTATGTATAATACTTTCAAGTTTGTATAATACTTTCAAGTTTTGCCCCCTCCTCACAAAGTACTTGTGTGTGTACAGTCTTTTGTTCTCCTAAAGGGGCTCCAGAAAGACTGATAAGGAGACCAAGGTACAGAGAAGTCCAGTCTCAGATTGGACTTGGTCGCCCAGAAAGTCAGGAGGCAGTCCTACATCCAAATCCAAGCCTCCTTCTTCCTACATCAGTCCACAGGGCTCTTGGCCCTTTTGCATCAGGAACACCTCCAAGGGTGCAGGACACCTGCCTACATACCTGAAGGAAGAAATGCCTGGCAGCTTCTTCAGGGAAGGGAGTAAGGAAGGAGACCACATAGCAATTTTTTGTTTGGGGTGTTGGTTGGTTGGTGTTTTGGAGAAGCCTTTGAAGCCTAGTGGGAAGGATTCTAGTAAACCATATGCCCATTTTACATCTTCCCATGGATACCCTTCACAGCCCACCTCATTCGCGAGTTACAGGAGGAGTCCAATTTCAAGGGCAGTAATCAGAGATGACATTTTACTCCCCAGCACCCCCGGGGTTGGGGAGGACCCAGGATCCTGGAATTTGGTATAAGAATCCAACCACCCATTTTGATCAACTCTACATCCAAATCTGACCTAAGTTATTCATAAAGACTCTGAGCGCTTTGTCGGTTCTGACTTGCTCCTCCGTATACAAAAACAAAACAAAACAAAAACACGAATACAAAAAAAAGAAAAAGGGGAAGGAAGGGCGAATGGGGAGAAACCAAGTACCCCAATAGAGAACGAGCTGCCTCTGACCCAGCCCCCTCCTCTCTGCTAGGCCTGCAAGGATGTTGCTGCATCTAAGACAAACTGGAGGACTCGCCTCAGTTTCTTTTCCTTAAATGAGACCGCTGGGCCTCAGACTTATTTCTACAGTGACTACATCCTAGCACAGGGTGCCGGCCGCAAGGTGACGGAATTCCCTTCTGTCTCAAAGCGCTCAGCAAAGCCCCAGCTCCCCTCCCAAACCCCCACGTTCTTAGACCCTTTGAGGTGATGAAAGTGCATGTTTCCTTCACACCCAGAAACTAAGGGAGGGGGCACTTCAAAAAGATGAGATTTTGGGCTTCCCTGGTGGCGCAGTGGTTGAGAGTCCGCCTGCTGATGCAGGGGACACAGGTTCGTGCCCCGGTCCGGGAAGATCCCACGTGCTGCGGAGCGGCTGGGCCCGTGAGCCATGGCCGCTGAGCCTGCGCATCCGGAGCCTATGCTCCACAACGGGAGAGGCCACAACAGTGAGAGGCCCGCGTAACGCAAAAAAAAATAAAAATAAAAAAAAATAAAAAGATGAGATTTTGACAGGAAAACTAATCTACCACTTATTAAAAAAACCCCACCCCAAATGGTTTGGTGATGACCTGCTAATTTGGGCACCAGAACTGATTAAGGGCGAAACCAAGGTTCCCTCCAAACACAACACAAACTGAAGCCAAAGCCAGACATTGACATGTTCTGTGCCATTCTCGAAGGGGCCACAGGCTGGAGCAGTGTGGCCCCCGAATATCTGGGAGGGGCTCAGGTGTGAGGGATCTGGTTCTGACTGCAGCTCTGCCCTCACTGTGGCGTGACTGCAGCCCACACCTCATGCCCTCCCCCCTCACCAGGCCTGCTCTCCCATCGGGCAGGCAGGAGCACAGTCCCAGCCTCAGTTACCTCTCAGGGACGCTGTAAACAACGAAAGATGAGATGCAAAAAGGCTTTAAAGTCTTCATTAGATAGATCATGTCAAACCAATTACCAATTACCAATCAGTCAGCCCCTCCCCACACCACAATCTTTTAGGACTGAAGGTGTGGGTGGGGAAGGAAGAGGAGACATGCAGGGTGAGTTCCAGCCACCACTGTCCCCTGGGAAGGCCCACAGCTTCAGTCAGAGCCCTTTCCTTTCCTAGTGTTGGTCTAACCCAGCCAGGAGAGCACCCAGAGTGAATGATGCAGGCGAAAGAGAGCCGCTGGGCGGCGTGGGCATCAGCAGCGCTGTCAGCACCGAGACCTCCCTCAGTCGGGAACATCCTCTAAGAAATCTCACAAGTGAGTGCAGTTGAAATAGGGGCTCCTGGGCTTATCCCTCCCTCATGGGTGCACCCACCGGAAAGATCTGGGGATGGGGTTCTGCCCTGCAATTGTGTGATTATGGTTAAAGGAGAAGTGTTGAGAAGTCACAACGGTTGCTTGTGGTCGGAAGATGAACTGGTTTCATTTCTGGAAAGTACCCCTCTCAGATTTGGGAAACAGGACAATTGGCTGCCCTGTCTGAGAAGAGGCGCTCCTATCATGACAGGCCAAGACAAAGCAGCAAGTTGCGGGGCCCTGGCTGGGTGGCTGCGGGTGGGTGGGGTGTCCTGTTTACAGCGCTGTGGGGTATTATCGGCCCATCGCATGCAGCAGCCTCCACAGCCCAACCACCTGGCGAAGCTCCCTGGCACAGGGCCAGGCCATTTCACCATACAGCTGAGCAGTGGAGGATGCTTTGGTTCTTGGGCAACGGCAAATGGAAAACACAAAACAAAACAGCACACACCAGAGATAAGAAGCCTTAGGTACTATCTTCCGGAGCCACTTGGCCCTGTCTCCCAACTGCTACATTTGTATGGCTTTGGGGAGAGCAGGCTCTGAGTGGAGTGGACCAGCGGTCAAGTGTCTGCTGCACCTTGGGGGACAGTGAATAGGGCAGAAACACACAAACAGCTGACGAGGGGCCTGGCACACCACAGTAGACTGACTGATTCCTTCAGTAGCAGGTTCTGGGTGCCCACCACAAACCAGCCCTGTGATAGGCACTGCAGACACAGGAGGAGCAGGACAAGAAGCTGCTGACCAAGCTGAAGTGGGGCAGGCCGATACGAGCCCCAAGGGCCAGGCTGCCAGCTCAACCTCCGGGGGATTCCTCCAGCCACTGACTCTTCAGAAGGACCACCATTTGGTCTCTGCTGTTCCCTCATATTCCTGGCTGGAAATCAGCTCAGGCCTGACCACACCAGCAAACCCCCACTGCGGGAACCCGAAGGAGGAGGGCGACAGCTCTTAGGAGGGGTCAGGGAAAGGAGGAAGGCAGCAGACGACACAGGAAGTGAGGCATCTGTGGCTGCCCTTCTCAACTTGGCCAGAGATAGACTGTGGGGTGGAGGCTTAGCAGCTTACAAGGAGAGACCAGCCGCTGACCAGAGGGTCCTGGCTGGGAATCTAGGGGGGCTACTTCACTTACTTTACTATCTTGGGGGCAATGCAGTAGAGAGAAACCTGGGAAACCGGACAAGGCTACTCTCCACCCATCCTCCATTAGCTTGAGGCTGAGTGACCGCAAAATACCCAAGAAGGACTACAGAAGGCAGAAGAGAGACAGCCAACGAGATTTCACAGGTGGCAAAAACTCAGCAACTGGCAGGCTCAGCAAACAACTTACCAGGCACTTTCTCACGTCACTCGGCTTTGAGCCATTATTAGCACTAATCTTCTTGCCTTCCCTCTTTAAAATAACTCTCATTATAACAGAAGCTGTACAGAGACAGGAGGAAGTTAAAGGAAAATTTAAAAATGCAGATTAGCAAAAACTGAAAAATAAAAACGATGCATGCCACCACTCAGAAATCACCATTCTGCACATCCTTCCTGATCTCTTCCTGTGCACCTATGTGTGCATATGTATCTTTAATAAAATGAGATCTTATTACACGTTTTTCTAACAATATGCTTTTTTCAGCCACTGATCTTCACTTCAGGAGAAGCAGGCAGGGAAAGGGCCACCCAGGAGGCTGAGGCAGGGCAGACGGTTAGACACTGAGGGAGCAGGCCCTGTCCTGTCCCGTCTCCTAGCTGTGATGCAGCACTTTTGTTGGGGGTGGGGGAGGCGGGGGGGAATGATAACCTGGAGGGGAGCAAAGTAAAACAGGGATGCAGAATTTCTAAATATTCCCCAATACCAGATTTGCAGTAAGTAGGGGAAGTTCCTCCTCACAGCTTCACAGGGATTACTTTTCCATTTCAGTATGTGTGCTGGGATTAAACAGTGCAGGCAGTCTTCTGAGCTGCTTGCGGTCCTGCGCCGCTTAACTGCTTAACTCAGGGACATGTGGGTTTTGGAGGGAAGCTGTGGTCAAACCGAAATCCTCAATATGACTGTACAAGAGTTAGAAGCCCTCCTTGGAAAGCCCAAGGAGACCCCATCCATCCCAGCTGGGAAAATTAAACCTGGGGCTTTAAACACTTCTTTCAAACCCAAGCAATAGCTCATTTCAATCATAACAGGGAGAAGAAACTAAAGAAGTGAGATTAAAAAGAAGGAAGAAAAAAGGAGTAACAGCACATTTCCCTTACCAAGAAGACTTACCTAAAGAGAAAAAAAAAAGTGATATTTGTATACACATGAAAAACTTCTCAGCCAGGACCTTAATACTAACTCCATATTTAATACTAACTCCATATTTAATATTAACTCTGTATTTAATACTGTCTCCATATTTAAGTGTGTAGCTCAGGTGAAACCTTTTCTTGCTGTGTGTCTGACTCCCCAGGATGCAGACCACATCCATGGGCAGCTGGAGAGAAGGGTCAGGAGAAACCCATTTGGAGGGGTCACTATGGGGAAAAAATGAGGAACACCCTAACTCTTCTTATCAGCAAGGAGGGAAAGGGTGATCCCAAAGCGGACGTGTGTGTGCGTGCGCGCGTATGAAGAGTAGACAGCAGTTACTTAGACATTTGTTCAATTCTCAAGAAGCTGCAGTTCGAAAGAAAGGAAGTGGTGTGAACTTTTCACCTTTTATCTGAATTCTATGAAGAGGAGTTCTGAAGGATTTCAACATTCTTAAAACAGGACAAGATACTAGCAGTCACTGATTGGAGCACGCTTTCCTTTGGGATCTATTTGGCCTTTGTTAAGAACAGCATAAGTAGCCATAGCCTAGCCTTCTCCATCTAACAGCAATCCTCACCGCCTGGCTACCTGGGAGGGATGAATTTCTGGGTGGCTATAAACTCAGAGGACAGGCATAAACCCTTCAGTATCTTCACTTCAGACGACAATCTGATTCTTATCAAGTAGAGGAGAAATCATGATGTCCACTTAGCTCTTTAAAGATAAAAGAGGTGAAGGAAGAACCAGAGATTGGGGAGGCTCGTCTACAGTAAATCCTGTGAGAGGACAACTGTGATTGAAACCCTACTCTGATTTTTGTTCTGAATGTGTGCGCCCCACACACTCTCAGGGATTCTCTGGGTGGGAGCCCAGGAACACCCTCGTGTAGACAGGTGAACTGATTTCTCCAACGCCACAGAGCAACTTGAGACACAGGCCTTTCTTCCCCCACAGAAGACTTTCAAAGTGCATTTCCCCCCTTGTGTTTCATTGTCAGACTCAACTGTCATGACTGTCTGGCTGCCTTGGTTCAGGAACTTCCCCACGGACTGGAAGAGTTCTATTATTTTCCCTACTGGGAACCAGCACAATCAGACCTGGGTCTCGGGGACACTGTTTTACCCACTGGGCATGTAGGGCAAGTGGAGGAAGACAATTAAAAAGGAGGGATCCCTTTTCTAGTGAGGACAGTGGAAATCGAGTGAAAGAAAAAAAGGAAATAAGAATAGAATTATAGATCATGTTCAAATAGTCAAAATAATTTCTGCTTTGTGAACAAACCATGACTTATTTTTAGCTTCATCCAGCCTGCCTTCTCCCTGACCTCACGTAAACTGCCAGACAGCAACATATGTGTGAATACCTAGAGTTTGACAGAATTTGATGGCCTCATTTTGCTGCCTTCCCGCCAATGATTCGAAAAGCCCAAAGAAAATTTTTTTACTCCTCTTTAGAACTCACATCAATACTCATGTCCTTCAGTGTTAGTTTAGAACTGGCTTTATGCAGCTCCCAAAGTAACAGCTCAGTCAGGAGGAGTCAGCAATGGATGCCAGAACAACTGGGAGAAACACTGTGGGGAACAGAACACTTACATAATGTACCACATATAAGAGAATAATGTACTTTTACAAAGGGAAATCTGGTTGTCACCACCTCAAATGATCAAACTTAGCATTACTAGTGATGGACATTCTGACACTGTGTACCTCCTGAAGCAATGTATTATGAAGTACACAGCTTCACCCACGAAATGTTCATGCCCAAGATGTTTTACCTGAATCGAATTGGGCCCCAGACTTAACTTCCCACTTGCAGGAAATACAGGAGATGGAGGAACAAGTCAAGTGCCATTGAAAGGGAACAGTCACAAAACTCCAGAATGTGGGACAGCTAGAAGGCTGTCCACACTTTCAATAAGTCAGTAATCAAAAAACCTGAAAACAAAAAGACAGGGATGGGAGGGGAATTTTAAACAGATTTTTTTAAAGACATAACCAAATGAGAACCTTGACTGGACCCTGGATCAAAAATAAAAACAAAAAAGCCACAAAGAGGAAATCTGAAAATGAACTGGATATTAGATAATATGGAATTATAGTTTCCTTATGTGTAATAATGATACTATCATTATGTAGAAGAATGGTCTTATTCTCAGGAGATGCCCTTGAAGTAACGGGCAAAGTGTCAAGATATTCACAACTTGTTTTCAAACAGTTCACCAGAAAAAGTGCCTGTGGATGCACATATGTATATGTCGAGACACACATATACATAATACACACAGGAAGGGAAGAGAGATTAGACAATTGTGGCCGAAAGTTATCAATGAGTCTAAGGTGAAAGATAAATGGATGTGTACTGGGCTTACAACTTTTCTGCAGGTTTAAAACTTTCCAAGATAAAGCTGTGAGGGAAAAAAAAAAGAACTGGCTTAATTTGGAATTTGGGAAGACAGAATTAACTTTACTCCTTAGCAAGGATCTAAGCTGTTTAGCAGTTCAATCTTGGCAGGTTTTAGTCAAATTCAATTGGTTCACTGTTCTGGTCTTCTAATTTGGGGAAAGAGAAGGTGGGCAAGAAGAAATGAAACAGTCAATGAGGCTTACTAGGAGGCAAGGAATTGAAGGATGTAAATCAGTACAAGGTAGAATAAAGATACTAAGGGAAGGAGACTTTAAATTAAGAAGTGGCAAAAAAAAAAAAAAAAAAAAAGAAGTGGCATGTCGGGCTTCCCTGGTGGCACAGTGGTTAAGAATCTGCCTGCCAATGCAGGGGTCACGGGTTCGAGCCCTGGTCCAGAAAGATCCCACAAGCTGCGGAGCAACTAAGCCCGTGCGCCACAACTACTGAGCCTGTGCTCTAGAGCCCGTGAGCCACAACTACTGAGCCCACGCACCACAACTACTGAAGCCTGCGTGCCTAGAGCCCAGGCTCTGCAGCAACATAAGTCATTGCAATGAGATGCCCGCGCACTGCAATGAAGAGTAGCCCCCACTTGGCACAACTAGAGAAAGGCTGCACGCGGCAACTAAGACCCAATGCAGCCAAAAATATTAAAAGAAAAAAAAAAAGTGGTATGTCATCCCAGGAGAAAGACCCAGATTGTGCACAGAATTAAAGAGTTCCTATGATCCAGAAACACAGTTGGAGTTGGATATAACCTCAGATATGCCCCACCAAGTTACCCTGGGCATCCATTTGCTCATTCATTACAGGAACGTAGAAACCAGTGAGATCCCAGGGAAGATGGGTAAAAATAGCTAAAGCGAAGGTAGCTAGATCCCAAGAGGAAGATGAAGTGAATTAGAATTTATGTCTTCTTCTGCATGAGTGTAAAAAGGAAGGGCAGAAGAGACTTAATTAGAATAGGAGAGATTCCAGCTAGATAAAAGGAAGAACTTCCTGCTCATCAGAATGAATGAGGGAGATTGTAGAGTCTGCCCCTGAACAGCTCCAGGGAGAGATCATTACATGCCCCCAGAGGTCTCAATATTCACCCACCAGAAGGCAGAAGGTTGTACCTAGAGAGTTTGAGCCTCCTCTAGTTCTAGAATTCTCCAACTATTAAAGGGTAAATAAGAGATGGCTACTGACCGATTCAGCTAAATTGAAAGCCCCAGAGCCCATGCTGTTATCCGGAGCAAAATTAGTTAAGGGGGAAAAAAAGGCACCAAGTCAAAAGGAGATATGCCTTACCTAGGCTGATCAGACAGCTGTGTTGTGCGCTCCCAGACCATCTCTCAAACTTCCTCACCCAAGCAGGAGAGTATAAATAGTGCTCAATTTACCTGTGGCTCGCCACAGGCAGAAGGGCTGGTCACGTGGTAACTGCCGAGTAGACATCAGAGCTCAGAGGGCAGGTTTGCTCACTTGCTACACCTCAGTAGGTCTGTCAGGACCTCTGCTCTGGTACATTTTGCTCTGGGCTGGGGGGTGGGGAGGGGGGCTTAAAGGAGCAGTTACACAGTTATGTTCCTCAGGGCCATGAAGGTATAGTCACAGAACTTGCCTTGCCTTCAGGGTCTAAAATCTTATTAGGGTTAACTCTGCACAACCCTCAAAGCTTTGAAAACCTGCGTGGATCATTTTGTCCCACTTGCAAAATCTTCTCTGGTTATGTCCATCTCTTAACTTCTACTGCGTCCCCAGTTTCAAAAAGGAAATACCTGAGAGACCACTACATCCCACCTAGTGATTCCCTACCTGGCCCCTGGCATTCTGGAACTGATCCACCCTGACCCCAAATCCCAGGCAAATTCCCAGGCTGGGCCTGGTAGAAAAACCCCAGTGTGTGCTGGGCAACATTCCAGGGCAGCCCCTGCTCTAAAGCCCTGGTCTTGCTGGTTGCTCAGATCTCCTAAGGGAGGCTCAAAGGCCATATAGTGCCTCCAGGGTAAACCTTGTCTGAAACACAAATTAGATGGTCCCTCTAGAAAGAGCCTTGAAAGGTGTGACCTTGGGAAGATTTTTCCTACCCTCAATGTCTGCCTGAGACCAATGATAACTTCATAACAGAAGGATGCTTGTCAGGTCACCTCTCCACATGTGCTTCCAGGCACAAAGGAGGACATGGCAACACATACCACTGGATGGTGAGTTACACCATCTTCCCCTTTTACAATGGGCTTTGTATCTGCTCTTAAATCAAAAGCTGCTTAATAGTAATGACACCTTCTTTTATAAGTCAGGTAAAGAAAAGGCTTATCCTCCTGAAGCAAGAGGAGAATATGATCCAGGGAAACAGTCTGAGGTGTTAATTACCAAGACACCCCATCCATGCCTCTAAGAACTGGAAGGGAAAGCGCAGTGGTCCCAGTCCCCTCCAAACAGACAGCTCTGGCCATTTGCACGGCAGCTCTAGCACAGACCTCTACACTGCAGACAACCCAGTAAGACTTGGGGGCAGCCTTTTCTCATCCTCCTGCAACCTGTCCGGATTCTGGATGCCATCCACCGGGCGCTGATTTTGGAGTGGGACAGAGCCAAGAGAATACTGGAGACAGCCTATATAGCTTGATAACTGCTTAAGGACAAACAATCTAACTGTATAAACTGGTGTAATAATATAGTAAATGCTCATGGGTCTATTTCACAGAACTGGCTGGAATCCATGAAAAAATCCTTTGATGCTAACTTAACCACAGTCTCACATTCTAGGGCGGCTGCAGGGAGGCATTTTAGATAAAGGACACATAGTAAAGATTCTCCAAAAACTGTTTTTTCTATGTTAAGGAGTAGAGTCAGACTCATTCACTTACCCCAATTCTGGAAGCTGGTGGGAAATGTCAGTAAGCAAAAATGTCAGGAATAATTCTAGTGCCTTCAAGGAGCACAGATAGATGCAGAGCATGCGGTTTGGAGGGAGAGAATAGGGGCTGGGAACAAACAGTAGTGTCTGAACCTCTAACTCTGCTTAGCGGTGATTACCAGATCCACCCCTTCTGGGGCCCTGCGGTTAGTGGAAAGTTTTCATTGACAAAGAGTGAAGCCTTCCCTTTGTGTATGAAGTTGTAACTCTGCAGGCTCCTGTACATTCACAAGGCGGTGGGCACAACAGACCGACTGGTACACAGGCAAAAAAGCTGTCTGGCCTGGCCCATAACCTGACATTGCTTTCTAGACAAAACTCGACTCCTTTTCCCCTTGGATCTCTACCATAAAAATGCGAAGTAGTATTAGTCTATGGCTCTGGCACATGAGAGTCTTCCGATTTCATGTATTTTAAGAAAATGAAGAGAGTTGAGTGAAGAGCAGAGTGAGAGTTTTTCTCAGAATGAGGAAGCAGGCTTCCCTAGAAGGTACCTGGACATCCTGAACATGCTCAGTGTGGATCAGCAGCCTGCTGCAACCCTGCTAACCCCGCTGCTGGGTCAATGTGGGGCACGGACTGGGCTCAGATACACGGCCGCAGGTGCCCAATGGTTCTCAGAATCTGATGCCAACCTTGTCCAGCTCGAGCAGCAGGGACAAGCTGCAGTCTCCTACTATAACAGTCAATACCTGGGCCCAAATCCTGCCTCCGCCTCAGTGTGCTACATGAACTCAAGACGAGTCACTTAACTTCTCTGGGCTTCGGTTGTTCTTTCTGTTAAATGGGGAGAATAAGAGATGTTATAAGGATGATAGAAGAAACTTTAAAGAACTCCTGGTACAGTCAAATTAGTCTAGCATATATTCATTTTTTAAAACTTTTTATTTGGAAATAATTTCAAACATATAGATGTAAGAATAAGACCAGTACCCAGAACACACATATGCCCTCTACCCAGATTTGCCTATTCTTAAACATTTGACCCATTTGCTTTATCATTTGCTTTCTTTCACATGCACTTTTCCTCACATACACACTCATACACATGCTCTCCCCTACATTCACACCCAGCACCCACACATTCACACTCAAGACACACACACAGACGCTCACATCCAGATACATACACATACTGTCCTTTGTTGGGGTTTGTGTGGTGGTCTGTCTGTAAACGATCAGGAGGGACAGGAGGGGGGGGAGGTTCGAGGCGAAAAGAAAGTAAGGGGGCCGTGCTACTTGGTGATGGGTCCACAGCCGTGCTGCCCGCTCCCTGCCTCCAATGCAAACAGCAAGCCCTCGAGTGTTCTGATTTAGAGATGAACGAGTACACGGACAGGGACCAGGAAAAGTACTTGTTACATAAGGTAGTTGGTCACTCTTTTCCTCTGAACAAGAAAAACCACAAAAAACAACAATAAAAGCATTTAGATGAAGCATGGAAATAGCTTTATTATGTAGAATCATTTTTATAATATTTGTTATAATGGGGCTTTACATCATGCAGTTGGGAAATAACTGGGAAAGGAAGGTTCCACATAAGCATATGGTTATTAGAATATTCAAGAATTCTACACGAAATCTGGTTTTGTAAGAGAAATAAGGAGGTAAAAGCTGTCCACAACCCTCTCTATGAAGCAGGTCAGGCACTTCTCCATGACACCACGTCCCTAGTTGGAACTTTCTCCTGAGTTCAAGTCCCTTCTGGTCCCCTTAGTGGGCACACACTTGTCTCATAAAGGCACTATCACGTATCACAACGACTCCACTCCCAGTTAACCTAAAGCTAGGAGAGGGAGACATGCCCAGGCAGAGTATGGCAGGGGTGGGGGAGGTCTGGACCAGCCGTCCCCTACATGGAGGACTAAAGTGTCACCTATGACACAATGCCACCTGCACCTAGCCCCCCCCACCACAGAAATGCACCACCCACATTTACTCCTGAGTGCTTTTGGGGGGTTCCACATAGTCACACAGAAGAAAAACACCCTTTCCTGTAAGCTCCATCTTAAGAGTATCTCCCTGACATGGCCCCAAGCTCAGTAACCATGACCATGACCCCACCGAGGCAGGAAAACCCTGCCTCCTGGGCCCTAGCTGTCCCTGGTTAGCTTCTCATTCCACGTGGAAATTGCATATCTACAACCAGTTGGAAACACTCAAAAGCTGTCACCACATCACACATATAATGTAATAACCATCACCCTCCAATCAGCTGAACCAAGTGGATAGTTACTTATGGGGTGCTGAAGGAACAAACAGACTTCTCTGCAGCCCATTTTCCTCTCCAATTCTCTTCTGGTCAGTTAAACAAATGAAGTTTTGCTCCTGGAATACAGGTATATAAGCAGAAGGGAAATAGGCCGGCTGTGTGCTAGGCAGGCAGCAGAGGATGCCAGCCTGAGGAGAAATTCCCCACAGACTCTGCACACATATGTGGGAAGAGCCCTGGATCAGGAGCAAAAGGGCGTTATTAGTCACATGGTCTTGGGCAAGTCACTTCCTCTCGGGGCCTCAGTTTCCTTATCTGCAAAAACAAGCAAATGCCACCTGCACCTGCAGGACTGTGGCAAGGTTGAATGAGAAACGTTCCAGGGTACCGACTGCGAGCAACAAAGAGCTAAGCACGCAGAACGCGTTGTCAAAACTAACACTATCCACACTCTCAGCTTCCCTGAAAAATGCAGATGAATTTTGGGGCCTTCCAGGGTTGGGATCCACAGACTCTTCCTTTCCACAGAAGCAGCTGCTTTAGACTTCTCCTGTGAACACAAAACTCCCCAGGATTACGGTTCTAATGAGAAAGAGCCCAGGGGCTGCCTTCAGCATTAAGATGTGCACATACCACATGGATGGCCTCACGTGGGCCTCCTCTCCCCAACTTCGAAATCCAGACGACATGATATTGTGAAAGCTCTCTGGTTGCATCCCCTCTGTCATGCCAAATGCTATCCACTCCACCCTCAACTCCAATTTGTGTGTCATATCTGATGGGCATGAGTTACAAAGACAATCCCCAAATAGGGGCTGGGCGTCAGGTTCTCAGCCAGCTTGCAGGTGTAGGGCAGGGAGCGCATGTGTTATCAGCCGCAGCTCTCTCAAAGCCGTGTGGGCGATCAAACACGCATAGAGCACAGAAAACTCTTAAAGGGAAGGCAGTGTGGCAGGTTGGGGAGAGAAGGGGGGAGGAGGGAAGAGAAGCTGCCTTTCTTTCCTTGCAATCACATTTTCATTCTGTTCAAAGTTACCCACAACTGAGCAGGTTTATAAAACCATTTTGACTAAGCCACCAGGCCCGTGGTTGGCAGGGGAACACAGGCTCCATGGATGACAGTGTAGGTATCAGGGCCTGGGGAATGACAGTGAGCATCTCTTGCCAGCATTTCCCCCATTTGGTGGGGAAAAGAGAAGAGGAATCAGCAGTGCTTCATATAAAGGATGGTGCCTGGCTTGGGAAGGGGGGCTTCCTGCCTGATCATACCTCTAAAACCACCCTAAAGCCAATAGGCAATTCTGCACCCTGGTCTAGAAAAGCTGCTAATTCAGATTTTGTTTTCCTGCTTTCCTCTGCTATACATTATAGCACTACTAGGAATTTGGTGCAAATCTACCTGGAGTGAAAGAACATCCCGCATTCATCTGTCTCCTTGGCCTCTCACCCATATCCACATATAAGCCTAAAGCCAGGTCTTCTGGCTCTTTTACAAAATCACAACAAAATCCTAAACATTGGCTGTTTCCATGGATCAACCTGGTAACTAACGGCCCAAGCTCACCCTCTGGCTTTAAGTGTGCGGCGAACAGAACCTACAGGCCTAGCGAAGACATCCATGGAAATGCCACGTCTTCGCCACCAGCTGGGCTTCGAGCCCAATGACCAGGATGAATGGGAGACCAGTGATTTGAAGAGAGAACACTAACACTTCGGGCAGGGTGGGGGGGCCTTGTAAGTAGCTAAAGAGGGGTATTATAAAGGGGGCACAGAGTGTGGGGGCCAGAAGTGGAAAAAACCATTTCAAATGAGCCTGGGGAAGTGTGGTTCACTCTCCCCACCCCTGCTGCCTTTCCAGCAACTCCATCCAACAAGCATTTATTGAGCACAACAATCCCCATCTGCCCTGGCCCTCCCTCTGCAAAAACACTCAAATCTGTTCAAGCTGCAGGGTGAGTTCCATTGCACTTGAACTTGAAACATGAGGTGCCTACCTTTTAAAAAGGCAGGCACACAATTTCCAGCATGGGGCAGAAGGGACTAAAGAGATCTGAGAAAGTTAAAGTACACAGCTGACTAAACAAGGACACACCAGTGCCACTTTCAAAAGGGAAGGGAGAGAGTAAAAATTTAATTTAATGGTAGGGAGAATAATATACTGGCCAATTAAAAAAAAAAGCGTACTAGAGACATCTCAGTAATTCTCTAATTAACCCTAACTAACACTGAATATTCCTTCACTCTATACCTCCTCCAGCTTGAATTTATCTTTTATTCACTGGTGCACATGTTAGTAATTTGCTTTTAGAGTTGCATGTTTAATCCTACCTTTGCCTCTTGAGGAGGTTAGACCTCCATGCTCTCCTGCATGTTTTCATTTAGGATCAGATGATGAGGGATGCAAGCGGCAGAGCAGGTGGTAATCTAGACCTACGCTCATTAACAAAGCTTCCCCCGGAAAAGCCACCCACCATTTGCAAGATAGGGAGTACAGGGTCAGAGAAGAGGCACCCCAAACTTATCACTCTGCCTGCCAAATACTGCCCAACTCTAAGAAGCCATATTCAGGCAGGCTCTGAGAGAAAACTCCCTCACCCCTGAAGCCTGCCGCTTCAGGTCGACCAAAGCCCCCGGAGGAGTCTTCCCAGGCCTCCCCCAACCTCCCCCCTTTTAGAATGTGCAGGCAGAGCTGAGCCCAAGGCACTCGCCACCCCTGGTGTCAGCTGTCTGGGGCTCAAGAGCAGGGCAGGTTAAGTGTCTGCACACAGTCCAGACTTCAGTTCCAGGTTCCCCAGGGGCTGGAGTTGTAAGTTTTTCTATTATGAAATACTTTGATAGCATTCTTTTAAGTTCGTTGAAGCCACCCTTGATTGGCTGTGGTGCTCCCACACAGTAAAATTCGATTGAGGCGTACTCAGGGCCTAAGAATAAACATTTAAATGACTCCAAGCTGGGCATTCAGCTTTGTAGCGACCCTGAGGAAAAGTGTGGAGGAGAAAACAAAGTGCCAGGAAGAGTTTTCAAAACCAGGAGGTTCACTGAGGACCATGAGCTTGAATCCTGGGTGAGAGCAGCCAGCTGTGCAGAGCTTCCCACCAGACAGCTGTTCCCAAGAACAAGAGCCCCTTCACAAGCTCCACACAACTGGAGAGGAACTGGAAACAGATAATTTACAGCTTCAAATATAATCCAAAACGCTTTTCTCTCTGAGATCAGGATTTGTTTTGGACCCAACAATGTGACTAGATTTGGCTAATGTTTGGTTAATTCATAAACCAGCAAACCAAATAATGGAGCCCTCTGTGAAGACTCAACTCAGGCAGAGGTGGAAAGTTGACCAGATTCCCCACTCAACTTTGCTTTGCTTCCACTCTTCCCTGCTCCCTCTTCTATCCATCTCAGAGGGGGATAAAACTTACTAACTCACGAAGAGACAGTCCAGTCTCACTAAACTAACTTGCTGGTGGTCACCCACCTTCACTCTGAAACGGGAAGGAAACACAAGGTTTTCCCTTCCAGCCTTTTCAAAGGGCTCCAAGCTGCCTGTGGAATAAGAGTAAGCCCAGATAAGTCTAGTAAAGCATTTGAGCTACTGTCATATAGCATTTGATATATATGATAGTGTCAATAAGAACTCAAAAACCAGGCCTGCCCCCAGAATATGTCACACCCTAAAGTCTGAATCCTTTGGCACCAAGGCTCTATGTGAGAGCTGTAAGAATCCAGAGGATGATGCTCCATTAAGATTCCCTGGTGGCGCAGTGGTTAAGAATCCACCTGCCAATGCAAGGGACATGGGTTCGAGCCCTGGCCCGGGAAGATCCACATGCCATGGAGCAACTAAGCCCGTGTGCCACAACTACTGAGCCTGTGCTCTAGAGCTCATGAGCCACAACTACTGAGCCCGTGTGCCACAACTACTGAAGCCCGTATGCTTAGAGCCCATGCTCCACAACGAGAAGCCACCGCAATGAAAAGCCCACGCACTGCAACCAAGAGTAGCTCGCCACAACTAGAGAAAAGCCTGTGCGCAGCAACGAAGACCCAACACAGCCAAAACTAAAACAAATAAAATAAATAGATTAAAAAAAAAAAAAGAGCCAAGGAATAGTGTGGCCTTGGTGCCCATCACATCATTCATTATAAACTAGCAGAAAATGAAGGTAAAGTGTTCTCTGGCTATTAAAGCCCACCAACCACTTTGGCAACGCTCATATTGCCACCACAACTATGAAAATTTTGCAATCAATCCCGCCTCAAATTTTCTAGAGGACAATCTATATCTAGAACCAGAGAGAACAATGCCCTCTTACAGCCACACCCCACTGTTGTTCTCAGCCCTTCTCCATTTGACCTCAAATGGTTTAAAAAATCCTCGCTCTATGTGACCTGTGGAGAGCTTCCGTATGTATAATCCCTTACTGTCCAAAATACTGAAGAACACATGGACGCACTCTCCTTTGGGTACCAAAAAGATAAAGTAGTTAGGCACCTTAGCCCCCAGTTTCAAGATGCCATCATTGGTGATAACATTTAAGAGTCAGATATTTCAGCAGGGCATTTTGCTGACCATGTGCCTAGTGCTAGCAAAGCTGTCAAAAGCAAGCTAGCAGTGTCAGGCTGGGAAGTGCCTGGTGTTTGATGCCTCCCAAACAGAAGCTGCCTCAATCACAGGTTTTCAAAGCACAATTGTAGCTCTTAAAGGATTTTAACTGCAGCCCAAGCTTCATTATAGCAAGATGGCTCCGTGGCATAGAAAAATTACACTCTATTCTAATCTCCAGGCTGTTTCAAACCAAGGACCATGGTTTGATGAGGGCTTCGTCTCAGAGCTTCTAATAAGCAACCTCCTTTATGTGGTTCCATACCTCTCTAAACACCCATCCCCTAAGGACTAAGTTTACAAGAGCACTGCAAGGAAAGGAGTTTAATAATTACCAATAGCATTTAATAACAATGCTGCCTTACATTCATTGAGACAACCATCCTGGAGAACCTAATGGACATTTGAAATAAACCCTTCCTATGTCCCTGTGAGGAAGTCAGTACTTGAGGGCAGCCATGACTACCACCAGCTCTCAATGATCTGTTCAGAAAAATAAAAGGTAAGGAGAGAGAGAAAAAAAAAAAAAAAAAAAAAGGTAAGGAGAAAAATCCAAAACAGGAGATAAGCCTAAAGTAATTTCCAACTGATTTTGAAATATGTTCACTGCAGTTGTGGGTTGTTAGATTTGGAAGGAGGGTAAGAGGGGAGGAGATGCAAATTTGCCTAACAGTTAAGCTTTTATGTAAATCTAAACTAGTTTATATCTACTGAACACATGTCACCTGACAAGGGTGGGGGTGGGCAGCATGGATTCACATGTGCTGATCTTCTATAAAGATTGAGAACTGACTGGAAGCTGATGATCCCCCTTTCTTTTTCCCTAAAATATGAGTGGGGATACAGGCTTCTTAGTTTTCTTTACCCCTTAGGATTTTCTGCAGAGGTGTAACTACACACATTTGAAACTCATCTTTTTAATAGGAGTATTGGTCAGGAACATCATTGAAGACAACGAGTAGGCCAATTTTTTTCTGAAAAGTGTCATGTAGTAAATATTTTAGGTTTTGTGGGCTATTCCGTCTCTATCACAACTACTCAACTCTGTCACTGTGCACAACTACTCAAATTCTGTCAGTGTGCAGAAGCAGCCACAGTCAATACCTAAATGAAGGAGCAGGGCTCCATGTGTTCCAATAAACCTTTATTTACGAAAACAGGCAGAGGCTTGGATTTGGTCTGCAGGCCATAATGCCAAACCCCGGTTTAAGAAGAGTCTGGTGGGCAGAGGAGGCACTGGACTCCCCCAGCACCCAGCTGGCCAGCGGGGCTGGTCCACTAGAGAAGAACTTGCAAAGCTGTATTGAACATTAGCTTCTGGACATGGATATGGAGACACTGAACAGAATAGGTAAGACTGGAACCCAGAACAATTCACCTCCTAGCCCCGTTTTGTCCATCATCAGTGGTCCTGGAAGAATATAAAAGTCAGCAGCCTCCAAGTGACTAAAGACATAAACGAGAATTTAATTAAAGGGGAAATTGAAGTAAGAAATTTATCCTGGATTTCTGTTACCCACTAGTAGCTCTTAGCATCTTAGAGTTGACCTTCATTTTTCTCTCCACTCTCTTCTACCTTCCACACCCCTCGCCCAGGCTTGTAAAAATGAAGCCATTCCTCACTTTATGAAGACATCCCTTACAGATAAATGGCCACAGAAGGTAAATCCTGCTCTTTACATCATAACTCTTTTTTTTTAAAACAACATCTAATATACCTAGTCAAGAACACAACAGGGTGTGTGGTGGAGAGATAACTGCACAGCCCTGAGCACTACGTCACTTTGAGATGGGAAACAGAAAGTGACGACACTTAATTGTTCCTAAAACTCCGTCTCAGCTCACATGCTTTTTTAAACAGTTGGGTTTCACAGCCCTGTTTAGAAAGCTCATTTTAAAAGATGAGCGAATAAAAGTGCAAGGGGAGGCCCTGAAATTCTGAAACCTGCAGTACTGGTTTCAGACCAATATGGGTTTGCTCTTTGAAGCCTGAAAAGGCAATGGGCTCTGGCCAACAGTGCTCTCACCTTGGCTGGGTGGAGAGAATAACAACAATATAAGCAGCAGCAAACACTTCAGAGTACCTTCTACTTGCCAGGCACTGTTCTAAGCACTTTATAGTTACTGACTCATTTGATTCTTATGATGTAGATATTATTATTCACACTTTACAGATGAGAATATTGAGGCACAGAAGTTACTTAACTTCCTCCAAGCCACACAGCTAGTAAAAGGATTCGACACCCAGGTAACTGGCACGCAAAGCCATTCTCTTAAGGGTTTATGACTGCAAGGCTTTTACTTCTATCACATATATCCTATGGGCCCAAAGGAAACCACTTCTGCCACTTCTCAAGGCCGAGGAATGGAAACAATCTGAACACACATAAAGGTAAAAGTTAACATTCAGAAGACCTGATGTGCTCCCAAACCAAAGGCCAGGAACATCTCCTTAATGTCTGGCCACAAAGAACTCCACAGGCTCAGGCCACTCTTTCCTCCTCCTGTCTTTCCTCTCTCCTGCCTCACTGAGAACTATAGATAATCCCACTACAGACCAGGTAAGTGCCTTATTAGGGTCTCTGGGATACTAATAAGTGGAGAAACAATCCATCAGCCCAATCCATAAGCAAGAGATCACCCAATCTGCCTTAAATCACCCAACAAATTGTGCAGAGCTCTAGCTTCCTATGTTTTTACCAGTATCTTGGGTTCCCTGGCCCTAAAAAAGGAACAGGCCATGTGAAGAACCCAGGCATCCAAAGCTACACTCTTCTTTCCACAGTGTCCACCAGTGTTTGTCCTTTAAATATTAGTTCTATAGTAGACACAAAATAACTGCTGTTAAAATATGACCGCTAATAGATTTCCAACTAATACACAGGCAGGCTTTCTGTTGATTTCTACTAAAAGCAACTAAGGTTCAGGTGCTTGCTGTTCTACTAACTTCCCTGGACTCCAAGGAAGCTCAAACAAAACCAACAGGTTTGTAGTCTTCTGGTTTGCTTTACAGCAGTTCATGAAAGGCATGAGTTTATCTGGGCATTGCCCTGCTCTACAGATTCTAGGTATACTTTTACTAGTTGGTTACCATCTTGCTACCAGATTTGACCAAGTTTCTGCGTTCCAAGATGCAATGCTAACATTTACAATGAAGTCCAGACAGACTTGGATTTTCTACTTCAGAGACCCTCTTAATCCCATTCCTACCTAGGAAGGCACCGTAGCAGCTATACTTTCAGGAGGGGGTGTGCTGAAACTAAGTTTAGTAATCACAAAAAGCTCAAGAAACTCTGCTTTAGAGAATGTCATTAACCATCAGATGGCAGGGACCATGACTTTTGTACGTTTGGTAGACCCTGAGGCTTTGGAAGTGTGCAGTGATCTTTTCACATTTGGTGTGAATCAAATGCAAGTCTCACTTTCAACTTCTTGCCAACCTCCTCATGCAAGTAGGTTCCTTTTCCCATTCCTAACTGCCTGCATTTGCAGGGGATCCATTACAACTTTGAGTGTGAAAGCAAGATTAAGCTTGCTCTCCCCTAGTTTCCCCATATTGACCACATTATTAAGCTGCTATCAAGACATCTTTTTGGTGCTGTTCAGAAAGTGTGGGTATTTGCCACAATGTACTTGAATGTAGCCCTCACCCCACTGCCACGTTGACTGACATGCCCAGGACAAAACAGCCTTGATGGGGGGAGGAGGGAAAGGCAGGGGGCAAACTACTCAGGTTCTACACACACACACACACACACACACACACACACACACGCAATGGTTGGAAGCCATATTAAGCAGGTCAGTGATCTGGGAACATACAACTTCTGGGCCAACCAAAAGGAATGTAGGGAATAGGAGCGGAGCGTTTGTACGGTAGTAAAAGCCGTTAAACTAAGTTATTCCAACGGCTCAGAAGAAATCAGCTCCAGGAGGTGGCAGAAAGGGAAGCCCACGTGAAGTGGTGGGAAAAGGAACTCTAGAGCTGCAGAACGGGATGCTGGTGCCAAACTCAAGTTGGAGAACTAACACATAGCTCCACGGGGCTCTCCTCCATGCCCCTCCCCCTTCCCGTGCAGACATCCAGCGCCCACCGGCTCCTCGCTCCAGCTCAAACCCTACACAGGGCGCCCCCATCACGCGCAACTCACTCCTTCCTCACACCTCGCTGCCACCCCTGCATCTTCCACTCACCCCTACACGACACCTCTGCCCACTTTTCGGTTACGCCCCCAAAGCCAGCCTCCATCTGCCAGGTTCCTTCCCTCACCTCTCGGCCCCGACTCCTTGCACACTCTGTCCCGGCGGTGCACTCCGCGTTCACGACTCCTTGCTTTTGCTCCTTCCGTCCTCGCAGACTTTGCGCGACCCCCTTGCTCTTCCTTCGCCCCATCCACTTCCCCCTCACACTTCTCCCCATACCCCTCCCCCCAGTCACGCGCCCCCCTCCCCCAACGGCTCCCCTCACCCCCCCGCACCCACTCCAGGCCCGACTCACCTGCGCGGCCACCCCCGTCCCGGCGCTGGTGCGGCTGCTGCAGCTGGAAGGGGACGGTGGCCCTGAGCGGCTGCAGCCCAGCCCGGGGGGAGCCGGCGGGGGCTGGGGGAGAGCAGCCCCGCCGGAGCCCCCCTGCCCCTCCGCGAACCGGCCCCCAGGCACCTCCGCCTCTGCCGCCCACTGCGGCCCCCGCCATCGCCCGCCCGCCTGACTGCCGGCCTGCCTCGGCCCCACAGTGAGCCCCACACAGCCCCCCAACCCCCGCTGCTGCTGCTTATCTGCCCTAGGAGGTGGAGACCGGCCCCCCTCAGCCCAGAGCCCTCATTGGCCTACGGATCCCCAGACCCCTCCTCCCAACCAATCCTCGGCTTGATCTTCCCACACCAGAGGACGATTGGTCGATATGCCTAGCGATCCAACCTAAGACCCCACCTCCACCCCACCCCTGCCTGCTGTCCCACGTCCGAGGGTCCGCTGATTGGTCCGTCCGGAAGAGGGCTGGTTTTCCGGCGCCGCCAATGAGAAGACGCAGAAAAGGGGAGCGTTACACCCAGTCCCAGGTAGTATGCAAATACGATATCACGTGACGTCAGGCTAAGCGGGGGCGGGACCGGGTGTAAAATGGAATCAAGCCGTAGTGAAATCATTATGGGGGGCAGGGAGGAGTGTCAAACTTTCAGCAGTTGAGTCCTGGCAAGTATGGAGAAACCAATAACTTCAAAAAGCCTTACTTTTGGTTTAACCTAAAAACATTAGTTTTGAATCCTCATAGGATCTCAACGCTGCTTGCAAGCTCCAAAGTAAGTTTCTACAAATTAATGCCAAGTTTTCATAACATTTGCATGCGATTTGCATTATATCCGTGAACTTAATGGCTACTGTGCCTCAAGTGACACCACATTTGTCTTTCTTCACATTTCCAAGTCCTTACTTGATGTTGGTCCAACCTAAAAAAAAGCAGCTGCTAGCCTGTAAATTAAATTGAGACTGAAAAGGAGCAGAGTCGTCCCTTCCAACTCTAGCTCAGCAGAGTGGAAGGAACAAAGTGACTGAGAAAGTTGACCAAATTTGCACAGTGACTCCATAAGCAAGTCCTGGTCTTCCCAGTTCAATGCTCTCTGACCTACAAGTCAAAATGAGACTGGACGGTCCCCAAAAAGAATGCACGCAGTTGTGAAAATCATATACTATAATATACATGATGAGATTTGGGGAAGAAAAGAGGGTTTAAGTTACTATTTAAAATTATTACTCTTCAAAAGAAAAAATTGTTACTCGTGGTATTCATTAACCATTTTGTTCTCTTATATGGAAAAAGTGAAAGGCAATCAACCCTGGATTGTCTGTGATAAGGGACCATCCAAATAATTAGATAATTCCCTCCAGGTTTATATTTAGCCATGATATCTATTTTTGATCTTGCTACAGATTTATCTTTCTATTTCTGTTTTTGCCCGGCTTAACGTTAAAATGAAGGTATTCCCTGAAGCCATACTAACTAATCAGAGAAAAGGAGGTAATCTGGGAGCGTGCTGCAAGGCAAGGAGAGGTCATTCTTGGGATTAAATATTGAAAGCAGAAAATACCCAAAGTGGAAATTCATGAACTGGATGAATATTAAAATCAGCCTATGTACAGAGAACAAATTGAGGCAATGGAACGTCCTAAAGAAAGGTTTTCTTTGCAAAGAGTATATCCTTGCAGATTTGAAAAATTTACTTCAAGGTCTGACATTTGAAATCTTTTTTACTGACAGGGAGATGCTGTACTCCTTTTCCATGAAGAGGACAACTTTACCAAAGGCAGGTAGGAATGAACAAAAGTTAATGAACTGATGAAAATTCAGTCTTTATAAACTTAACTCAGTTTTTAAAAAATATCTTGCAATTTATAACATTCCTCAATTCCAATTAGTTCAAAGTCTTCATATACTTTTTTTTTTTTAAATCCCCATGACAATCTGGAAAAAGAAAACCATGGATTCTTATTATGGTGCAAGTAGAGAAACTAAGGCCCCAAAAGGTAAATCTTTTTGATTCCTAGCACAGATCTCTATCAGATCTTATTGCACCACCCTGCCTCACATCTTCATTAACAAAATCAGTAATAGTAGCTGATAACATTCAGTGAGTTCCTTTCTCCATGCCAGGTATATATTAAGCATCCTGCATACATTATCTCATTTGATTCTCATCATGATACCTATGAGATGGGTATTATCTCCTCTTCATTGAGTCTTCAGACTGAAGCAAGATTACTTATTGCCCAAGGTTACTCAGGCAGCCTGACTCCAGAGATGAAATACTAATCTCTATTCTTTTAAAACTTTCTTATGAACATAGAAGGATTACTATGTACATTTTACATAAAGAGTCTCCAAAGATGCATTTGGCTGAGATGTTAAAATTAACTCTTGTCTAGTACTTCACAGCTTTCACCTACATCATCTCATTTAATTTTCACAATAGGCATGTAATAGGTAGAATATTACCAGACAAAGATACTACAAAAAAAGAAAATTACAGACCAATATCACTGATGAATATAAATGCAAAAATCCTCAACAAAATACTAGCAAACAGAATCCAACAACACATTAAAAGGATCATACACCTTGATCAAGTGGGATTTATCCCAGGGATTCAAGGATTCTTCAATATACGCAAATCAATCAATGTGATAACCCATATTAACAAATTGAAGAAGAAAAACCGTATGATCATCTCAACAGATGCAAAAAAAGCTTTTGACAAAATTCAACACCCATTTATGATAAAAACTCTCCAGAAAGTGGGCATAGAGGGAAACTACCTCAATATCATAAAGGCCATATACGACAAACCCACAGCAAACATCATTCTCAATGGTGAAAAACTGAAAGCATTTCCTCTAAGATCAGGAACAAGACAAGGATGCCCACTCTCACTGCTATTATTCAACATACTTTTGGAAGTCCTAGCCACGGCAGTCAGAGAAGAAAAAGAAATAAAAGGAATACAAGTTGGAAAAGAAGAAGTAAAACTGTCACTGTTTGCAGATGACATGATACTATACATAGAGAATCCTAAAGATGCCACTAGAAAACTACTAGAGCTAATCAATGAATTTGGTAAAGTTGCAGGATACAAAATTAATGCACAGAAATCTCTTGCATTCCTATACACTAATGATGAAAAATCTGAAAGAGAAATTAAGGAAACACTCCCATTTACCACTGCAACAAAAAGAATAAAATACCTAGGAATAACCCTACCTAGGGAGACAAAAGACCTGTATGCAGAAAACTATAAGACACTGATGAAAGAAATTAAAGATGATACCAACAGATGGAGAGATATACCATGTTCTTGGATTGGAAGAATCAATATTGTGAAAATGACTATACTACCCAAAGCAATCTACAGATTCAATGCAATCCCTATCAAATTAACAATGGCATTTTTTACGAAACTAGAACAAAAAATCTTAAAATTTGTATGGAGCCACAAAAGACCCTGAATAGCCAAAGCTGTCTTGAGGGAAAAAAACGGAGCTGGAGGAATCAGACTCCCTGACTTCAGACTATACTACAAAGCTACAGTAATCAAGACAATGTGGTACTGGCACAAAAACAGAAACATAGATCAATGGAACAGAATAGAAAGACCAGAGGTAAACCCACGCACCCATGGTCAACTAATCTATAACAAAGGAGGCAACGATATACAATGGAGAAAAGACAGTCTCTTCAATAAGTGGTGCTGGGAAAACTGGACAGCTACATGTAAAAGAATGAAATTAGAACACTCCCTAACACCATACACAAAAATAAACTCAAAATGGATTAGAGACCTAAATGTAAGACCAGACACTATAAAACTCTTAGAGGAAAACATAGGAAGAACACTCTGTGACATAAGTCACAGCAAGATCTTTTTTGATCCACCTCCTAGAGTAATGGATATAAAAACAAAAATAAACAAATGGGACCTAATGAGACTTCAAAGCTTTTGCACAGCAAAGGAAACCATAAACAAGACGAAAAGACAACCCTCAGAATGGGAGAAAATATTTGCAAACGAATCAACAGACACAGGATCAATCTCCAAAATATATAAACAGCTCATGCAGCTCAATATTAAGAAAATAAACAATCCAATCCAAAAATGGGAAGGAGACCTAAATAGACATTTCTCCAAAGAAGAATACAGATGGCCAAGAAGCACATGAAAAGCTGCTCAACATCACTAATTATTAGAGAAATGCAAATCAAAACTACAATGAGGTATCACCTCACACCAGTTAGAATGGGCTTCATCAGAAAATCTACAAACAACAAATGCTGGAGAGCGTGTGGAGAAAGGGAACCCTCTTGCACTGTTGGTGGGAATATAAACTGATACAGCCACTATGGAGAACAGTATGGAGGTTCCTTAAAAAACTAAAAATAGAATTACCATATGATCCACCAATCCCACTACTGGGCATATACCCAAAGAAAACCACAATTCAAAAAGACACATGCACCCCAATGTTCATTGCAGCACTATTTACAATAGCCAGGTCATGGAAGCAACCTAAATGCCCATCGACAGACGAATGGATAAAGAAGATGTGGTACATATATACAATGGAATATTACTCAGCCATAAAAAGGAATGAAACTGGGTCATTTGTTGAGACATGGATGGATCTAGAGACTGTCATACAAAGTGAAGTAAGTCAGAAAGAGAAAAACAAATATCATATATTGACGCATATATGTGGAACCTAGAAAAATGGTACAGATGAACTGGTTTGCAGGGCAGAAATTGAGACACAGATGTAGAGAACAAACATATGGACACCAAGGGGGGAAAGCCGCGGGGGTGTGAGGGTGGTGCTGTGATGAATTGGGCAATTGGGATTGACATGTATACACTGATGTGTATAAAATTGATGACTAATAAGAACCTGCTGTATAAAAAAATAAATTAAATAAAATTCAAAAAAATAGGTAGAATATTACATGTACAATAGGTAGAAAATGCAGATATTATGTAGAAAATGCAGATATCATTGTCCTTATTTTACAGAAGGCTAAGTCACAGAGGCTAGATGACTTGCCCAAGATTTTCCACTTAGTAAAAGGCAGGCCCAGGACTAACATCCTAGGTCTTTTGACTTCAGATTCAAGTGTTTTCCCAACAAACACTCAACTTCTAGACCACCAACCTGCCTGAGAGCCAAAGTGTGAGCAAGCTAGTCTCTTGAAATCTGTTCTTACCTGACAACTTTGTGCATTTTAGGACCCAACATGTAAATTCTCAGGCAGTCTTAGAAGATGATGTGTGATTTTTATTGGTTGGGCCATACAGTGTGTGTTAGAGGTAAAAGCCCTGGAGTGAGGAATCTTGAAATACTTTGGACAAATGGCTTCCTTTCTCTATGGCAGAATCAACTGTGCTTCATCAACCTCACAGAGCTGTTCTGAAGATAAAATGGTGGGACTTCCCTGGTGGCACAGTGATTAAGAATCCGCCTGCAGGGCTTCCCTGGTGGTGCAGTGGTTAAGAATCCGCCTGCCAATGCAGGGGACATGGGTTCGAGCCCTGGTCCAGGAAGATCCCACATGCCGCGGAGCAACTAAGCCTGTGTGCCACAACTACTGAGCCCCTGAGCCACAACTACTGAAGCCCACACGCCTAGAGCCCGTGCTCCGCAACAATAGAAGCCACTACAATGAGAAGCCCACGCACTGCAACAAAGAGTAGCCCCCACTCACCACAACTAGAGAAAGCCCGCAGGCAGCAACAAAGACCCAACTCAGCCAAAAATAAATAAATAAATAAATAATAAATAAGTAAAAAAAAAAAAACAGTCCGCCTGCCAACTCACGGGACATGGGTTCAAGCCCCGGTCCGGGAAGATCGCACATGCCACGGAGCAACTAAGCCCGTGCACCACAACTACTGAGCCTGTGCTCTAGCGCCCACGAGCCACGACTACTGAGCCTGTGTGCTGCAACTATTGATGCCAACGCGCCTAGAACCCGTGCTCCACAAGAGAAGCCACCGCAATGAAAAGCCCGCACACTGCAATAAAAAGTAGCCCCTGCTCTCCGCAAATAGAAAAAGCCCACGTGCAGCAACGAAGACCCAATGCAGCCAAATATAAATTAATTTTTTAAAAAAGATAAAATGGCATATTATTGGATAGAGGCATTCTTCCCTTGGAGAGAAGGGTAATGTGGGTAGTCTCAAGGATATGGAGTTTAAATTTTATTCTAAAGCCGAAGTACCAGGAGTAGAGAGCCTGGACAGTGGAAGAAGAGTTGGTGGAGGTGGCACAGCTGAAGAATTGGATCTTCTGAATCCAGAGAGTCGTGGTCCTTCTTGATAAGCTGGCAAAAGACACTAAGTTGACCTAGCCGGAGGAATGCAAAGGCAGGCATGTAGAGGAGATCCCTGTCCTCTCCTTACCCAGGTATCATGCCCAACCAGCTGTCTCTTATTCCTTTCTCTATCACTGATAGCTTCTCCTGGCATGGGCATGATGGGAGGATAAAGTCCTCATCTGAAGATTAACCCCTGTCTGTTTCCTCCAATTAAAAAGGCCATGGCTTTGAGAAGGCTGCATGCTGCTAAGGGGAGATGTCTTGCCTTACAAAGCATCTTCTAGCTTGCAAGAAAACCTTTGTCACTGTCCCCCTATCATCTTTATCAACATAATTGTCACTAATTAATTCACTTGTCACAAATTTAAATGACCACAACGTGCCAGACATAGAGCTAGGCACTAAGGAATGACAATAATGTTCAGATACATACTTCCTATTCTGGAGTTCACAGCCCAGCAGGCCTTGAAGCCTGTAAGCAGAACTGGTCTAGATGCTGTTCTGATTGAGACATGAGCTGGGTCCTGCTTTCAGGGAGGTCAGAGGCAGGCACTCAAAAACATCAAAAGTGGAGGATTACCTACACCAAGTATATCGATAAATTGTTTTTCATCTATGGGAGAATTACTTGCCTTAGAGGGTTCCAACAGCAAATGCTTAGTCCCTTGATTCCAGCCTGATCTTGGGATGTCCACAGGTGTCACAAATAAATGAAGACTCAAGGAATTGGAGTTATTTTTCCTACAAGTGTGAGTCAGAGATACAGCCCCTCCACAAACAGTCCCTATAAGGCCTGGGGTCTTCAAAGCTGCAGAAGTCTGAGGGACTACCAAGGATGAAAGGCTGTGGAGAATTCTGGAAGATCAGAGGATCCACAGGGAGGCCTTATCCTGCTGGCTACTGAATTAAGAGAAGGCTGGGGTTGTCATAGCCAAGAGCAGCTTTCCAGTTCCAAAGGCGCTGTCCGGCCCTACTTCCAGGGCACCTTGACCCTCACCCTGTGCATTTATGCCATAATAACCAACAAGAATGAAAATTCTAAATCACCATTTTTACCCTTCAGAATCTGATACTCAGTAGCACTTGTTCAGCAGGGACTAGAGAAGTCTTGACATTCCTTGGTACCTGGGGGACTATCTCTGTACTTCCTGGTAAATGTCTGAGTACTTACGTCTTTGGCCCCTGGGTTCCAAAATGATAAAAATGAAAAATAAAATGACACAGACACACAGTGTCTCTTTCTGACCTACCTCCTTCCCTCAGCCTCTGTCTGAAATGTCAGGCCCAGTTCCTCAGGGAATGAGATCCTGAGGAAATGGGGTCAGAGCTAAAGGAGCAGAGCAGCCTGAGAGGGAATGGGAAGGAGTATTGAGGGAACGAATGAGGTTATGGGAACAGAGTAGGGAGGGGGGCCTAGCCCTCAACCTCTCTCCCACTCTGGTGGCCTCCCTCTCCCTGCATCCCTGCCCCATTACTCCCGAGGTAACTGTGGCCTGGATTTTGACCTTCGGTACTCTGACACACTTTGTCCCTTGTTGCATCCCACTACTTTCTATCCTCTGCTTAGTTATCTCACTTGTTCATTCTCCTTCTTTCAGACTGGGTGATGTTCACTCCTTAACTCTTCTTTTCCTCTCGGTGGGAATCAAATTTTCCTGTTAAGCTGCAGCCTTTTAAAACTGAAACTTCCTCATCTTTAACAATAAAGGATTTGTTGGATGTTTTAAAGTAGGTAAAGGGTAAATGTGGGATCAGAGACATCAAAATTTTGGAATACAGGACCTAGTGGCGCTCCATGAAAAATACAAAGTAGATCTTTTTGGAAGAACTGGAAGAGACATTAGAGACTGTATATGATCCAGTCCCTTCATCTTACAAATGGAGAAGTGGGCGCCGAGACAAGGGAATGAATTGCCAGAGGCCACTTGGCAAATCAGAGGCAGGACAGGAGACCAGGGCTCCTGCATCCTGGTCAGTGTTGCCTCAAAACATAAATAAATAACTTCCAAAAGATTTATATGGCATACTATTCAGCAATAAAAAGGAATAAACTACTGATATATGCTACAATGTGGATGGACCTTAAAAAACATTATGCTAAGTAAAAGAAGCCAGATGCAAAAGACTACATATCGTATGATCCCATTTATATGAACTATCCAGAAAAGGCAAATTTATAGACAGAAAGCAGATCAGTGGCTGCCTAGGGCTAGGAGCAGAAGCAGGGATGACCTGCAAATGGGCACAATGGAACCTAGGGCTAGGAGCAGAAGCAGGGATGACCTGCAAATGGGCACAATGGAACCTAGGGCTAGGAGCAGAAGCAGGGATGACCTGCAAACAGGCACAATGGAACTTTTTGGGGTGATGGAAATGATCTAAAACTGGAATGTGGTGATGGTTGCACAACTCTATAAATTTAATAAAAATCATAGAATTATACATGTATAATAAGTGAATTTTATGGTATGTAATTTATGCCTCAATCAAGCTGTTTAAAAAAAAAGGATTTAGATATGTTTATGGATGAGAGATTTATGATGTATGTCAGACCCTGCTAATCTTTTAAGGGAACATCTAATGAAAAAGATATACCTACCCCCATGATATCCATAAAAGTTCACTGTGAAAGACATAAGATTTGGTTCTTTGACCTATGAAATACCCAGGTTAGCATTCTTCATTTTTAAAAAGTGTCCTCCTCACTAAAATATGTAAGTTTCCTGAGGAGAACAGGCGTGTCTTTGTCCTCAGGCTAATTACTACACCTAGCACTGTGACCAGCATGCAGATGGTGCTTCACAAAAAATGAATTAAAATAAACTAGTTCTGCTGTGTCATGTGATTATGGGTACCTTGAGGGACCATCTGGTTTCTAGAGCAGTACCTCGGTGGGAAGAGTCTGCATCCCCTACACACTCCCAGGCCCCTCAGAGAGTAAAGTCTCTGGAGAGGAGATGCTGGTTGCATACATTCTCAGGAGACTGTATATACACCAAAAGGCCTATTCGTTTCACCCCCTTTAGACCTCTCTCCTCTGCTATTGTCCCCATTTACCTTCTCCAGGTCAGCCTCAAAAATACAATGACCTGGGCTTCCCTGGTGGTGCAGTGGTTGAGAGTCCACCTGCCGATGCAGGGGACACGGGTTCGTGCCACGGTCCGGGAAGATTCCACATGCCGCGGAGTGGCTGGGCCCGTGAGCCATGACCGCTGAGCCTGCGCATTCAGAGCCTGTGTTCCTCAACGGGAGAGGCCACAACAGGCCACAACAGTGAGAGGCCCGCGTACTTAAAAAAAAAAAAAAAAAAAAAAATACAATGACCTCTGGAGCAAATAAGCTACAATACCCTAAACATTCTTCATCTAATTCCACACCTAATCCTTTTCCCTTCCCCTCACACCATGCGCCAAATCAGGAATCAAGTACCATGAAATCCAGTCCAAATATATTATAAATATAACAGAAGGGACAAGTGATGTGAAAGTTGGTCTCTAGTTTAATTTCCTTCAGTCCTAGGGCATAGGCTCAGAATTTGTTTTCAGAGCCAAGAATATTATCTAAAGGGCTTTTGTAATAGACAACTGTAAAATATCACCACAGATGCATCCTCAGTTTTATCTTCTGAAACTTGGATATGATATTCCCCCTCCCTCCCTGCAATTCCACCATCTTCATCACCAGCTTCAACTTCAAATCAGACCTCAGGTCCTTCTAGCATTACTCAGCTGACCCTGTGAGGCACTAATGATGCCCCCAGGACTTAAGTATTCGGTTTTTAGCCCATTATTTTGTGCTACCTTATGGGTAGCTTCATAATTCCTCTTCAGTCATTTTATATATGTTTGTCCTTTCTCCCCAGTTCTGAGCAAAGGGACCCATTTGCTCTGTTATTTCTTGTCCGCTACTAGTGCAAGCCACTGCGTCCGGCGATGTTGAGGCAATGTTGGTTGTTTTTCCAACTAATGTTTCTGATCACTCCTGAAGGCTGAGGCTAAAAGCCCTGCAGGAACTTCCCTGGTGGTCCAGTGGTTAAGACTCCACGCGCCCAATGCTCGGGGCCCGGGTTTGACCCCTGGTCAGGGAACTAGATCCCGCATGCCACAACTAAAAGATCCCATGTGCCACAACTAAGACCCAGAGCAGCCAAATATATAAATAATAAATAAAGCAACACTATAAAAATAAATAAATAAAAGCCCTGCAGACTAAAAGTAGGGAAGGCTCCAGGTTCTGTGAGGTCTAATACTTATATAATTTGGGGGTTCCTCTTTAAGTTAAATAGTAAAATAATTATAGAATTAGGGAGGACTTGGAAGGGTTCTGTGTAAGTGAGGGGATCTGACTCTTAAGTTTCATTAGCTTCATTGTAAATCTGTTTCTGACTGAAAAAAATGAAGCCTGGTTACATCCCATCCAACTCTTCAGCCCTGATTGATCAGGTGCCTATTCCTGGCTTTTCCTGTGGATATCCTGTACCCAGCACATCTATTCCACAAGAAGGTTCTGGCTCAACAAAATGGCCTTGGCAGCCAAGTCTCTCTATTTAGTGAAAAAGTCCCAAAGGGCTGGATTAACACTCCTCCCACTTAGTAAGTTGGAAGCACTTAGAATAATGCTCCTTTCAGAGCAGGTGATTTCTTGCTATGCATGGTGGAGGGTGAGGACCTTGTATCCAATTCTTCCTGGAAGACCCTGATGGCTCAAAGCCTCGAGGAGTTGCATTGTTATGCAGCAGAAGGGCCTGGAATGTTCCAGTACATTCCACCAGTGGCCTCTGTGACCCCTGCTTCTATTCAACTTGGGCAAAGGCCTGGTAATCTACAAAGTAGCGTGTATTCTGCTGGGGTAGGAAGCAGCTTGGTCTTACTTCTTCCATGCCACTCTGATAGTATCATACAAGTTGGCACCTTCCTTGGAAGTCCCACCCAGAAGCTCCATCCAATTCTCTGACCTACTGGGTGTTTGCCCAGAATGTCAAGTCAGGGTCTAGATCTCAACCCTGTTAACTTTTTGGCCATATACACCCAATTTTGAATTCTTCCCCAAAAATTCTTCCTGGGATCTCTGAATCTGTGGTGGGTCTGCATTCCTCAGAATTCCCAAGAAGCTTGTGCCACCTGTGGAGACACTAACATCAGGGCCCCGGAAAGAAGGTCATATAATTAGGATGCTATAGACCATATGCCCCAACTACACAGCATAAAAGAATACTTCTGCTTTCTGGGAGCTTCCTATAGGCTAAGTAATTTGCACACATAATATCATTTAACCCTCAGTCCTAGTTATTATATCCTATCCAGTTGGTGTAACTATCCCCAATTCACAGGTGAGAAAACTGAGGCTCAGAAAGGTTAGGAAATGTATTGGAGGTTATCTAGCTAGAGAAGACAGGTTCATCTGCTTTCAAAGACTGTGTATAACCACTACTGGGGGGTTCAATGGACTAGGTCAGAGGGATGCAGACCTAGAGGTCCACCCTTATCCAGAAGTTGAAGGTCAGAGTTAGGAATACAGACCAGATCCTATAACCCACTTCCCTGCCTCCCTGTCCCCTCCCCTAGCCCTAAACTCTCTAGAACTCTGACTTTGTTTATAGCGCAGAGAAGCAGTGCTCAGAAATTATGGAGGTGAGTCTGGCAGGTTCCAGCTGTTCTTGGTGAGGGAGTTGAACATTTTTTGGAACTCCTCCTTGAAAAAAGCATGGACTAAATGCACTTCCTTTCTCCAAGCTTCCTACCTTGGGGAAGGAGAGAGATGGGGAAGCTGGGGGATTTCCATTTAGGAGAAACCAGAGATGATCAAAGGAGGTAGAACAGTGGTGCTGCCCTTTAAGAAAGACTGCCAGAGCTCTGGAACTTGGACTCTTAAACTTCTGTAAGGTGCCAAGTAAAGTGAGAAAGCTCTTCTTGGGGTCAAAAGAGGAGCTACAAGAGGAGGCCCTAGGGAAGACTTGGCAGAAAAGGGTGGGAAGGAAGTCAGACTCTATCCAGGACCAAAAGTGTGGTTTAATTCTGAACCCACCAAAACCAAAAAAAAGAAAGGGGCTCACCCCTTGACTCCCTACATCCGGGGTGGGACAGCCAAATAAGGGGAACTCTTGCCGGAGTGTGCTCTCCATTTTGACACAAAACACTGGCTGTACTGCCTGCCCAGCCTGCCAGAGAGCTGCTGGAAAGAGCCACTGACCGCTGCATTTGGTTGATAAATGATGGGCACCCCTGCCTGCTGCCCATTCTCTTTTTTTCTCCCTGCTTAGTTTGCAGCCTTCTGCCTGGCAGGGAGCCCCAGAATAAGGGTGGGAGAGAAGGGTCCTCCAGACAGTATTTAATCCTTAGTGATTTATAGGCTGCTGGAAGGGGGTGGGGGGGAATGTCAGACAGGGGAAGCCCCTGGGACTAGTTTCCATGATGCATCAGCACACCATTGACAAGAGTCTAAGTATTTTCCTGATGCCTGTGCCTTCGGGCCCATCTTTGAGAGATGATACAGCCCTTACCGCTCTGGTACCAGGTAGGATGAGACCAGCAGAGCTGGCTGGGAAATGAACATACAACCAAATCCTCAACCTTTACTTTAAGCCACACACTGCTGGGAGAGGGAAGAAATAAGTGAGGATGAGCAGCTCAATAGCTGTTTTTGGAGGATTTATTTTTTTAATGTACGAGAATTCTTTTGAACCCTCCATGGCTCTAAGAAAAATTATTTGAAATGTTCCTGCTTAAGGGGCCGGGGTGTGGTGGGGGGCGCGGGTAAGTGCCAGGGATTGAAGGCTAAATGCCAGGGAGGCTGGTTGCAGGGATTCTTGGAACCAGGGCTATTGGCCTCCCTGCTGTGGGCTCAGGAATACCAGCCCCAGGCTCTGGTTGCCCTGAGAGATGCAGCCATTTTTACTTCTGATTGAAGGGCACCACCTTCTGGGATTTTCCCTTCTTTGGTGAAAACCTGAGTAGAATATGCCCAGGGAACCAAGAGGGCATGTGCCCAAGAGTCTGGAGGGCACTGGAGATAACAATGTGAGAGGCAGGGTGAGATCAATGCTTTTTATAGTTTAGAGTTTTGTCCCTGTTGGTGGAGAGAAGATGCATTTTGTGAGAGTGTATGGTAATTGCCCTTCATAAGGATGATCTCAAAAGGTCAAGGGATGGGCCTTGAATAGCCCTAATGTCCCTGAAATAGTCTATTGTATAGCTATTGTCCATACATGTAAAGGAACCCTTCTTGACCCTATTCATACTTTTCTGCCTCTGGGATTTCCCAAGTGAAAATCGTATTCTACTTTATCCCCAGACCCAAGTCTACCTCTTTTAAGCTTCAACAACAAAATAGTTCAACATACATTTCTTGAGCTCCTACTATGTGCCAGGCATCGTGCTAGGTGCTGGGAATATAGAGATAAATAACACACAGTCTCTTCTCTGGGGAGTCCACAGTCTAGTTTTTGAAAGATTTTCCTTCGCACTGACTTTTCGGATTTGGTAAATAAATCTGCATCTATCCCCTTTATATTTTCATATGCACGGATCATAGTCTCAGCTTCCATCTTTCCACAATCTTTAAAATTTTGCCTCATATGGTAACCTCCATTTTCCCCTTGACCAATTTAGATAACTTTCTTTGGACTCTGATATGTCTTCTTAGGAGTTGAGTGACCAGAATTAGACACGATATTTCATATACAAATGCTATATGAATGTGTGTACGAGAGTAATGCTATGTTGTCTAACTTCCTTCATTTATCATTACTATTGCCATTCTTTCATACATCCAATAGTTACTGAGTACCTCTTAAGCACTATGTACTGTGCTGGGTGCTGAGAATGCAATGGTAAGTAAAATGGACACTGCTCTCATGAAACCTAGCCTGGGTATGTGTTGGGAGGACAGAAGCAAAGAATCCAAAGAGTCACATAAATAGATATATAATTATAAACTGAGACAAATGTTATGAAGAAAAACGCCGGGTGCTGTAACAGTATAGAAATAAGGGCTTTGGTCTAGTCTGGAAGCTTCGGGAAATAGTTTCCTGAGGAAATGACATTTGACCTTAGAGCTGAAGGATTAGTGGAAAGAGGTGAAGAAGAGAATGAGGAAAGAACATTCCAGACAGAGTAAAGAGTATGTGCAAAGATCCTGAGGTGGAAGGAACCAGGGGACTCCTGAGAACTGCAGGAAGGCCAATGAGGTTAAAGCCCAGAGAATGAGGTTGTGTGGGACGGGCTGGAGAATTAACCAAAGGGCAGATCATGCGGTCATTGCAGCCAGGTAAGAATTTCAGTCTTTATCCTACAGAAGATCATGGAACCAAAGTCTTTACAGAAGAGCTTTTTTCCCCAGATTATTAATGCTGCTTATACTTGTCTTGAAGGGGAACAGTAATGATAGTCTGAACTGTTAGGAACTTTCCCAGTTTCCTGGCATGGTGTGGCTATGTCTGGCTGGCCCTGGGGAGGCCCAAAGCTGATGAACCGGCCCCAGCCTGGCAGCCCTCAGGCAAGGGATGGACACTGTCAGTATGGACAGAGGGGCAGGGGTGGAGGGTGGGTGGAGTGCTTTGCCTGAGGTATCAGCCCCACAGTGACATTTGGAACAGCCCCAAGCCTATGGCTCTTGTTCCTTGATAAGTCTATCATGTGTACCCCCCCATTTAAATGGTCTTCTCACCCTGCCACCCTTCCTACAGCAGCTGTGCGCCCCACCCAATCTGGGGAAGGCCTCTGGATAAGAACTCTGACTCTGCCCAGAACCTGAGGTCCTGGCCTTCTGAGTTCAGGCCTTAGTACTGTCTGGAACCATGTATATACATATTCCTGATAGTTTGGAGTTATTAATGGAAGCCATGGGAGAATAGGGTCATGATGGTTGGACTTGGCCTTTCTGAAGCCCTCTCTTTCCTTCTGGGCCTATCTTTGGAGAATGTGGTCTGGTGTAGTGACATCTACTGGCAAGGCTAGGCAGGTAAAAAAAATGACCAGATGCCCACTCATCCTCAAGTAATTTCCAGACTAGTAAGAAAATCATCCTTAACTTCTGAGATTGGGTTGGGTCAGTAATCGCAGTTGGTTACAGCAAGACTAAGAAGAGCAGGGTTGTGAGTTTGGACCATGTTATGTGCTGATTTACCTTAAATAGAGAAATTATTTTCCTAGTTGTAGCTCGCATCCCTCACCCTGGCAGTTGATTCACATTTGGGTACAATTAGTCACAAGGGAGATTGACTGAGCATGTGTAAGTGACTCAGAGAGAACCATTCCTGGCCCCAGTTCCTGGGAAAGCATCTCCCAACAAATGAAATGACCCTCAGTTTACAAACGGCAGAAGGCAGGGTCATTTTTCATCCTCCTGAAGTTGACTGGTTTGCGAATTTTTTTCCTAGTACTCAGTTTCTCCTAGGTCATCAGGAAAATAGTGTCAACACGACCATCTTCAAAGTTTCTACAGTGGGCAAGAGTGACTACAGCTTTTTTTTTTTTTTTTTTGCGGTACGCGGGTCTCTCACTGCTGTGGCCTCTCCCATTGCGGAGCACAGGCTCCGGACGCGCAGGCTCAGCGGCCAATGGCTCACGGGCCCAGCCGCTCCGCGGCATGTGGGATCCTCCCGGACCGGGGCACGAACCCGTGTCCCCTGCATCGGCAGGCGGACTCTCAACCACTGCGCCACCAGGGAAGCCCCGTGACTACAGCTTTTAAAGCGGCCCCTCAGTTCTTGCTGAGGTAAGACATAACCTGCCTCCCCACTGCTTTCATCCATGTCATCTACACATTCTGTTCATAATATCATTCTCCTTCTTAATAGCATGCATAATTGACAAAGAGTTTACCACTAGAGGTAATAGGGAAGCCAGAGAGAAAGAGTGAGGAGAAACAACTAGAGAAATTATTATGAAGCAAATCTTCTGCTTTCTTAGTAACACTGATTCCATAGCTGAATGTGGCTCAGACAAAGCATCTTTCACACAAACTTAAAAGAAAATCATCAAGACCTCAGTAGAGAAATGAGTAATACATAGGATTTCATGGAAGAGGAAACAGGACTAGTAAAGAAACACATGGAAGACTGAAGTCTATCCTAACTAGAAATAAAACGAAAAGCACATTTGAGGTGCAGTTTTCATTTTTTTACTAAACTTGCAAGATTTTATTAAGTGGTAACACTCAGTTCTGGGAACATCTTAAAATTGGTATCCTCCCACAATGATGGTGACACTTTAAATTTGGGCAACTCTTTGGGGAAAGAAATAAAGCAACGTATAAGAGGCAGAAATAAAAACAGGAGAGCTACAGATGCATGCAGACTCTCACTGCAGCATTATTTGACTTAAAAGATGCTCAATAATCCCAAATAGGGGAGTGAGGGCACATTATGTCACAGAGCCACATTGCAATGGCACACGGCAATTACAATTACAATTATGAGGACTACAGAGAAACATGGGAAATATTGAGAATGTGTAAAAAATATGAAATTTCATGTAAACAATGAGTGCATTTATACAAAACGTGTACATGTAATAAAATGTACACATGTGGAGAAAAATTGGAAGGCAATATGCAAAAAATAAAAATAGCTCTATGGCACCAGTGAGATTAAGGATGTCTTTTATTTTTTCAGACATTTATTTAGTGTTATTATACTGTGTTAGTTGAAAAGGTGGAGGGGGTTGGTGCCGGTGAACGTCATACTCCCCCAGCCCCCTCCTATACACACTTGTCCTAAATCGTCAGCTGGAGGAGGAAAAGACCATGTGTGTTTATTCACAGTGTGCACTCAGCTCCTACCCAATGCCTAGCACTTATCAGATGTTCAATAAGTTGAATGAATAAATGAAAATGTCTGCAGTCTAAAAAGTCTCAACCCATGATCACTGAGTACATTCTATCCTGGGGAATAAAGAATTTGGTTTTGCTAGAATTAAAAATAAAAAAAGAAGGCCCGTCCATAACAGCAATTCCCTGGTTTTCTTGATAAGTGAATTTGGGCATGGAGAACCCAGGGAGAGACAGTCTGTTAAAGCAAACCCAATTACCACCCAGGAACATATGTTGCCCTGAGGTCTCTGCTGCCATAACAGCATTGCGTAACTATAACTACAGCCCTGGAGGCTCTGGCCCTGTCAAATAAGGAAAAGGATGTCTTCATTGTATGAGGGCTTTGTGCTCAGATTGGCTTCCCCAGGGAGCTTGGATGGGGAAAGGGAGGTAGATAAGTGGAAGAAAGGGGGAGATGAAGGGCAGGAGTGGGAGAAGAACTGCTACTGAATCAGGATCAGAGTGATTTTTTTTTTTTACTTTTAGCAATTTTCAAAATGCAGTTATTTGACTATTTAGTTTTGGCCGTTATTTATAACCCCAGCTACAGAGGTGGGCAACAGTGACTGAGCCTGCTGGGATCTGTCCAATACCTTCCCCCAGGGCGGGGCTGGGGTGGGTGGTGGATAAGGTGATCCAAGAACCAAATTAACAAGTGACCAAGAAGGTAAGAGAAGTTTCAGGCCATCTCCAGCAAGAGTAAGAAAGGAGGGACCACTAATGACCTCACTGATTCTATTTTTTTCAATTAAAAAAAAGTATTTACTTACTTGTTTATTTATTTCTGCTGACTGTTTTTAAGGCAGCTGTGAGTGAAAAGATTTTAATATGAATTATGGTCACATCAGCAAATTCTGAGATTCTTGCAGAGGGACAGAGACTAGGCCAATACTTTTACTCAGAAGTTGCGAGATTGGCCTGGCTACACTAGCATTGTCTTTAAAAGGTCAAGGTATGCTCTCCCACCCTACAGGACAGTTATCTGCACACGGAGGAAACTGCTATCCCTAACCCCTCCTGGTCAAAAAGAGGCTTAGAGGTGAGAGGGTGGCTGGTTCTGTGCAAGTCTTTCCTAACTGAGCCAACACCTGGCAGAGGCCACACCATTTACCGAGCCCTTTTAGATGCCAGCAAGGGAGAAGCTGGAGACGATGTGGCCAGCCAGGCAAGGCTCCCAACCTCCAGGAACTCCCAGGCCTTTGAAGCAAACAATGGACAACTACACTTTGTATTTGAAATATGGTACCCACCATTTTACTGGCAAGGGGAGCATTTGAAAGGAAATTGAAGGATCTTTTAGGGAGCTTCAAATGAAACTGAGGAGACAAGATACAGGTATGAGAAAGAAACTTCATAAGAACATACACAAAAGATTACCCCCGCTACCCCTGCCCTGTTTGGTTCCTCCTCAGCTCTGGGTAAGGGTATTATTATGGAAGCATTCTGACTGGTCTCCCTGCCACTCTGATCAGTCCCCCTCACAGCTTTCAGAAAAAGATCTCTAAAGTTCAAGTCTAATCGTGGGACTCCTCTGATTAAAGTTCTTCAGAGATTCCCCCTCACCTCCAGCCCAGGCTCCTCAGCAGGGCATTCAAGGCTCTGCATGAACTGGTTCCCAAAACCATTCATGCCTCTTCTTATGTCAACCACTCCAAATCCAGTCATGCCCTTAGTCACACACACACCGTACTGCTCCACACCTCTGTGCTTTTTGCACATGCTGTTCCCTCTGCATAGGAAGCCCTTACTCTCCTTGTCCGCTGGCAAACTTATTCGTCCTATGAAGTTCTACTCGTTTCACCTCCTCTATGCATCCTTTCCTAAACTCTCCTGATAAAACCGTCCACTTCCTCCTCTGTAGCACTTCTGAACCTTGCTCATCTTTCTATTTTTCCATTAATACCCTTATAGTGTTTTGGAACAACAAGCTTACTGGCCTGGGGAAACACGATGTTTTATCCATCTTGCTTTGACTCAATGCCTGACATATAATGCCTGGGTAATCAAACATCGAGACCATATAAAGCTATATTCACAAACATTAAGATGTTACTGCCATAACTAGGGTAACTGGAATAATAAATATCAGTAACAACAGCCATTTATTGCCAGAGTAAGAGCACTTACTCTGTCAGGAACTGTGCTAAGCTCTCTATAACAATCATTTCCTTTAATCCTTATAACAACCCTGTGAAGTGGCTATTCGCATCTCCACTTCACAGATGAGAAAGCTCAGGCACAGGTAAATTTTATAACTTGTCCAAGAGCAATGCAGACAGAAAGCGACAGAGCTAAAATTCAAATCCAGATCTGACATCAAACCCTGTACTGGACGCTAGAAGACCTGATGAGTAAAACAAAGAGGAGTTATGTTCCTCTTACTTTTTAGGGAAGGAGAGAGGGAAACAGAACATCTACCAAACTGTATAAGGAAAAGTACACATAAAGCAGTAAGTGCAAAATAACATAAATCACTATGCCCTAATACCTTAGGAAGAATAAATCAGGAAAGACCTTCTGAAGAAAGTAAATATTAAAGAAGGTTGCGAGATGCATCAAGGCAGGAAGAAAAGCCTGTGTGAAAGCATAAAACAGGAAGAGCAGTGGAGCTACCCATGTGAAGTCTGGCGTATGAGTATGGGCAGGGGGCAACTGGTAAAAGGCTTTGAAACGAACATCAGTTCCTGCTTTGAGCAATAACTGTATCATGATGAAAATAAAACTCAAAGTAAAGATTATGTTTGGTTCAAAAAAAGAAAGGAAGAGAGCAAAAAGCTTTTAGGATTTCCCCTTCCCCATTCTAAATATACCTAGCTAAAAAAAAAAAGGGACTTCCCTGGTGGCACAGTGGTTAAGAATCCGCCTGCCAATGCAGGGGACACAGGTTTGATCCCTGGTCCAGGAAGATCCCACATGCCAGGGAGCAATTGAGCCCGTGTGCCACAACTACTGAACTACTGAGCCCACGTGCTGCAACTACTGAAGCCCATGCACCTAGAGGCTGTGCTCTGCAACGAGAAGCCACCGCAATGAGAAGCCCACACACCACAACGAAGACCCAATGCAGCCAATATATATATATATATATATATATATATACATGTATATATATATATACACACACACACCTAGCTGTTTGACTTTCATCTTTAGTATACACCTTACGATCACATTTCTACCTTCTTGGTGTTAGTTTTTTCATCTTTCTGCCAGAGGGTACACCTTCCCAGGACAAGAACCATGTCTAAAGGAAACTGTAAACTCTTTTAATGCTACCTGCAGTGTTTGAAAATTCGGTGTAAGGGATTAACTAATGTTGAACATCTGTAATGCTGGTGTTTGTATTTTGAATGGCTAAGTCAGGATTTTATTCTAAAACACTAATTTCTAGGGAGGGATACTTCACCATCTTTCAGTGCTATACATTCAGAGACTGTGAAACAGTAAACATATTCTGATTGACTAGCAAGAATTTACTGTACATAGAGCGTGGTCCGGGTACTATTTATTTATTTATTATTTTTGGATGCGTTGGGTCTTCGTTGCTGCGCGCAGGCTTTTCTCTAGTTGCAGGAAGCCGCGGCTACTCTTCGCTGCGGTGTGCAGGCTTCTCACTGCGGTGTCTTCCCTTGCTGTGGAGCACAGGCTCTAGACGCACGGGTTTCAGTAGTTATGGCGTGTGGGCTCAGTACTTGTGGTTTGCGGGCTCTAGAGCACAGGCTCAGTAGTTGTGGCACATGGGCTTAGTTGCTCAGCGGCATGTGGGATCTTCCCAGAACAGGGCCTGAACCTGTGTCCCCTGAATTGGCAGGTGGATTCTTAACCACTGTGCCACCAGGGAAGCCCAGCTCTGGGTAATATTAAGGATGGTATAAAAAAAATGAGATATGCTGTTAACATTAGAGCTCCTTACCAATAGTCGGGGAGCCACAACATCCAACAGTAACCTCAGGAACACTCCAGTAAGTGCAAAATAACAGTAATAGTGTGAAATTAAATGCTTAAGTCCTGAGGGGATACAAAAGAAGAAACATGAACCCTTTCCAAACAAGCTCTTATGTACAATTCAACCTAAGTAAATTATTCAAAGGTATTTATAGTAAACGTTAAAAGCTAAACACTAAATACTAAAAGCTTCCTGTGTTAACACCAGCCCAGGATATCTCCAAGGAGAGTACTAACCAAGGGTCTGGAACTTCAATTCTTCAGCGTCCTCTGTTCAGCACATTAATCAGTTGTTTACCTTCTGCGGCTTTGTTCCTTAGCTCAGCTCCAGGGGGAAATCTCCATCTTACCTACCCTCAGGTGAAACTGGGGTCCAGGATCCTAACTTAATGACTGAGCTGGGCTGGATTCCACCCATGAGCTCTGGGCCAAGCCTTGGTCTTCTCAAGGCTTTTCTTCCAGCGAGGCTAAATCCTCAATGCCTGCTGTCCACTTCCCAGCCTTTTCTTATGACTCTTCTAGCCTTACATCTTCCAAAACTTCTTTCAAGGCGCTCTCACTATTATTTAAAAATCAACGCCTTTCTGAGCTCCAGCTTTACTAAAAATATTCCTTCCTCTTCGCCCTTCCCCCAACTCCTGGCTCAAGCATCTGCATTCGAGAGGTCACTTGGGCTAACGGGTTCAATGCTTCTCCGGCTCTGCTATGGCGCACACTCTCACCCTGCGGGCCACCCAAGGCTCTCAAACCCATACCACAGAACTAAATTGGTAATTCTTTGGAGCTACAGCTTCTGGAGAATGGTTCTGTCTCCTTTCGCGAGTGATCGGATTAACTTACTTGCTGTTCGCTAAGGGCAAGGACAATGTCTCCTCTACCAGACAAGAAACTTCCCGATGATAGACGCTACCCTTTCGTTCCTTTCACAAGCCCCCATTCTCACCACTTTGAGACGCAGGATGGCTGTTAAAATATAGTTTCTTCTGCAAAATACCCCTTCCCAACTTTGAGTTTACGTCATAAACGGAAACGTCCTTTAGCCAATTCGGCGACGAAGGCGTTAAACCTCAGCAACCTGATGGATTCTGGGGCTTTCCTTCTCCGACTTCGGAAATGAAAACGACCGGGAAGGGAAATGTTGCCCAAGGTAAAGATGAGAACCGTTAACTTCAACTGTCGGGCTTCTGCCCCAAACAGGAATGGCTACCCACGCCTACAAAGGGTGCCATTCCCCTAACTAAACACGGCTCACCCCGGTTTCCACCATCGGTGTCACTTCCTGACCAAGTCCAAAATGGCGCTCAGTAGCCTCACCGGAGGAGCGAACCTCCCAGCATCCTCTCTGACCCGCAACGTCAGGTGACGCGAACCCCAGCCGGAAGTAGAGGAAAAAGCGCCTCAGCCCGCGGCGCCTGCGCAGAAGGCTGTAGACGCTGTGAAGCAGGAGGCACTTGGGATCGTACGCAGGATTGGGACTGCTACAGAGGCCGCCACGGAGCCCGCCGGAGCCACCGTTCCTACTGCTGCTGCCGCCGCTGCCCGAATCGGAACCGTCGGGCCGCAGCCGCCGGCAATGCCGCGAAGGAAGGTGAGAGGAACGAGACAGGAGGGATGGCGGGTTTCTAAGGACAGTCTTTTGAGCAACGTGACGCAGTTGGCCACGCCTCACAGTGGTTGGATTCCAACTTCCCGCTCCCCCGAACCTAGCTCAGCAACCCTCTCTTCTGTCCATACCCAACAGAAAAATGTGGGCCCGACCCTGGCCTCGGCCTATGCTTGCAACTATTCCCGCCCTCTGCTTGCCTGGCTCGGAGGCGTTCTTCTCGTTAACTGGTCGCTGAAACGTCTAGAAGCATATTGATTGGCTGGTGACACCGCCCATTTGGGCTCAACGGTCACCTCCCCGCGTGTGGGGGCGGTGTCTGGGCCCGGCCCCACAGCTCTCCTACTGGCGGTAGAGAACGATCCCTTTTCTCTTGATTGGCTGGGCTTGGCAGTCTGTCCTGTGGGGGCGCGGTTTAGCGGGGCCGCGATTGGGTGGCACGAATCCCCCTCTCTTCCGTCTGGAGATGCTCATAGGAGGAGAGGCGGGGTTTCGGAGCATCCTTCCTTTCCCCGCGGGGGACACAACAAAGCAGAGGACTGGGTGGTGGAGAACCAGCGCCCACTCCCAAGGGATCTCACTCTGGCCTGTTGCTCCTACGCTGTAATTATTATTGTTTCCTTAGTTGGACAGCGCCTAGAAAATGCAGTTCGTAAAATCAGAAACTTTGTAGAATTAGATGGGACTTATGAAATCACCTAAGGACACTCCCATCCCTTCTTTTCTCAGCTAAACAGAGGCTTATTGGAGTGCCCCAAGCTACTCAATTAGGCAATGGCAGAGCCAGGACTGCAGAACAAATCTAATTTAGTTCAACAAATGCTTATTGACTACTTGCTACGTGCTGGTTGCTGGGGATTCAGAAATTAATTAGACGTGAACCCTGGCTTAAGGAAATCAGAGTCTGATGGGGAAAACAGACATATAAATAACTGTAGAAGGATCTAGTAAATTCTCTACTTGGCAGTAATGTACAAAGCTTAATGTCAGAGAAGTGGGAGAGCAATTAAGTCTGTTCTGGAATAAGATGAGAAGTAGATTGGTGAAAGCCAGAGAGAAGAACTGAGTTCTACAGTCAAGCCAGGAAGGGATGGTCAGAGATGATCAGGGATTCAAATATCTGGGTAATTGGACTAGATGACCTTTAAGATTCCCCCTTTTATCCTGTCAATTTTCTGTGACCCTCTCTGGGGCCTCCACTCATTATCTGGGCAGATTAGACTTGAAATATTTGGAAAATTGGGTGGTATTGTTCACTTCTGAAGAAATGTTTCTCTTCACAGAGGCTTTCAAATATTTACACTTTTTAATGTCTCCTAAAATGACGTACATTGACAGGTGGTATTTATGTTAAGGCTTACCAAATGCAGGAATAGTACTGGTGCCTTGGAATAGGCCCACAGTCCCCTTTCTTCAATTCCCATATACAAAGAGCTCTTGAAAATGTAGATTTTCTAGTAACTTATTTGGTGACAAAACCTGTCCTAAACTGTCCTGAGTTTTCGTGTGTCTCATTTAGTGTGATTGTTTACATATTTTGCTGCAGAAATGGTGTTATTTGCAGCATATATGCAAATTATTCCCTTTCCAAAATTCTAAAAAGTTATGAATTCTAAATACAGCTGGTCCTGAGGATTTTGAATAAAGAATTGGGGACTTGTAATTTGAAACTTTGGTGTTTTTTTGTTTTTTATTCTTTTAGCAAATACATTTCTCTTTCTGGTTTAGTAAAAGGTATAGTGTTAATGCTCAGTTGATAAAAGTTATCTTTATGGTTAATCATGCCTCAGGAGGCTAACAATTGACAAATAATTATTTAAAAGATGATTTTTTTTTTTTTTTTTTTTTTTTTTTTGCGGTGCGCGGGCCTCTCACTGTTGTGGCCTCTCCCGTTGCGGAGCACAGGCTCCAGACGCGCAGCCTCAGCGGCCATGGCTCACGGGCCCAGCCGCTTCGCGGCATGTGGGATCTTCCCGGACCGGGGCACGAACCTGTGTCCCTTGCATCGGCAGGCAGACTCTCAACCACTGTGCCACCAGGGAAGCCCTAAAAGATGATTTTTAAAAACCTTTTGTTTTTGCATACCTATGAGTCTTCATGTGCAAGCCGCTCCCTTCCCCGCTTTCTTAAAGCACTTCTGCCATTCATGTGGAGAAACTTCAAAAGTAGATAAGAAAGAAGAATGTTACTCTTTTTCTCCTTAAGTTCTTTTGGGATCAGAGTTGTGGAGCATGACATTTTGAATTAGTGTGTAGTTTTTAAAAATGTAATAGCTGTTGATGGAGACTTTGTACAAAAGCTACTCTGAATTTCAATGGGGTCTAGTACTAACATTTTTCTCATTACTCTGGACTTCCTGTAAGTACATGGTTATGTCAACCGATCTGTTTTGAGTAGAATACTTTCCAGTTTGTGGTACTGACCTCCAGATGGACTTGTTTCAGAATTAACGATAATACAGTAAGAATTCTCTTTCTGTGTTTATTTAATAAGGGTGCATTATTTGTAGGTTGTTTCATTTAAATGCTCTAAATAAAGGAAAGTTGTCTGTGGAATCCTTTCTTAGGTTTGAACTTGGTGTTTTCAGTATCACAGTTCGTTTTTTTCCCAGTGTTAATTCAGACCCACAGAGTAAATGTTTCTGTGCTAATGTTTGGATCTATGGTGTTACAGAGGAATGCAGGCAGTAGTTCAGATGGAACCGAAGATTCCGATTTTTCTACAGATCTCGAGCACACAGACAGTTCAGAGAGTGACGGCACATCCCGGCGATCTGCCCGAGTCACCCGCTCCTCAGCCCGACTAAGCCAGAGTTCCCAAGGTAAAAGGCGGCTTCCTTCTTCCTGACCACACCTCACAGCTGACTGGACATCACATTATGGTGCTAGTTACTGTGGAAACTGGTCCCATGTCTTGATGTTGATGACAGAATCTGGTAAAATGCAGAGTAAATGACTGCGAAGTATCAGGTTTTTAAAAATGGTTCTGTTGGGGGTACTGTCCAATTTGTAGACCCAAAGGAACTATGTCTGGTTTAATAGGTGTGTGACACATGTATGTCCTGAGTCATTTAATTTTTTATATATTACTGTTTCCCTATCAGTAAAATGAGAATGCTATCTTTTCACTTTCGTTAGAATGGTTTAGACCTAGGGACTTAAAATAGTCTCTTGAACTTGTTATTATAGGAGGCCCAATACTTTTAAAGCCACGTTTAATTCTGTAATATAGTCAGGTACAGGTAATAAATATAAATAGTTGACCTAACTATCAATTGTAAATACCCAGAATTTTGCTTTGGTAGTAAAGAACAGAGAATCTTGGTGTCAGAAGGTTCTCTAGTGCAATTAGCTTTCTGGGCTTAGATTTGGAGGGTACCCCTAAACCCTCTTGGCTCTGCTCTGGGATTCCCTGGGGAAGAAAGAAAGTTATAATGAATACAAAAAGCTGATGATCAACAAGCGATATTAAGTTAAGAGGGAAAATATAATATACTTAGAGCGCTTAAACAGTGTTGATTTGGTTAGTGCTTTGTATAAGGATGTTGCAAAATGAGAGAAGAACATCTCTTCTTTCAAGCAAGAAAGTGGGAACATTCTCAGCAACTGTTCCTTACTTTATTTTTGAATCTAATATTTGAGCTGAAGTATAGATGTTGTCTCTTGATTTCTCAACTTTTAAGTTTTATCTTTTGGCATAATGGGAATATTGATAAATGGCTACTATAATTCAGGTACTATGCTATGTACTGGAATACCATGATAGAAAAATCATACTTCCTGCCCTCAAGGAGCTCACAGTTTAGTTCGGGATGTAAACTGGTATGGTAATGCATTGTGGAACCGGCTCTGAGAGAGGTTTGCATAGAGTACCGTGGAAGCCCAGATATGGAAATCTTACGGGATCTAGTAGGAATTTACAAGTTGAAAGATGGGAAAGTGTTATTATAGGTAGAGAGTACAGTATATGCAAAGGAATGGGCATAAGTGTTCTTAGAAAGTATAATTGATCATGCCCTGGACACCTGAAAGTTGTAAATATTCAAAATAGCTAGGAATTACACGAGCTCCGGGTCTCTTTCTAGTTATACTTTATGACCACTGAGTCACACAACTCCATGGGGCACCGTTCACAGTGTGGTCCATGTAAGATGACCCTCTCTAAAGCAAATGTAGACTATCAGTACATTGTGAATGGAGCCCCCTGGAGGTATGCAAACTGAAAACCTAGCTGTGTGCTAACTTTTACACAAGAGTTGGAGAATTTCAGTTTTCTTCTTTGCAGAATCTGTAAGATATACATGTTAGGATTTTTTGTTGATTAAAATATGCTTTAATTTTAGCTCTGAATTTCTTTTATTCCTTTTTTGAGTGTCATCAGAGTAGAGATGAGAAAAGGCTACTGGGTGCTTCAGAATAGACTTCTCTATCCAAAAGAATTTTAGAAGTTGTAATCTTGCCTTGCCCTTTACGAATCTAATACTATTTTGCTTTAGGGTATCAGATAGGGTAATCAGGAAGAAAAAAAAGAGATCCTTAAGGAAAGGAAATATTCATATATTGATATACCTTTAGTAGTAGAGCATCTGTTTTCTGGTGGGTTAGATAAAGGAAGAAAGAGAGGACGTAGCTAATATTTATAAAGCACTAGATTTAGCTACCTAGGGATCATGTTAGGTGCCTTACATGAATTATTCCACGTATTCTCACACAAAATGTATGAGGAATATGCTACTAGTTTTGCCCCATTTTTTATAGATCAGGAAACAGGCTTGGAGAGATTAACTTGCCCAAGATGCCACAGCTAGTTAGTATGATGAAGTGGAATTGAATCACGTTCAGTCTTGATTCCAGAGCCTAAACTATTAATTCCTTGCTGTATTGCATCTCTATACCTGATCTATTTTGCTTATATTTAGTTCAATAAAATGGGTATTTTGAGGATTTGTTGGATTTTGTGAAATATGAAGAGGAGGGCCTATGTGCTAATAAGTCATACCACTGGGAAATAAAACAGATTTCCTTCTTTTTTCTTTAATTGTTTTATTGTTTTTAAAAATCGGGATCAGATTCCAGTCCTGTTCGAAATTTGCAGTCTTTTGGCACTGAGGAGCCTGCTTATTCTACCAGGAGAGTGACCCGTAGTCAGCAGCAGCCTACCCCAGTGACTCCGAAAAAATACCCTCTTCGGCAGACTCGTTCATCTGGCTCAGAAACTGAGCAAGTGGTTGACTTTTCAGATAGAGGTGAGTGGGTGTGGTATGATTTGGACCCATTACAGAGAGGGTCTAGTCAGTTTCCTCTTAAGGGAGGCTTGGAGCCACTGCAGATAGATAGATGCCCAATACAAAATTCAGCTAGGTGAATGCTGGTGTGTCTGATTCCTTTTTTGTGTCTTGCTGAGGTCAAGTTTGGTACTCTAGTACTCTTGAGGTCCAGAGTAGCTGGAATATATTTGATTGGACCTGCAGTAGGCAAAAGGGACTGGGTACCTCTTACCCACAGATGAAGAAGGCTTAAAGCACATTTTCTTACAGCCTGCTTGTCAGTCCATTTATCTCTGAATTTCTGAAGAGGAGTGACCCATCAGTAATGGGGAATGGTAAGGTATTGAGGTTGTGATTCAGCAGCCCAAATCAGAGGCCTTAGATGAAAGGCTTTAGGCTTATAGCCTGCCAACACCCCACGGCATGTGTAACTTCCCCAACCAGGGATGGAACTGGCGGCCCCTGCAGTGGAAGCTCAGAGTCTTAACCACTAGACCACCAGGGAAGTCTGGTCAGCTGGTTTGATGGAACCGTATTTACTTTTTAAAAAAAGTTTTGTTGCCAGTATTTGAAAAAACAAAGATTTCATGTAAAAACCTGAGTTACTAGTTTCTTTTAAAAAATGGAAAGCTCTGGGAACATTAGGTGGCCATTCACCACAGTAATAATTGGCTGGAACTGAGTAGTAGTTGTCCCCTTGAGAGGGACAGTCAGCTCTCGATTTGGCCTTGCTCAGCCCCGGTAGGCATTTGGTTTGCAACCCCTAATTTAGAGTTAGTCAGGTCCATTCACAGTCTCACACCAAGTCTGTTCAGTGTCATCCAGAAAGAACCATTTTCGTTTATCTTCCATCCTGTGTATCTCCTGGAAGGAGAGTGGGGTGGTAATGTTTTTTAAAGATTTATTCCCATCCAGTTTTGATTACCCATGATTTGGGGCTTGGGAGAAACACAGATAAGTAAAATGCATTAGGTAAACTCCAAATGGAATTTTAGTCAGGATTTAAAGTTGCAAAAGAGGAATGATGTTATTAGTTTCTCTTCATTTTCTATTTAGTTTTATGGCAGATAAGTGGCTAAAAGTTACTGGTTAAATCGTAGAAAGAGGGTCTTGGAAAGCCCATAAGCTCTTCTGAATATAATAACCCTCTAAATAAAATAAACCCCATTCATGAGTTCTACCAATTGCTTTTACTTTAGAAACTAAAAATACCGCTGATCACGATGAGTCTCCACCTCGAACGCCAACTGGAAATGCCCCTTCTTCCGAGTCTGATATAGACATCTCCAGCCCCAACGTTTCTCACGATGAGAGCATTGCCAAGGACATGTCCTTGAAGGACTCAGGCAGTGATCTCTCTCATCGCCCCAAGCGCCGCCGCTTCCATGAAAGCTACAATTTCAATATGAAGTGTCCTACACCAGGCTGTAACTCCCTAGGTAAGTGTGCCCAAGCCTCATGACACCCTGTGATATGTGGTTCTCTCTCCCTCTGGAATTAGGATCACCCAGAAATGTTCAGTGTTCCATTGCGACTTAGCTTCTTAGGCTCTTCAGTGATCACTCCTCAGAATAACTCTGAATTGCCCGCTTGAATAAAAGCATCTTTGGGACTTCCCTGGTGGCGCAGTGGTTAAGAATCCTCCCGCCATTGCAGGGGACATGGGTTGCAGCCCTGGTCCGGTAAGATCCCACGTGCCACGGAGCACCTAAGCCCGTGCGCCACAACTACTGAGCCTACACTCTAGAGCCCGCAAGCCGCAACTGCCAAAGCCTGCATGCATAGAGCCCATGCTCTGCAACAAGACAAGCCATCGCAATGAGAAGCCCACACACCACAAGGAAGAGTAGCCCCTGCTCTCTGCATCTAGAGAAAGCCCGCGAGAAGCAATGAAGACCCAACGCAGCCAAAAAAAAAAGCATCTCTGCTTCTTGGCCTCTTATCCATAGTAACAGATTTGGTTACAAGGAAATTAACTGTGATGGGCCATTCAGTTTATTGAGAGCTTTTCCCAGTGAAAAATTCTCTCATTTTTCCAGCAAAAACAAAACAGAAAACCAGTTATCTCTAAATATCTCATTGTGCGGTGCTTCGTTCAAGCTTACTGAGGACTAATAGACTGTAAGTTAGTGATGAATAATGGTTGTATGGCCATAGCTATTAAGGAAATGAGAAAAACAGATTTTTTTGGTCAAGAGGTTCTGAAGGTAAGGAGTACAGATGAGACCCTGGCCTTTTGTGACTTCTGTAATTTTAGGTCTTGTGGCTTTGTGTGCTTTAGTAAGTATAAACTAGATAAGCATTTCTTCACAGATAGATGAATATTTCATTATTTTCTTATGACTTATTTTTCCCCCTTACTGAGGGATTCTAGTAATGGTTTAAAAACCTTATTTGTGCTCCTTAACTGAGATTAGGTGCAAATGTTGGGCTAAGTTTTTGTCTAGAGTTGAAAGGTGCTGATTGGAAGATAAGGGGCCTCTCTTTCTATCTACAAATTTAGCCTTTGGGGACTTCCCTGGTGGCGCAGTGGTTAAGAATCCGCCTGCCAATTCAGGGGACACGGGTTTGAGCCCTGGTTTGGGAAGATCCTACATGCCACAGGGCACCTAAGCCTGTGCTCCACAGCTACTGAGCCTGCACTCTAGAGCCTGCGAGCCACAACTGCAGAGCCCATGTGCCACAGCTACTGAAGCTCGCATGCCTACAGCCCGTGCTCCACAGCAAGAGAAGCTGCCGCAATGAGAAGCACACACACCACAACAAAGACCCAACACAGCCAAAAATAAATAAATAAATAAAATTTAGCCATTGAATGTGGCCACCAGGTTCAGAAAAAAAGTAGAACAGAGTAAGTTGCTGCTTTGCAGACCACCAGTACATTTTCCCTAGTATTTTATTTATTTGGATCCTTTCCTGGTCTTAGCAGCAGTTTCTTAGGTAATTTCAGGCCATCAAAATGCATAAGTAAAGCAAAAGTTCCCCTGAACACTACACCAGTTGTTACTCAAGGTAGTTGTTTCAGGCCTAAATCAATTTCCTTGAGATAAATAATGAAAAACTAAGAATAGACAGTATATAAACACTAGTACAAGAGATAGCTAATATGCTTTCAGACAGTAAGAGGATCTCATTGCCACACAGCAGGAGAAGAATTTTCCTCAGCTCTGCTTGTTGGTATCCACGCATCCTTAGATTGTTACTTTTATTTTATGTACTATGTGTAATCAGTCATTCAATACTTATTGACTGTTTTAAATTCTGGGGGTGGAGTTGTGAACATGTCAAATTCCCTACCCTCATGTAGCTTATAGTCTAACTGGGGAAGGCAAAACAGATGTGTAATACATCAACTGGAGATGTATGCTTTGAAGAGTAGGATACTGCACATACAAGCGTGTGTGAGTTGGGAAAGCCACTCTGATATGCTGATATTTGAGCAGAAACCTGAGATAAGTGAGAGAGTGAACCATTTGAGTATCTGGGGGATAAGCATTATGGTAGAGGGAACAGCAAGTGCACAGGGTCTGGGGCAGGAGAATGCTTAACCACTTTGAGGAGTATTTTTTTGGGAGGGTTGGGGGTGCTGCGCCGTGCAGCATGCAGGGTGTTAGTTCCCTGACTAGGGATCAACCCGTGCCCTCTGCACTGGGAGCACAGAGTCTTAACCACTGGACCTCCAGGGAAGTCCCTTTGACGAATACTTTAGGGGCCAATATGCCTGAAGCAGATAGACCAGAATGGGGAGGAGGAGACAGACCAGAATGAGGTTAGAGTGGGGGACTAATTCTGTGTTATTTATGTCCTGGACTCAGCACCCTTAATGTGGTAGAGACCAGAGAGTAAGTATAAATCTGCTGCATCACGGGAAAGTTTACTTGACTTTTGGTTTTAATGTATTGGCGAAGATTGAAAAGTATGAACCAGAGCTTCCAATATTATTCTGGATCCTGTTCCACTCTTCATCTTAGGCAAAACAGTGTCGTTAATTTTTTTTTCTTGGTAATTTTGGTATGAAAGTAGGATGTGCTTTTGAAAAATTAAAACCCTACAGGAGATCTTGAGTGCTAAGTAAAAGTTCTCCTTCACTCATATCCCCAGAACCATGCCCTAGATATAATACTACTATTGGTAGTTTTTTATGAATGCTGATAAGTTTCTATACATATATAGCACACATGTATATGTACATGTATTTCTTTTTTTGTTATTTAGAAAAAGGAAAATATACAGTGGTTTGACATCTTAGATATTTATTGGCACTCAGAGGTCCATCTGTTTAAAGGATATAGAGAATTCCATTATATTGAAAGTTCAGAAATTATTTAAATTGTCCTGTATTGATTGACATTTATATTGTTTCTCATTTTTTAACTTTTTTTTTCTTAAAGCTATTTTGAACAGTACTGTAATTGATAGCCTTGTATGTATGTATTTTGGTGTCTCTAGAAAATCTGCTGGATAAATTCATAGCAGTGGAATTGCTAGGTCAATAGAACAGCTATCATTTTTAAACTTTTAATATAGACATATTGGTTGTAGTTTACATATTATAAAATAAAACAAACTTGAATAATTTATTCAGCAGTTACAGATGCATAGTATCTAAAAAGCTTGCCATAGCGATGATACCTTACATTTTGTACATAGTGTTTGATCAGTGAGGGTAGTATTTTGTGTCTAAGATAAATGTGTGGATCTCTAATATTACGTTTTAAATAATATAGTCCTGGAGACATGGCAGCCTGCATATCATATATTAATTCCCCTCTCCCCCAGTACTTGGACTGTTTTTACCCTTTATTTATTTATTTTTTGGCTGCGCTGCAAGGCTTGTGGGATCTTAGTTCCCCGACCAGGGATCAAACCCAGGCCCTTGGCAGTGAGAGCACGGAGCCCCGACCACTGGGCCACCAGGGAATTCCCTGTTTTTACCCTTTAAAGCTTACTCTGTAAATCTTGTATAATTTTTAAATCCCTTTTAAATGTCTCCTTTACCCCAAGAAAGATAAAGGTTTTTGTAGATTTGCAATTTAGCTTAGCTCACTTATCTTTTTATCTCATTAGCCTTGGCTCACCATCCCTCTCAATCTTAGGTGTTTGATAAACCTTTTGATTGAAGGGACATATAAAAATGAAATAATCAATTCTCTGTGTATTTTCACAAACCACATGAGAAATAGAAAAATGAAGAGATACCCTTTTAGATAAAATGAGCTTTCTGTATTGTTTTTCCTAATATCTTCATCTTCCCTTCTTAAGAGGGCCTTGTGCAAACTTCCTGATTAAAAGTTTGATTATGTATTTTATAAATAAATGAATGAATGAATAATATAAAAGTTTGATTATAGAAGAAGGCTAAATCTTTAAACAAAACCAGCCACCCCTCCAAAAGAATGAATATATTTAATCTGGTCCAAAGTTATCAAGGTATGTTTCCTTATATGATAGAAAAGGCCACTTCCTTCTCCATTTTTCATAAGTTTCTTTTGATTTTTGAAAGAAGTTCAGGGGCTTCCGGGGTGGCGAAGCGGTTAAGAATCCGCCTGCCAATGCAGGGGACACAGGTTCGAGCCCTGGTCCAGGAAGATCCTACATGCCGTGGAGCAGCTAAGCCCATGCACCACATCTACTGAGCCTGCGCTCTAGAGCCCGCGAGTCACAACTACTGAGCCTGTGTGCCACAACTGTTGAAGCCCGTGCACCTAGAGCCTGTGCTCCACAACAAGAGAAGCCACCCGCAGTGAGAAGCCTGTGCACCGCAACGAAGAGTAGCCCTCACTTGCCACAACTGTAGAAAGCCTATGCGCAGCAATGAAGACCCAACGCAGCCAAAAATAAATAAATAAATTTTTTTTAAAAAAAGGACTTCCCTGATGGCACAGTGGTTAAGAATCCACCTGCCAATGCAGGGGACACAGGTTCGAGCCCTGGTCCAGGAGTATCCCACATGCTGCAGAGCATCTAAGCCTGTGTGCCACAACTACTGAGCCTGCGCTCTAGAGCCTGAGAGCCACAGCTACTGAGCCCACATGCCACAACTACTGAAGCCCGTGTGCCTAGAGCCCATTTTCCACAGTAAGAGAAGCCACCGCAGTGAGAAGCCCGTGCACCGCAATGAAGAGTAGCTCCTGCTCACCGCAAGTAGAGAAAGCCCACGCGCAGCAACGAAGACCCAACACAGCCAAAAAAAAAAAAAAAAGTTCAATTCAGATTGTATAACATTGCATAACAGAAAGGAAAGTACTTACTATACATATGACTTGATCAGTTTAGCATAGGAAAGTTAAATTCCACCAAAAGAAAATATTCTTGCTTGTAACTTTGTGCCTTTTATTTTTATTTACTTATTTAAATTTGTTTATTTATTTTTGGCTGCACTGGGTCTTCGTTGCTGTGCGCAGGCTTTCTCTAGTTGCGGTGAGCAGGGGCTACTCTTCCTTGTGGTATGCGAGCTTCTCATTGCAGTGGCTTCTCTTGTTGCGGAGCACAGGCTCTAGGTGCGCAGGCTTCAGTAGTTGTGGCTCGCGGGCTGTAGAGCACACACTCAGTAGTTGTGGCACATGGGCTCAGTTGCTCTGCGGCATGTGGGATCTTCCCGGACCAGGGCTCGAACCCGCGTCCTCTGCATTGGCAGGCGGATTCTTAACCACTGTGCCACCAGGGAAGCCCAACTTTGTGCCTTTTAAATAAGTTTATGGGCTTAATGACATTTTGGAATTTGAGAAAGAATTATCAGAAAAGAAGGAACTATAATTTATACTGAATATATGCAAGTGTGTTCAAAGATTGCTAGATCCAACCTGTGGAAGAAAAAAAATTATTGTGGGTGCAAGTTATGACCCTAACAGCACTTACCTTTGATGGATTTAATCTGTAATCAGACATGTATGTGATAAAATGATACTGTAAAAAAAGGTAGAGAAAAATATGACTTTACAAGCTTAAATCTTTCATCTCAAGATTAAGTTTTTTCCTCCTTTAACAGGACACCTTACAGGAAAACACGAGAGACATTTCTCTATATCAGGATGCCCTCTCTATCATAATCTCTCAGCTGATGAATGCAAGGTAACTGTATTGTCATTTATTCAACATATACTTATTGAGTGCTTACCATTTGCCAGGTACTTTGCTAAACAATGGGGATACAGTGTGAACAAAATGGGCAAGGTCCATGTTCTTACATTCTAGAGGAGGAAACATTATAAAAAACAACTGTGTTAAGAAAAAAAACCAGACAAATGAATTATTCTACGTAGTGAGTGTTTTGAGAGAAATTAACAATGAGATTATCTATGGACTATTTGGAACATCATCCTCCAAGTGCTTTGATATTTTCTGTTGAAAATTATCTTCAAAGATTGCTAGGGACCTTTTCCACTAAGGAATAATTTGCATAAATATGTGATCTCAATATTTATGCATTAGTTTCTCTTCTTATAAATCTATGAGGACATTTTGCTTTTTAAAAGTTTTTCAAAATTCTTTTCCTCTTTCTTTGTCTGTTTCTGTGAAATACTTTTCTTTTTGTTACTCTCAATCACACCTACTCTTGGCTAATTCTTGTCTTACATTCTTGAAAAATATAGTTCTAAATAACCTTTGGGGTTTGGAATAATGGATTTAGGAGTAGAGCCTAAGATCCTATTTTGTATGTTTCTCCATGGGTTGTTGCTACCAAGGAGGAACCAAGAAACTAATTATGGGCAAGCAGGAGTTGAAAATGTTACTAATTAAATGCATTGCTCAGGTAGTATTTGGACAGGTTACCCAAGTTGGTTAGACCAAAGTATTAATTGTCATTTTTATAGTTGTTATTTTGCTAAGAAGGCCAGGATAACAGGTTTATTCCTGTTTGGGCCAGTTTCCTCCTGAGAAAAATGAGATTCCCCAGCTAACATTAATTCTCCCTGATCCAGAAATATGTTCTCTTATTTACAAGTAGACCACAGGAGGGAAAGTTTTGTTCTGTGTTGTTTAGTCTTTCAGCAAAGTAGTATACTTTCAATGCTTACGTGGATTTTGAGGTTGTGGATACTTACTCTTATCTTCCTTCATCCCAGATCTCTAATACAAGCCAGGCAGTTTCTTCTGTTCTCTGTAGAAGTGGTAGGTCTTCCCATTATCTTCCCATTAGTGTGAGACCAGATCAAAACAGGAACAGCTCTTCCAACATCTGCATCAGAAGCTGACAAGTCATTAGGTGCTTCTTCTCTGAAAATAACTGTGAACTCTGGTTTTTGAGAGTTGTCTGTTACCACTTGTCTTTAAATATAACGATCTGATACTATGGATGGTTTTACATAAAAGTCTTCTTAAGGTATAACTTTTTAAATTGTTGGCTAATAGCAGTATGAACATGTTGCCTTAAGCAATTTATTTTTAAAAAAGAAAAAGAGGGCTTCCCTGGTGGCGCCGTGGTTGAGAGTCCGCCTGCCGATGCAGGGGACACGGGTTCGTGCTCCAGTCCGGGAGGATCCCACGTGCTGCGGAGCGGCTGGGCCCATGAGCCATGGCCGCTGAGCCTGCGCGTCCGGAGCCTGTGCTCCGCAACGGGAGAGGCCACAATAGTGAGAGGCCCGCATACCGCGCAAAAAAAAAAAAAAAAGAAAAGAAAAGAAAAAGAAAATTTTCAGTGTGGGGAAGAAAATTCTGAAAAAAGGAACGCATTTCCTGTACTTTCCTCTTTTGTGCTCTTTTTCACAAGGGGAATCAGGCTCAGCATAACCCATCTTTACTACTGGACCATGTGCTTGTGCGGATCAGGAGAATTTCTGAAAGATACATATTTTTATTACATTTAGAATCCCAAATGGAAAGATGAGGCTAATTCCTCACATTTACTAAAAACCCAGAGTTTTTAAAGTACTTGCATGTACAGAATTACTCTGAGTTTTCCAGTAAATGATTGCAATCAGTGATATTACCATTTTATATTCAGTCAAAAGACTGAATTCAATGAGTTTACATTTTCATGGGGGAAGGCAAAATCAACATATAAAATTAGTAAGCAATTAAGAATTTCGTGTAGTGGTAATGCTGTGAGAAATGAAAAGGTTAAACAGAGTGACTGTTTTGGGGGTGACAGGGTTTGGCAGTGCTTTTGCTTGGGCTGTGGAGAAAGACATTTTATCTGAGCCATGGGTGACGGCAAAGAGGCAGTTAGTTGTGTCTAGGTCCTGAGGAGAAGTATGGGCAAACACAAAGGCCGTGAGACAGGGATAAACGGTTGCATTTGAAGGGTGGAAAGTAGGCCAGTGTGGCTGGAACGTGATGGGAAGTGAAGAAGCAGGATCCATATCATGAAGGACCTGTAGGCCTTGGCAAAAGGAGTATGCCTGTGTTCTGACGGCCGTGGGAGGCATTCGAAGGGCTTTAACAGAGGCGTGGTGTAATATCATAAACACTGTTTAAAAATCACAGCTTGCTGGTATGTGGAGAGTGGACTGGAGGGGGCAAGAGTTGACACAGGGTAGATAGGCTGTGTCTGAGGCTTAGGCAGTAGATGGTGGCTTGGTTTAGTGTCATTGTCAGTGGAGATGGTCAGAATTGGTTGGACTCAGGATATGTTTTGGAGGGGGGCAGCCTGATAGAGTTGCTGATGAATTCATTGTGAGGTGGGAGAGAAAGAGAACAATCAAGCATGACGTTCAAGTTTTTGACCTGATCAGTTGTTTAGAAAGTGTTGCTATTTATTGCTACAGGGAAGATTTGGGGTGGAGCAGATTTGTGGGAGAGTGTCAGTCACTCTGTTTTGACCGTGCTGAGTTTTAGTGTTGATGTAGAATAGGGAGTTGGATATGAGTCCTCACTGCCCAGAAGATGAATTTGAGACTTGGAGAGCCAATGTGATTTGTCTAAGGTCATAACTACAGAGTTAAATTTCTCTATAGACTTGATCCCAAGTATCTAACCTTTTCTTTGTACTTCTTTACTCTGTTCTTGCACTTCCTCACACATACTGTTGCACAATGGAACGAGTACAGAGGCTCAGAGTCATCAGACTTACTTAAAATCTTAGCTTTACCACCACCTGGCTGTAATTATTTCACTTCTCTGATTCTCGGATAATGGCTGAGAAAACAGAATGTGAAGCTTGCCTTATCTATTTCTTATAGAGATTGTGATACTAAATGTGAAGACCCTTTGAAAGTAAAAGTACAGTGTAAATTCAAGGGATTACTATTGTATTCTTGCACTTTAAGTAAACGTAGTCTTAGAGGCAGGTGGATTGATTGACGTTGTTGATGGTTGCAGGTGAGAGCACAGAGCCGGGATAAGCAGATAGAAGAAAGGATGCTGTCCCACAGGCAAGATGACAACAACAGGCATGCAACCAGGCACCAGGTACGGGCCTTGTTAAAGCTCTGGCCATTTACAGTTGGAGAGCCAAGTCTTGGATCTCCTCTGCCCTGTCATGGTCTTTAGGTATATCCATGCCTCGTTTTCTATGCTGTGTCTGGCTAACTGGTCTTTGGTCATAAACTTAGAATCGTACTTTTTCCAAATAGTGAATTTTCAAGAAAAAAACTTCTCCCTCATAAAAGAAGGGATCGTGCTACCTAGAATAATAATAATAATGGTAATAATAATATTAGTAATAATAGGTGATCTTGATTATTTGAAAGATTATACTTGCTGCTCTATTTCCTTATTTGCATCCATTTTCTAACCTATTATAATTTACTTTCAGGCCCCTCTGCTCTGGTGGTATGTTTCCAATGTCACCAGTAACTTCCTTAGCATTTGACGCTTGTTGTTTATGTCAGTTTTCTTCTGCTTCTCTTTTCTGTTGGATTCCAAGATGGTGCTTCGCTCTAATCTTTCTGCCTCTCTGAACATTCATGCCCATTGATGACATTTAATTCCTTGTTCCCCCTGAATGCCTTTGGTCTTTCTCTTGCTGTTTTTCTCCCTAGAACTCTATACTTATACCAAGAATAGATTGTGTTTCTCCTTCAAGGCCTTGTGCAACTCTTAGCTGTTGTAGGAATTCTTCCCAAATCTTCTACCATTAATGAATTTCTTCCTCATGTATTCCTATTTGCAGTGTTCTCAGATTGTAAGTTTAGCCTTTGGCCCGTATTATATACACATAGCTCATCATATGGATGTCTGTTTCTGTGGTTAGATTATAAGTGGATAGCAGAGGAGGCACGGTGATGAGGGAGAAGTTTGACTTTGGAGCCAAACAGATCTGGATTTGAATACGGCGATTCTGTTACTCTAGCTGTGTGGTCTTGGGCAGGTCAGCTAACCTCCCTAAACTTTATTTCCTTGAATAATACCTACCTGGCAGTGTAGTCAGCTAAATTATGCATGTAAAGTACCTGTTCCCAGTGCTTGGCAGGTAAAAGCACTCTACACTTGTCTTCATTGTCTATCTTGGGTTCTAAATCAGTTTTTAAATTTTTATTCATTTTCGTATCAGTACTTGGAAAACTGTAAGCATTCAGTAAATGCCTATTGAATTGAAATGATCTTTTATTCCCGTTGCTTCCATCCTTAGTTTATATTCTGTTTGGATCAATATTAAAGTATTATACATTTCCTGAGCTCGTATTAACTGACAGGGTAGTGTTCTAGGTGATGAGAGAACCCCATTTAGAGTTTTAAAATTACCGCATTATTCACAGGGTGCCCGTAATGCATCTGGCGTCCCACCCCCGCCCCCCCACCCCTTCTTTGGTGTATGTTACTTTCATTTAGAAACTTAATTACATAATGAGTTTTCTAGCTAACTTCTCAATTTTCTCCTTCTTTTTAGGCACCAACAGAGAGGCAGTTGCGATATAAGGAAAAGGTTGCTGAACTCAGGAAGAAAAGAAATTCTGGGCTGAGCAAAGAACAGAAAGAGAAATATATGGTGAGAAAATGTTAAATATTTAATTACCATGAACTCTTGCTATCACATTTGATTCCTTTTGGTTACTAAGATTCTGCTTTTCACATTTGCCATTTGGTATGCTCTGTAAGTAACAGGACTCTGGCAGTTAGAGTTCACTATATATAATTCCCCAATAAGAATGGAACTGGGAGTCCTCGAAAAACAAAATACTGTTAGAATTTAGATGAAAAAAAATTGAATCCTTTAGTTTGTAATCCTCACTTTAGGTTTAAAGGGTTAAATTTACCCGCTCGAACAAATACCATGATGTTGGAGATGTCTGTGTAAGGAAGAGTATTCAAGCTAAGCAGTAGTGCATTTCCTGTAATGGAAGAATAAAATACCTACATGATAAAAGGTATTAATTGGGTGATACATTGTATAATAGGTCTTTTTGTAGTGTTTTAATTTATTTTTCTAGTTTTAAAAGTAGTGCACGTTTGTAATAAAAAATATAGAAAAATTAAGGAAAGTATTCAGAAATAAACACTAATCCTACTACCTAAAAATAACCTAAAAATAAGCTAGCATTTTGAGATAAAACTTTCTAGCTTTTTACAATGCCTTATTTACATAGTTTGGATATTATTATAAGTACAGCTTTTAATTCTGTGTTTTCATTTACCTATCTTAAGCTGATTTCCCCGTTTTATTAAAAATTCTTCCAAAATTTTTTTGCACAAAATATTAATTTTTAAGTAAAGATTTATTATAAATATCTTCATAGCGTTTACTTTGAAAATACCAACTATAGAAAAGAAAAATTATAAAAAAATCACCCTCCCAGATATAAACCACTGTTAATGTTTTGGCATCTTCTTCTGATGTGTATTTTTATTTTTTCATGGAGTTGGACTCTTTGTTTACTTAGTCATTAGAATAGATTATTAAAAGTATGGTTTGTGAATACTTAGCATGGCTTCATTAAGACAGAAATATGCCCAACTATGTATTTGCTTTTGTAGCAAATTTACTACCATTTACTACCATCTCCATTTACTCATAAGGGTATCATTTTTAAGACAGTGTGGTAGTCATCACTGTCTTAAAAATGATACCCTTACGAGTAAATGGAGATGGTCCAATTTGAGATATGTGGAGGCTGTGGGGTGAGTTTGTAGCTAAACACCTGCTCCAGACTGTGCTGGGTTTGTAGAGAGAGGGAAGGCTCTAGAAATGGGCTGTGGGGGGGAAGTTGTATGCTTCCCCTCTGTCTTGTTCAGTGTTTTTATCTACAAGTTGGGTAGAGGTGTAATAATACGATAATACCATTTATTGAGTGCTTATGTGCTAGGTAGTCACTGTGGTTATGTTGCTCCCATAATCTTTGTTACAAAGATGGATGGTATTTCACCTGTTTTATAGATGGGAAACTGAGATTTAGAGAGGTAATTTTCCCAGAATCATACAGGTAGAGAGAGTGTCTGAAGTAAAACCTCCTGAAATTTACCTTACATTTGCTTTCCACTAGTTTGGGCTAGGTTATTTGGACTGAACCTTCCTGGTAAAAATGCTGCATAGGATTTTTTAAAGGTTTTTTAAAAAAATTCATGAAACTAGAAGAAATAACTTATACTTAAAACCCAAGTATTAGATAACAGCCCAAATTAAAAAAGATATCCATCAGATGGGCCCAGATTAAGCGGAAGAAATTTTAATTTCAGATTAAGCGGAAGAAATTTTAATAGATGCTGGTGAGTGGTTTCTTCATATGATAATATATGAGCGAAATCTACTGAGTTCTTCCTGGGATGAGCCATCTGCTCCTCTTAACAACCATTATCTTCTGTTCTCTGGGTAGGAGGTGGAGTCTAGGACGGAGTGGGAAGGGCTAGAATCAAAGGTTAAAAGCGAAGTTTCCCCTGTGGAATTTCTTTCTTGTGAAAGGATATTTGTGTAGTGACTGCCATGGTAAGATTTGTTACTTATTTAAAACTGGATTATTTCTATGATTCTAATTTTCTATGTCTGTTCTGTCCCTTGTTCTTGCTTAATATTGAGTAAAACATTTCTCAGAGGCCAGCCTTTTTTCCAGTGCACTTGGGCTGGAGTTCTAAAGTAGGAGCATTATGGTACCTTTGGTGGATCGTGTAGTGGTGGGTGCTGCAGCAGTTCAAGTGAAAGAGTTTACAAAAGACTGCTTTGTCCAACTGCCCCTTCCTACCTGCAGATTTTATTCAGTCTAAAATCTTAGACTCGAAAGCTTAGAGATTCTAGTTTTTATTTGGTTTTGTTTTTAAATGGGGAGTATCCACCAAGGTTCCTTCCAGATTTTAGGATTCTAGGAATTGGTAGTGCCTTTGGGTTTGTTGTATTTTATTTCTTTGTATTGTCACGCACATTTTCAGAGAAAGAAATGGAAGCATAGAGTTCCAAAGAATGAAACTCACTTTTGGAGAGATTATAAGAGCATTTCCTTTCCAGGTTCACTAGGGTGGGTAGTGGGTGTCTTCTGGAATTAATCTGTCTGATAAATAGTTTATTTTGTACTCAATCCCTAGTGCCTAGTATAATGCCTAGCAAATAGTAGGCACTAAATAAATAGCTTATGGTTGTTCTTGGCCCTCTGGTTGGCATCCATTGAAATGCAATAGATTAAGTTCTTAGAAGCAGAGAGTATCATGCTCTGGTTATTTTCCTAGGAACACAGGCAGACCTATGGGAACACTCGGGAACCTCTTTTGGAAAACCTGACTAGCGAGTATGACTTGGACCTTTTCCGAAGAGCACAAGCCCGGGCTTCAGAGGATCTGGTGAGTAGTAAAACCTCCAAGCTGAGGACCACTTGTGAGGGGCACTTGGAACTGCCAAGAAAAATGATTAGCAGTCAATTTGATGGGGATTAAATATACCTTGCTGGTTGACTCTTTCCCCTTCCCCCAGCCATCCTTATTTGAGACTTTCTTCCTTCCCATTCATATTTAAAATTAATTACCCCTCCTCCCTTCCCTCGTCCCTTAAAGTTTTTCCTCCCCACCTCAACTCCTGGAAGGACCTGTTTTGTGGTGGTGGTTAGCTGGGTAAAACAACAGGTATCCCTTTGTGTCAGGTGGGTCATTTGCAATTCCAAGAACCTCTAGACTGGGAGATAACCCCTCTCTGTTGTCCTCTTAACCTAAACAGGAACTCCTCTTTGCAGGGTTGCCTCAGCCCTTCATTACAGCTATAAAAGAATAAAGAGAACGGTGAAGAGGAATAATGGACACAGTTGTTGTCAGATATTTGAAAATTATTCTTTGACACAGCCTAGTTTCATGTATTAAGATTTTCCTCTTCTGATTTTTATTTATAGTTACCATTTAGTTTTGATTCCCTAGGCAGAATTTTCAACAGTTTTGCTTTAAGAAAATTGTGAATGAGGGATCTTGCCTGGTGGTCCAGTGGTTAAGACTCTGTGCTTCCACTGGAGGGGGCATGGGTTTGATCCCTGGTCTGGGAACTAAGATCCCGCATGATGCACGGTGCTGCCAAAAACAAGAATTGTGCTTGAGTTTACCTCGGATTTAATGAATTGAATGTCTTCAAGGAAATTTAGCTTGTAAAGTGAATTTCATCTTCCTCTTTAAAAAAATTATATTGAATACTTTATTTAAAAATTCTCGCATAGACTTGTTGAAAGTTTTGTGGGAGGCAGGGTTTGATAGCTGCCCTTGGCTAGGCTGGGTTGCTGCTGTTGGTTTCTTCTCTCCTACCCTGGAACAGAGCATTTCCTAGGTCAGCTTTTCACAACTCTTTACCTGGTTATTCAAAATTATTTCTGTAGCCAACTCATAGCCGCTGAGTGGGCACAGGCATCCAAAAATATCTTCTACTTTCTAGCTTTAGGTTCCAGAATTAAAGCATCATCCCTCTTTCAAAAATATTTTTTAAAGGACCTAAGCTGAGAGGATGGCTGCCATGGCTGTATGTCATGAAGATCCTCGCAGCTTTATAAAAGCTGCAGATATGTAAAGCACATTCTAGAGAATCTTTTGTTTAGTTTTAGAATGTTTCGTAAAGGTGTAGGGAGTATTTGTGATAGATTTGCCTTTTATCATTCAGTTTGGTTCTGGCTGGTAAAAATAAAATTTTACCAAGGACTTGTTCAGGAGATGAGGCCCAGAGTGTGGCAGGGAGCAGAGAAAAGCCACTATTGAGGTCTGTGCTCTGGGCTGTGCAGATAGTTACATTTTCTGTAAGCTTCCTAGTTCTGGTTATCTATGCTCCTGTAGTTCTCTTCAGTGCAAGTTTCTCGTGAGATAGAAGCCAAATCTGATTTTTTTTTTCTCATAGCCTAGCATGGTGGCGTGCACACAGCTTAACAACAACAGAAATGATCAATTCTAATCCTCCTTTGACTTAATTTCTTGTCTACAACAGGAGAAGTTAAGGCTGCAAGGCCAAATCACAGAGGGGAGCAACATGATTAAAACAATTGCTTTTGGTCGCTATGAGCTTGATACGTGGTACCATTCTCCCTATCCTGAGGAATATGCACGACTGGGACGTCTTTACATGTGTGAATTCTGTTTAAAATACATGAAGAGCCAAACAATACTCCGCCGACACATGGTAAGTTGTTTGGGGGTCCATGACCATGGTGGTGATAAGCTGTGGGATCTCTAGATTTAGACATCTATCTAAGCACCTCTAAGAGGTCCACAGAAATGGGACGAAGGCACAGGAAATTGAAAGCCACATTTCAGAGTCGGGATATACAGCCTGTGGCAAGCCTGGGTGGCCCTTAACCACATCCTGTCATACTCATCTCCCTGTCTTTTTTCTTGCTGCCTGCTCTTGTCTGTTTCTCCCTTGGGATGTGAATTACCTCTGCCCACAGTTTTTCTATGTCTCAACTAGATGAAAATAAATGGACTTCATTAGATAGACCTTCATTAGACAGAAATGGGACGTGACTCACCTTTTGTATCCCCAGCAGCTAGCATGGGCAGTTAATGCCCCATAAATGTGTGTTAAATGAACACTTGCTTAAGAAAGACAAATTATGAAATTAACAGAATGGGTCCTTAGGTCAGCCCCTCCCTTGAGTTGCTTAGTGTTTTCTGGTTTCTGAACGGTCTTATTCCTGTGAAAATAGGAATAAACACTTGAATCTGATTTTATTGTTGACAAATGTGCTCACTAGGTATTTTGCAGTTTTAAGCCATTTTTCTTTCCTTAGTTATGGAATGAAAAGGCTTGTCTTAAAGGGAATTTCTGCCATGGAGCAGGGATGTGGAAGGGTCAGGGGTGGAGATTAGTCTGTCAGGTGGGGAAACCTATCTTTTTTCTTATTTCCATAGTCACAACGTAATTGTGGCTCTAAGGCCTTTTAGGGTGTCTCTTTTCCCTTCCCCTTCCGTCTTTATTTCCCAGGATTTCCACATGCTGAGAATCTATAACCCAGACTTCCTATGATTTCTGTCATAAGACTCTCCTCCCCAGTTTGGTGATAACTGCTTTTTGGTGTTCCCAACTCTGGAGTACGTAGTGGCCCAGAACTGCCACTGCTGATTAAGCCCTCTAGACTCCAGCCCACTAGGCTCCCACTAGACTGGGTGGGGAAGGATGTGGGGAGGGGGGACGGGGAGGGAGGGCAGGTGGGTGATGAGTGAGGACTGGACTCCATGATTGAAGACCATGGAGATAACCTCATTTAGGGTTTGCTATGTGAAAGACTGGTATTTTTACTGATATGAACTGCTTACTATTTGTGCCCTTTTTCTTTTTGTTTCTGTTTTATTTAGTGGCACTAACCAATGAAGTAGCTAAAAGGCAAGAAATAGTAGTAGGGGGAGCAAACAGAGGGCCTAGATAAATCTGAGGATCAAGTAAACATTCTGAATATTTGAGGTTCTCTACTGTATTATATGAGTTACAAAAAGTGAATTTCATGAAATAAACACCTGTTCTAGTTCACACGCCTGAAGATCCCTATTGCTTTAGGCACAACCACGGAAATGGGCTTTCTTTGGCCATTTGGCCAACAGTTTGGCTTCTGTTTCTGAAGATAATTGGTGTTCATTTGCTTATTGTTGGGAAAAGCCAACATGAATAGAGAGGTGGAGATAGGAACAAACTACAGGTGGAGCTTTCTTGAAACAAGACCAGTTACTGCATATGTGGCCTTACATGTGACAAGTTGGGGCATGATTCTTGAGTTGACCGAAAGAGTCACAATAAAATTTAATAAAAAAATATTCCATATACATATGCCTTTTAAATGATATTTTTAAAAGTATTTTACATAAAACCTTTTAAAAATTCACCCATTTACAGCAGTGGCTTCCCGGCTGCATTAAATCTATTAGCAATTGAGGGTGAGGAAAGTAGTACCTTGTGCCCCCTTGTGGCCAAGTCAGTGTCCGTTGTCCTGTCTTCCTCCCTCCTCCGCTCCCCCTGCTTCCTGCTGCTCAACCAGGCTTCCTTGCCTTTTTTTTTTTTTTTTTTTTAAGCCACAGAAGGACATGCTCCTATTTCATTACCGTATAACAAACGGAACACTTGGAGAGGGGGGCATGGTTTTTATCACTGGGTCTGTTTTCTAATCTGAAAAAAAGAAGACCATAATGGTTTAGGTGGTAATGAGAAGTTTCTGGTAAAGGTGAGAGTACCTTTACCTAGCAACTCTCAGCTGCTGGAATTAAGCTGCTTAAGAATTTCCTGTTGGCACAAGGCATTTTATAATAAGCTGGGGTATTTTTTTAAATTTATCTTGCTTTTACGTGGTAGATGATTTTAATCTCCTGGGTTGGAACAGTGCCAGAATATAATCCAGAAAACCTGTTCCAAACTGCTATAAAAATACCATAAATATATTGCAGTGACTTTAGAAACCTTTATTCGTTTCACTAAAAAGAAAATCTGTTTTGCTGTATGTTCTCAGGTTTGTCCACCTGTCCATCTCAGCTAACTAAATTTGACCTGTGATTCCTTTTCCCTTTTGAGCAGCATTCTTACTGGGAAGGTTTGTTTCTCTGATGTGAATTCCATTCTCTTGCAGGCTAAGTGTGTGTGGAAACACCCACCCGGAGATGAGATATATCGCAAAGGTTCAATCTCTGTGTTTGAAGTGGATGGCAAGAAAAACAAGGTAAAAAGTGCTGACATCAGAAAAAGGGGTGAAAGTGTTGTACATTCACAGGTTTCAGAAATTTGTTTTATCTCCATCTCACCTTGTAAAGAAGATAGAACTCTTCTGTTGGCCAAAATACACAATTTCTGCTTCATTAACAATAATGGTATGATCTTTAAATTTTAGGCCTTTATCTGATAAGTATAAGAATCACTGGCCCACACATAAACGTTGTTTCTCTACTTCCAGATCTACTGCCAAAACCTGTGCCTGTTGGCCAAGCTTTTTCTGGACCACAAGACATTATATTATGATGTGGAACCCTTCCTGTTCTATGTTATGACAGAAGCAGACAACACTGGTTGTCACCTGATTGGATATTTTTCCAAGGTCAGCAGGATCTGGAGATTAAGAAGCTGATGACCAGAGCAGGGTGATTGATGTTGGCATATGGTGACGCAGATCACTGATGGAAAGAGGCAGCTCCCTGGGCAATGATGACAGCCCTTTTCTTAAAGGGTGGCGGGGGTGGGGTAGAAATCCACGTATCAAAGATTATTTAATGAAAATGTGCAATTCTTTATTAAAAGCTTCTGATTTATTCATTTCTGGACTTGTGGATTGAAGCTGCCCATTAATTAATGGCCAGGGCCCTGCCTACTAACCCACAAGCCCACATCTTGTAGTCAAGCCAACCAGCTCTCCTGGCTTTGCTCTTCTCTGTGGTATTAGCTTAAAACCAGGAATATGTTCCTTTTGCCTGGTTTTCTAGCTGGGCTCCTTCAGTTGATAACGCCACTGTGCCTTTAAAGACTCAAGGCCAGATTTTGCTTATGACTTTTTAATATAACAACTTTATTGAAATATAATTCCCCTACCATACAATTCACTCATTTAAAGTGTATGGTGTAGTGGTTTTTAGCATGTTCACAGAGTTGTGCAACCACCTGGCAGTCACCACAATCAGTTTTTGTTACCCCAGTAAGAAACCCCATACCCATAAGTAGTCACTCCTCATTTCCACTCATTCCCTCCCAGCCCCACTGTCTCTATCAGTTTGCCTGTTCTGGACATTTCACATAAATGGAATCATGCAGTATGTGATTTAATTGTGTTTTGACCCCCTTCCAGAATGGGGACTTACTGTTTGGATTCCCTCCCTTCTCCAGTAGGCAACACTCTTTTGAAATACTGCTTTTAAAGAGGGCTGCTCTAGACTGACTCAGCGTTCTAAACCTTCTTGCCTTGCTCTGTGCCTGTAAGGAACCCAGAGTCAGCCCCCTTAAGATGAGACTGGAAATCTTAGAGCTAGGGAAACCCTGGGATCATAATAAAGGGTGTGGATGTACCAGCTGTGAGCCTGACAGCCACTCCTCAGGACTAGTTAGCATATATTTTGCAAGCAACCTTGTTTTGTATCTGTGGGACTGCTGATACCTTTGGTTCCAAATTCTCATGACCCACTCATCTGTTTGCTCTTGATTTTAGGAAAAGAATTCATTCCTCAACTACAATGTATCCTGTATCCTTACCATGCCTCAGTACATGAGACAGGGCTATGGCAAGATGCTTATTGATTTCAGTAAGTGAAACAGGAAAGTCATAAGTTCCACAAGCAGGGACCATGTGAATATTGTTGTTTGTCCTTTTGTCCTGTGATCTGTCTATACAGTTCCTGGCATGTAGTGGAATTACACTGGTATTAAGTGAATGTAGTAAGTGGAAGAAACCTGAACATTGTCAGTTGGCCTGATACACATTGAACACTCAAATGAATACAGGACCCTGAGTTGGTACCTAATGGTGGGAGATATAGAGGATAGTAAAGTAAGCTCTTTAGGATTACCCCAGTTTGAGACTTACCGACAGCACATACATGCATAAGGCTTCAAATTTGTTCTTGGGTGTTAGGAATTTTAGTTTTGTAAGCTTTTGTCTAGAGGCAGTCGTCTTATTAATCATGGATTCTGTATTTGGGAATTTGCCTACTCATTAAAATTTATTCATAAGCCCCAAATCAACCAACACGCCCATGGCAGCAAAAAAAAAAAGTCACCATGCATTCCCAGATGAAGTTAAACAAGGTGCCTTGTTTCGGCTCTCTGTGTTTAAACCAGTGTCCTTTTCATGGTCTATTAGTGCCATGTCATTCATATTTTTGTGCCTTTTTAAAAATCTTTATTTATGTGGCTGCGCCAGGTCTTAGTTGTGCAGGATCTTCATTGCCTCGTGCGAGATCTTCGTTGTGGCGTGCGGGACCTTTAGTTGCGGCATGCATGCGGGATCTAGTTCCCTGACCAGGAATCAAACCTGGGCCCCCTGCATTGGGAGCGCGGAGTCTTAACCACTGGACCACCAGGGAAGTCCCCATATTTTTGTGCTTTTTGTTATTGATTTTCTTTTCTTTTTTTTTTTTTTTTGGCCGCGCCACACAGCTTGTGGGATGTTAGTTCCCCGACAAGGGATTGAACCTGGGCCCTTGGCAGTGAAAGCGTGGAGTCCCAACTACTGGACTGGTTTTAAATGGTCCCTAAGCGTAGTGCTGAAGTACTGTCTAGGAAGGCTGTGATGTGCCTTACAGAGAAAGTGCGTTTTATAGATAGGTTTTATTCAGGCATACATTATTGTGCTGTTGGCTGTTAGTTCACTGTTAATGAATCAATGATATGTATTAAATAGGTGTTTTTAAACAGAAGCACATAAAGCGAGGTTATGTATTGATTGGTTGACAAAAATGTGACCAGCAGCCCACAGGAACCTAACCCTGTATCTCCCCTAAGAGCAGTGGTTCAATATTCGCTAATTCAGTGTTCACTGTGACTTTGTAGAATATAACTACTGTAAATAATGAGATTCAACCGTGTTTTATTCGATATTCACTGTAACATGACATATTTTAGTCAAATTAGAATTCTTAGAAACAGCTTTGTGATCCTTTTTTTTTTTTTTTTTTTTTTCGTGGTACGTGGTCCTCTCACTGTTGTGGCCTCTCCCGTTGCGGAGCAAGGCTCTGGATGCGCAGGCTCAGCGGCCATGGCTCACGGGCCCAGCCGCTCCACGACATGTGGGATCTTCCCGGACCGGGGCACAAACTCATGTCCCCTGCATCGGCAGGTGGACTCTCAACCACTGCGCCACCAGGGGAGCCCCCCCCCCTTTTTTTTTTTTAAGCCATCTGGTAAGAGATGAATCAGGAAATGGCATAATCCACTAAGGGTGTGAGGGGATTGTATATCTTTGAATAGGTAACACCTATTTTATAATTGATATTGCAAAGCAGACTCTGCTCCTTAAATCTTTTTCCATGTTGGTACATTGTTCTTACTAGGGTGAGATACAGTGTCTGTATTGTTCCCTGGCAGGTTATTTGCTTTCCAAAGTGGAAGAAAAAGTTGGCTCCCCAGAGCGTCCACTCTCAGATCTGGGGCTCATAAGCTACCGCAGTTACTGGAAAGAAGTGCTTCTTCGTTACCTGCATAATTTCCAAGGCAAAGAGATTTCTATCAAAGGTTGGTTTTTGACTCTTAGAAAATGGTTGTTACTCAAGATGTTAGTTCCACTGAATATTCTGACTTTTCTATTTGGCCCTGTTCATGCTTTGTAACCTGCGAAGAAAATAACCCCATTCTGTGTTTCATCTGAATATGAGAGCAGAAGGCCCACTAATGTGGACCACTCACTAAAGGTGCCTAAGGATTCCAGAGTGTTTGGCCCTTGGGACTGGTTATATGATTTGGTTTCTTGGGACTGGTTATATGATTTGGTTTCTTGGGACTGGTTATATGATTTGGTTTCTTGGGACTGGTTATATGATTTGGTTTCTTACAGAGAAAATGTGGTGGGTTTTTTTGTTTTTAAAATTTTTTTTTTTGAGTTTTGAACTTTATTTATTTACTTATTTTTGGCTGCGTTGGGTCTTCATTGCTGCATGCAGGCTCCCTCTAGTTGAGGTGAGCGGGGGCTTACTCTTCGTTGTGGTGCACGGCCTCTAATTGCAGTGGCTTCTCCCGTTGCGGAGCACAGCGCGGGCTTCAGTAGTTGTGGCTCGCGGGCCCCAGAGTGCAGGCTCAGTAGTTGTGGCACATGGGCTTAGTTGCTCCGCCGCATGTGGGATCTTCCCGGACCAGGGCTCGAACCCGTGTCCCCTGCCTTGGCAGGCTGATTCCTAACCACTGTGCTACCAGGGAAGTCTGAAAATGTGTTTTATAGATAGATTTTATTCAGACATTCGTTATTGCGTCTCAAATCTCAGGTTGCTGACACTTTAATTCTCCACAAAAGTCAAGAAAGAAGAAAAACTTCAAGTCTTTTGGCACACACAGGAACTTCTAACATCCCTGAATATTTGTGAGGATGGGAGAATTTAGTTTGGTCTGTCTTTGACCTTGATTTCTATAGGGGCCAAGTGGTTTCCTGCTGTAATATCCGTCTTCTGTAGTTATTTTAACTGGTCAAATGAATGCTTCGTAAATTTCTTCTGAACAGCTTGGGTCAAGTAGTGAAGATTCCAAACATTTGGAGTCTGCGTCTAGATTTCCTCCAAGGCAAAGGGGGCCTTGGTGGGGCAGGGTGGGGGTGGTGTCTACGTTTTGGCCAAGTTCTCAGTAGCTCTTCTGTTTCAGAAATTAGCCAGGAGACAGCTGTGAATCCTGTGGACATTGTCAGCACTCTGCAAGCCCTTCAGATGCTCAAATATTGGAAAGGAAAACACCTAGTTTTGAAGAGACAGGTAAAGTTACTCTCAGCCTCTTGCTCATTGCTTAATGTCCCTTGAGGCCTAGCAGAGCAAAGTGGGGCCTTCACACCTTACAGGTAACCTTCCCTTAAAGGAGTCTGGCTCTACGCATCCTTTACTTGGTCTCATCGTTAGGCTTATCTTAAGCTCCTGTCTCAGATTTGATGACAGACGTGTAAGCAGCTCCAGTTAAGCAGCTTTATGTCGCACAGTCGCACTTCTATCCTTTGATGATTTTCTTAGATCAGATGAAGAGTGCCCATCTGTGGAGGAGAATCTTCATAAACTCCAGGGCCTGTGGAAGTGGTTTTAAATTCCTTTAACAAATGCCATCTCAACTCATGCCAATTTAAAATTTTTTTAAGTTGACTTATAACGTTTACTGATGGAAGATGAATAATGATTTTCAGGTCTTACCGAAAGCATAGTAAGAAGAAATGGATTAGGTAGGAGAGCACTAGGTAAATCAAAAGATAATTTTTTTTTTATATACTTGTCTCACACCTTAGTATATTATTAAATCTTTGGCCATTTCTTCTTTGCTAATAATCATTTTGGAATCCACTTACAAACATGTTTTAGTTGAATGTATATAATAATTTTTCCCATTGTTCTCCCTCAGGACCTGATTGATGAGTGGATAGCCAAAGAGGCCAAAAGATCCAACTCCAATAAAACCATGGATCCAAGCTGTTTAAAATGGACCCCTCCCAAGGGCACTTAAAGTGACCGGTTACTCCGAGCCAGCGAACCCCAGCAGTAGGAATCCGTACCCTAGGGATCTGTCTGTCATTTCTGTTGCTCTTGTGATTGGCAAGTACAGTATCCTTTGGGAAGGCCATCCCCCTCAGGACTGTCCTGGCTCCGACCTTCGTGTACACTGCAGACGCTGGTTCTGAGGAACTGTTGTTTCGGCCTCAGTGAGGTTGCCTGGATGGGATCTGTATTAGACTTGAGTGCAGATCCCTCGTAGCACTGACCCAAGGTGTTCTGTTTTGGTACTGTACCTGTCCAGTCACTGGTTCTCTCCTCTGGCCCCATGAGGTTGTGTCGTGTCTTCTAAACTTTGTAATAGTGCTTCTTCTTGCCGCCCAGTCACCAGACCACCAACTACGGTTACTGCCACCAGGACATTCCCAGTTACTCCTTACCTGTGTTCTTGGAGGGGCAGGGAAGAGGTAACACTTCTGAGTGTGTGTGTGTGCTGGGAGGGGTCCCTTCCCTTTGGATTTCATCTCACTTTAAGTTTTTTCCTCCATTTTAACTGAAAGACCTGTTTTTGATCAGTATCAGGCTGACCAGAGCCAAATACTTTTTTTTTTTTTTTTTTTTTTTTTTTTTGCGGTACGCGGGCCTCTCACTGTTGTGGCCTCTCCCGTTGCGGAGCACAGGCTCCAGACATGCAGGCTCAGCGGCCATGGCTCACGGGCCCAGCCGTTCCGCGGCATGTGGGATGTTCCTGCACCGGGGCACGAACCCGCGTCCCCTGCATCGGCGGGCGGACTCTCAACCACTGTGCCACCAGGGAAGCCCCGAGCCAAATACTTCTGAAGACTCGCAGGGATTAGTCTTGGTTACAGCACGTTATCTGAGTGAGGTGGAGAAAAGAATGGAGAAGTGGTGATTCTGTATTTGGATTTGAGTTCACCTGTGGGCAGTGGGCAACGTCTTGGTGGAAGGGAATGGAATACTACTTTTTGCCTCACCAGAAAGTGCCCAGTGGTAAATGTTTTCTTCTCTTTACTCCCTGCCCGTCTTTACGTTTGCAGGTGCCAAAATACTTTCCAGTTCTCCCTTTCATGCTGCATGTTAACTGGTTAATTATACTGCAGAAACCTTTTCACCAGTACCAGTCTGATATAGCATACCTATACTTCCACGTAAGTTACACTGCTTTTGTCTGAACATCCTTGGAGAAGTGATTGAAAATGACTTCCGTGTCTCAGCCCATGACTCAGCAAGGCAGAATGGCCACCCCTGCCAAGGTTTGCTTCCCTTTTCAACAGTGCCTCACCCTCCCTCTAAGACTGAAGTGCTTATGCCCTTCCAAGAACTCCTCCTCCATTTCCTTTTTGGGATTTACCACCATCCCCCCATTCTCTGGTCTCCTATTTTTGGTGGTGTTTAAGTGAAGGAAGAGATGCTCCCTCTAATTTCTCTCTAGCCCGTTATAACCTGCTATCTTGGGGCAGCTTTTGATGTATGACATGTCACCCTTTCCAACTTGGTCTCTACAACACCGCTGTCTTCATGTGGAACCCGCACCACAATCCCAACTCTGGTCATTTGTGCCTTTCTCTTGTCATCTTTGTACACTACTTATATTCACTGTGGGTTGGGGGGAGCTAATTTTAAGCATGTTCAGTGGCAGCTCCCTGCCAGTTTCAGTGTCACTGTTAAAATTTATCCAAAAGCAACTTCACTGGGGGTTTTCTTAAGGGGTAAAGGCCTTTTACAGAAGCTAATCCTTCCCCACATGTGGTAGAATGTGCTGTTCTATATCTACTCCTCAATAAAGCATGTTCTCTGCTCAAGTCTGTTTCACCTAGGAGATCTCATTTGAGTAGAAAATGGTGCCACTGACCTGCCGCTAATAGGTAATGCACTTGGGATTTATTTTCCTAGCAGTAAACTGACTGTTGAGGGATGTGGTTTGTGGCTGGGGAAGGTTGTTTCTTCCTCTGTGATGCAGGGTATCTATGGAGGGAGTGCTTACTCTGAGCTTGTTTAGTTGATGGGATAAACTCCCTGCCACACTCTGGTTCCAGGTAATAGGTATGCATAGCAATAAGTAGTCTGTATTATCCATTCTTCCATTAAGTTCATTAAGTTCAAGGACAGAAAACCCAGCAGGAAGTTAGGATATGTGGGGTACAATCGATAGCTGTGGGAGGTGGGAAAAGGTGGGTCCCTTCTTGTCTCCAGGCTTATTTGCCAGTAGTGAGCAGTGCCACCTCTAATCATTGTCTCTCTCAGGTTGAGATGATTTCTGAAAGTAGCTGCATTTTCCTGTAGCATTTACCTAGAGCAGGAAAAGGGTGGCCGGGCACTTCGCTATATGGTGGAGAGGAGGAGGGTGGAAATTGTATTTGCTGGGGTGGTTTTGCCCACTGTGGCCAGCATGGTGAGAACTTCTCCTGGCAGACAAACTAAGGGTCCTCCTTGGTAAGGTTAGAGTCCAGTGTGTCACTTGACTGGGGGTGGGAGATGGGATGGAGAGAAGCTCAAGCTTATAAAAAGACCCTTCTTACACATCTTAGAAAGATGTGTGCCCAGATCTCCCTGTTCTAGGTATTCACATCAAAGGGAAATTCTTCTCACTCTCACATTTTGAAAAAATTTAGGTAGTTAGTGTGGACCACGAGAATGGATGCTGAGAGGTCAAGGCACTTGAAGTTTTGTGCACAGTGCGGTCCCAAGCCTCCACTGATTGCCACCCCCTTTTCCTCACCTAGAAATCAAAGGAAGATTTCTCTGGTTTAAATCCTTGCAGGTATGGGAACAGACAGTTCACTTCCTTGGCTACTTTGAGTCAGCCTGTCCCCGCTGACTCCTTTTTACCTGCACAAAAGAAGCTCAGCTGCTTAGGCTCCTTCATTAGAAGAGCAAAAGTCTGGAGTCATTCCTGGATCTAGCTCCTGAAACTCTCTAAGTGGAAGCACCTACTTGCTATTTCTGGAGGGAGGAAGAGAGCCCTAGCACGAGCTGGTTGCTTCCTCTCTGCTCAGCACCGTGCTGGGTACCTTCACACTGCCTTGTTAGCGCAATGGAAATTCACACCGGTTTTGCAGAAGGAAACCTAGAGCACAGGGTGACGCAGGAAGCGTCAAAGACAAATATTTTGGTCTGTCCAGCTTGAGAACCTATATCATTTGCTTTCTTGGCTTTTTTGATTCCTTAATGATTTATCATCTCCCTTCTAGTTAGATTTCCTTGCTTCAACTGTAGACCCCCATGCTTCTAGTGGCTTCCACTGCCAGAAGGATGACAACACTGGTGAAAACTTTAAGATGAAAGAAGTGATTTTAGTTGCTCCTATAGGCAGCATTTGGAGGCCAGAGACCTAAACCAGGAAACAAAGATGTGCTTCGTTCTGGCTCAGCTTCCGATTTAGGAATAAACTGTTTAGCAAGCACTGTCTGCCCATTTACTTACATGGTTTCCTTCAGTCCTTACAACGCCACCGCTGTAAGGTGAGTATTGTAGCCCTTTTCCACATGAGAAAATTTGAGGCTCAGAGGTCTTGCTGCTGGGTTATAGAAACAGAATGAGAGCCTTGCTCCTCTGATTCCAAATCCCGTGCTTCTGACAACGCTATTGTGAGTCATCTGATGCCTCTGTGCCTGCTTTCCCATTTCTCACAGGGGGAACAGTGAGTCATATTAAGTAACTTTTAAGAATATGGTGTGCCCTCTGTAGGGAAGATGATGCTTTTGACACGTCCTCAGCTTTGGTTTGACCCTGTAGTTCTGGGCAGGTTGCCTCGCTGGGGTTAGGAATGGCCTCCAATGGAGTTCATGGGAAGCCAGTATAGAAAAATACCACAGCTTGCTCACAGCACACATTCCTTCTGGAATATGAAACCAATGAAAAGCAGCTTTTTGAATGTATATTAGTAACTAGTCATAAACATGGCTGCCTTTTCCTCCTTTGAAGAGCAATTGATATGCCAAACATTGAAGAAGTGTAGTTTGTATGAAAGGTGCTAGGATCAAGCAGTGTAGCTCTCAGTGATCCTTACCCTTTTTACTTTCCTTCTGACCTTTTGAGAATCTAATCAAAGCATCGAGTCTTTTTTAAAAAATGTACATAAATGCAAATATGCACACATTTGTCTACAGTTGAGGAAATTGAGCCTTTGAAGTCCATTTCTGAACTGGGGTTAGTAAATAAGAAACCCTGGTTTGAGAAAGCTCCAGTGAAAAGGCAGGAACCCCACCTACCTGCCTTCACTCCCAGCCCATGACTAGTTCTTTGTGTAAGATGACAGGTCCCGTTAAGTGAGGTACAGTGATGACAGGGAGAAGGCCTGGCTCACGGGCTCAACGTTAGGATCCTCACAGGTGCGCATATATACACAGTGGGGTTTTGCATGTTCAGAGAATAAGGTGAAAACTCTTGCTAAATATATATGATGTATGCTAGGAATTCTAGAAACTACTTTTTGCTATTCGTTGATATCATGGAATTGTAGAATTGGACCTCCTCTGGGTTTGCTCCAGCACTTTCTGCTATAAATTTGTATGACAGTCTCTTCCAGACTGTCTCCTGCTGATGGGGGCAGTTTAATTGCCCACATCCTTTGTGGTATCTTCAACAAAATGCCAATGAATGTCACTAAGAAGAAAAAAAAAAGGCTGCCCAGTGGTGAAAAATGCCCCTTGCTGGAATATCAGTTTGTCTCTTCCGTCTTGTGCAATACGTGTAGATGCAGGTCATGCTGCTACCATTCTGGGGTTTGGGAGTTTGTTTATTTGTGCCCAAGAGTGGAGAAAATAACCTGTGCTGTTGCACAACTTTGGCTCCGTTGCTCCTCCCAGATGTTCTATGTGAGATGTAAACACCTTTATCCTTGATCAGTCATGTCCATTCCAAGAAGTCAGTCTTTCTCAATTGGGTATTTGTTTCTGGAAACCACTCACCTTATGTTTAATCAGTTCCAAAGTTTTTAGGAACCTATACCCTTATCTCACAAAAAAAGTGCGGTAGATCACCTCCAGAGATGGCCACCAACAGTTTCTCCCATCTCTGGATGTGTGTGCCGCTCCTTCCAGTAAGAGCTAATTTTCCTTTGGAGTGTGAGCTGGACTTTTTTTTGGGAGGGGGGTGCTGGACCCTGGGAGGCCTGCAGTCAGGAGGCGGCTTGCACCGCCCCCTACTCCCACATTTCTCCCTGGACACGGGTAAGGTGTGAGAATGAGGAAGAGAGATGCCTCATGATGAACAGTCAGTCTTGAGATGGAGACCGTTTCACTACAGGTCAAACAGAAGAATCTTAACTGGTTGTGCAGACACCGTCTGGCCTCTCAGGGCCTCTGCTGTCACTAAAACCTTCCCTGGTACCCAGATGAAGGGCCTGGCCTCTCCACCAATGCCTTCTTCCCCTCCTTTTAAACAGCCTAACGACCCCACCCCCAAAGAATCAGGCACCCCCCCAAGCCCCTAACCCATTTTCTTTTTGGAAAGAGGGACACAGAAGCTGAATGTTACGCAGCCCAGTGAATTAATGAATCGCCCTTTACCGCCAAGCCCACACGCCTCCCAGCTCAGTCCTTTGTTCACCTAGGTTTGGCCCCTAGGATTTCATTCTAGCTCTTTCTAAGCATCCTAGGGTCCTTTGTGTCCCGCCTGCCTATGAGCCACTGGGGCAGGACGATGGTCTCCCCGTCAGAAGCGGGGGGGTGGCGGCTTCCTGAGGTGGGACCTGTTTCCTTTCTCTAGAGCTCTTCCCAGTGGTGGGAGCATGACTAGATGCCTGTGTCCCCAAAGCAGAGCAGTCAGTTGACGGGCCGCCTCATACACAAGAATTGATGAAGGACCTGGGACCCACTTCTGCCCCTTGAGGTTATGATGGTGAGTAGGGAGGGGATGTCTGCTTTCAGGCAGGGGCTTGTCACCTTTACCTGTGTCCCAAGCCTGTTTTCCCACCTCGGGTGGGGAGCACAACTGTTTAGTATTTCCCTTTACAACCCTGCAAAAAGGTCTCCCAACTGCTGACATGCCAGGCCACTGGGCAGGGTGCAGAGCCCAGGCCATCCCTGCCCTCTGCCCTGCACCGGAGAAGAAGCCATCCACTGTTCATTGGTTTATTGAGCCCCTGCTGTGTTCTGGGAGATAGAGGAGGGGGGGAGACTCATCCTGCTGTGCAGTGAGGGGGGGTGCGGGCAGGGTCACTAGCTCACAGTGGTGACAACAGTGCACTTATGCACGACTGCTGCTTGAGACCGAGAGTCCTGGGAGGAGCCCCAGTGAGTTCAGTGAGGGCCTAGGGGTAGGGACATGCTGGCGATGAGCCCAGGAGACACGGAGGCTGGCTGGTTGGCTGTCACGTCCAGGTAGGGAGAAAGGGGTTTTTCGTCCTCTGGGAAGCACGTGGCAGGGGCTCTCACTCTGACCAGTGGTCCTCATCCTCTGGGCCTGGGAAGAGTGCTGCACGTGGCCGGCGGTGAGGGGAGACTGGTCTGCCTCCTCCACCCTCGGAGCCCTTCCCTAGTCATCCACCCAAGGCCCTCCACGTCCCTAACTCGCGTTTCTCCAGCTGCAGATATCTAAGGCAAATTACAGGTTCATCTGGCACAGCTTCCATTTTTCAACCATAAACGCCTCCAGAGCATGGACGAGCCAACCCTCACTAATCCTCTAAAGAAAGGGAGTGGTAATCCACCACTCAAAATTCCAAAGGCCCTCCTGGGGCCACGGGAAGTGCCCTGGCCTAGGGAGCGGGGGACACAGTGTTTAGTCCTGGCTCTGTTATCAGTTCAGTGTGTGACTTTGGGCAAATTATTTCCATCCCTGAAAAATGATTTCTAAGGCTCCTGCCGACACTCTGCGTGGAGGGACATTCATTTCCACATTGGCATTGGGTTGACTTCCATGGCCCTTCAAGTGGAAAGGCTCAGACACTTAGGAAAAACTCTTGGGGGAATATAGAGGACTTTCCCATCTTTATTCCCAAGAGCCTATGTTGGAAGGAGCAGGTATCAGGGAAGCTAGAGAGCAGTCCACAGGTCTGCGGCTCTGGGGGGAGAGGTCAGGTTTAGGAAAGCAGACTTGAGCTTGGCGTCTTTGATCAGCTGTGACACCCCCTGCCCTTCCTCTTGAGCTGACTGGCTTGAGCTATGGCTCCTTCCCCAGCTCGATTCACTTACCTACTTTCATGCCTGTTCATTTATTGAGCGTCCCCTTGAACCCCTTTGGGGTTGTGGCCCCTGCCAGAAGGCGTTAGCTGATAACTACTTAGGGTGTTACCCCTCCCAGGGCCATTTGCCTTTATTTATAATCATTGAAGATAGGAAATACCTTAAGACTTTCTAACAACGATTAGTAAGGGAATAAGGGGGATGTTCAGGGTCTGAAAAACCACACACTACTCTGTAGCTTCAGCTGGCCCTGAGAGGGGGGAGCAGAGTGTGCCTGGGTGTGTTGGGGGTGGAGAGGGTGCAGCTTCAGGGCTACGGCTGTTACAGGCCTGGATCATCAAAGGGATCATGATCTCCCTGCACCTCGACTGCTCTCTTCCGTGGGTCCTCTGCCTAATAGCTTGTGGGGAGCCTGTCTGTCTGGCCAGCTGCCTGGCCCCCACTGTGGAGACTGGCAGCAAAGTGGTCACTTTCTCGTTATGCCCTTGCAATCCAGTAGAAGCTCTCATCTACCTTCTGTAGATGGTCCTCCCCTGCCCAGGTGGCCCTGGACTACTGGTCCTCGTTGATACGCTGGTGGTGAAGAGAGGAGATAGAGAAGAAAAAGAGAGAGTGCAGTAGAGGAAGGCTGTCTTGGGAACCAAGAAAGACAGGGCCAGAGCTGGGGCCTCATGAATGGAGTCATTTCTCAATCAATCTAGGAGCTGAGGTTCATTCATTCACTGATGCATTCACTGATTCCTTCCTCTTTCTCCTCCATTCTCCCTCCCTTCTCCCCTTCCTTCCACAAACACCTCGTGGGCACCTCTAATAGAAACTGTGGGGACAGAGGAGATGGCAGACCTCTACCTGTCTGTGGGGTAGTTCCTGCTCTGGGGACACCAGCCATGTGACCCAGCACAACAGTACAAGGCAGTGTGCCCAGGCTATGGAGACAAGCTCTGGGTAAGGCAGGCAAGCAGGCAGGGAAAGAGAGGAGCTAGGAGTCCTGTCAGTGAGGGCGCCCGGGAGGATGTGGTGAGTCTAGGGCGTTAGGTTTGCTCCTGAGAGCACTGAAGGGTGGTGGGTAAAGGTTGGTTTGTTTTCTTTTGATATTGTTTTTCCCTTTTCACCAAAAGGACAGCTTTTCACTTTTAAGGTCCTTCTGGATTGATTAGTTTCTCCAACTCCAGGCTTTAGTAAGACCCAAGGTAATTTTGGACCTTTGGCAGAACTAGGTTCATCCCCGTATTTTCCATATCCCTGCAGCTACTCCCCAGGTATGCACAGACCGCCTCTCTAAGGAAACAACCAGGGAGCCTAGCATGCGGCCAAACCATGCTGCCCTGGTCCTCCACAGTGCCAGCCTGGTGCACCCTGGCCAGAGCATCTCTCCCGCCCCCCTGGACAACTCGGTTCTCCCCAGGGAGCATGCTGGGGGAAGGTCTGGACAACACTTACCTCTTCTCTCTGGCTGGATGGGAGGTATTCCTGGGGGAAAGAGAGAGAAGGAATGAGGGCTGCACCGCTTCCCTGGGGGCCCAGTGAGGTGAAAGGGCTCATGGCTCTTGGGGATCCCGCACCTTTGGTGGGTCTTCAATGGAACTCCAGTCACTCCCTGTTGTCCTGGTGTGGCTGGGCCGCACAAGGTACACTCTGGGTAGGAGGCAGCGTGGGGTAGTAGGAAGTGCGCATACTTTGGAGTCATTGCTTCTGGCACCAGCTGGGCATCCTTGGGAAGGTATTTAGCCTATCTGAGCTTTAGCTTCCCTGCTGGTGGTAAAGGGGATATTGTGAGATTTAATCACATGTGAGCACAGTGTTGTTTTTTTTTTTTTTTGGCCGTGCCATGCAGCACGCGATTTCTTAGTTCCCTCACCAGGGATCAAACCTGTGCCCCCTGCAGTGGAAGCACGGAGTCCTAACCACTGGACCGCCAGGGAATTCCTCAGTAAATATTTCTCATATAATCCCTTCCCCTGCTTCCTCATGGGTTGCTGGATTTGGAAGAGAGCTCTGAAACGGCCCAGTCCAAAACTCATTTTGTAGAGGAGGAAACTGAGGCCAAAAGTGTTTGCTCACAAGTTGATTTCCTCTTTTTTTTTTTGGTGGAGGTACTGGGAGGGTTTTCTCTATTTTTATACGCATTTTTTAAATTACAAAAGCAGTCTCTGGGGACTTCCCTGGTGGTCCAGTAGTTAAGACTCTTGTGCTTCCACTGCAGCGGGCACGGGTTCGATCCCTGGTCGATCCCATGCCATGTGGCATGCCCCCCCAACAAAAAAAGAAAAGAATAAAAAAGCAGTCTCTGAATAAATGCCCACTATAAAATGGTAATGTAGAGGATAGTGTCGTAAAAGTCCCTCTTAACTCTCTCCCTCACCTCCACTTCCTATCCTAGGTGTAAACACTGTAGACAGTTTGATATTTATCCTTCTGGAACTCTCCCTATGTTTTCATATATATATCTGTGTAAGTATGTAGTGTTTCTTTTAAACAGGTAAACTCCTATCTTACATATTGTTATATAACTTACTTTTTCCACTTAACCAGTATCTTGGAGATCTTTATCTTTCCACAGATCTGCCTCATCCATTTTAATGGCCATAAAGGGTATGGATGTGCCCTATATATATATATATATATATTTTTTTTTAATATAAACTTATTTATTTATTTATTTTTGGCTGCGTTGGGTCTTTGTTGCTGTGCGCAGGCTTTCTGTACTTGCGGCGAGCGGGGGCTACTCTTCGTTGCAGTGTGCAGGCTTCTCATTGCGGTGGCTTCTCTTGTTGCAGAGCACGGGTTCTAGGCGCGCGGGCTTCAGTAGTTGTGGCACACGGGCTCTAGAGCACAGGCTCAGTAGTTGTGGTGCACGGGCTTAGCTGCTCCGTGGCATGTGGGATCTTCCCGGGCCAGGGCTCGAACCCGTGTCTCCTGCATTGGCAGGTGGATTCTTAACCACTGTGCCACCAGGGAAGCCCAAAGTACCAGTTCTTTCATATCCTCACCAACACTACTTTAAAAAATATACAATATTGGCAATAAGAAAAAGAAAACGGCTCTCTGTTCAGACTGTTTTCTCCTTGTCCCCTCAGGACATGAATCACGCGTCAAGCGTGCCCTCAGGGAACATAGGTTCATTTTAATAATTTTATTTGAGCCAAACAGAATCAACTAGAAAGCTTAGCTCATGCCTTTACTCACATCTACAGGCTGATCTTGAGCACCACCACCTCTCTCCAGTCATCCATTGTATTGAAGGAAGGGCGCCAGCAGGATGCAATGCATTTGTCCCCACCCTTAGGGTGACTGCACTCCCCGGATGCTGGAGACAGCCCTGGTTTGCACCTGTTGCCTGGCATAATTACCACTCTCTGAAGTATCCTGGTTTGGATGGTAATTGACACGGACACTCTATCCCATCTCATCACATGAGCGCCTCCTACTGGACTGGAGTAAGAGCTGCTGTAAGCTAGGGTCTCTGCTTGGTGTAACAGAACCCACCCAGAAGCCCTCCTCGCTGGGCACCCGCCCACTTCTGTCACTCACCTCCCACCTGCTTCCCCATCAGTCCAAAAAACTGGCTCGCTTTGCTCCTCTTCACTTCCCAGAGCTGGAGCTGAATGCTGGGCACAACATCTTCCTGAAGAAGCAGAGAGTTCCTTAGAGTTGGGGCAAGGAGACAGCCTGAGCAATAACAATCTCAATAACACGGGCTCTGTGCTGCCACTGAGCTCTTCTGCACATTTTACACAATACTGTAAATAATAATAATAATTAATAGCTAACATTTTACCATGTTCCTAAGCACTTGCATATATTAATTCACTTAATCCTCACCAAAACCACATGAAGTAAGTACTATTACTGTCACCATTTTACAGATGGAAACACTGAAGCACAGAGCAATTACCAGCAAGGATGTGAGATGAAGCCAGAACTCAAACCCATGTCATCTGGCTTAAAGCTCAAACACTCCAGTCATAATCTCATTTACTTTTCACAACAACCATATGAAGTAGGAACTGATTTATCCCTGTTTTACAGGTAGGGAAACTGAGACTTTGGGAGGTTAAGTGACTTGTTCAAGGTCACACAGGAAGTGGTAGAGCCAGTAGAGCCACTCAGGAAGTCTGACTCCAGAGCACAGGTTCTGCTCCATCTTGGGAAATATCTCCAATATAGACAAGGAGGGGGCAGCTGATGAACTTGGGGTGGGCACCCAGTTGGCGAGATGAGACTGCTTCCCCTCCAACCCCCTCTCTAACTCCTGTTTTCCTCTCTTCCCCCGGCACTACCACCATTGTCCTGGATTTATCCTGCCCTAGAACCTGGGCCTCCCGTGAGGATAATGGCATGTGGCCTGGGGTGGAGGCCACTCCCCTGGGCAAAGACATTTTCATCCTTGAGCTGATGGGGTGAAAGTTCTGGACCAAGGACTATAGATTTAAGTTCTCATTCCTCCGTTAACCTTTGTGACCTTGGCCGAAGTCCTCTCCTTCTCTGGCCTTAACTGCAGCCTCTGATGGAGGCCCTGCTTAGCTCTGCTGAGAGGGAGAGATGCTCGCTAGTGGAGAGAATGACTGTGTGACGTTCATTAGACCGTCTTCACATCTCTATATCCCCAGTACCTGGCACAGTGACTGGTACACACAGGAGCTCAGCATGTGTGGGATACAGGATGCTGAATGAAAGGTCCTTTCTCTGATAGTTTGGGAATAGGGAAGAGGATGGGGTCTCCTTTTCCAGGAAGGCTGAGACAGGTGAACAGAGCCCTAGAGTAACACAAGCCACCTGCCAGGAGGCTGGCAGCTGGGGTTGGGTCAGGGACTTGCTCTTCCATTCCCAGTTTCCATGTCAAAGCTGGAAAATGTCAAAGCTGGAAAAAAAAAACCTTGGGGATCATCCTCTCCCCGCTGCCCCCATTTTACAAGTGAGGAAACTGATGTGACCTTCCCCAGTTCGCACAGAGTCAGTGGAGAAGGTGAGACTTGAACCTGGGTCTCTCCAGCCTGCTGTCTTCTCAAGGGCACACACTTCCACATTCAGACAAACCAGGAAGGAAAACTGCCATGAAGGAAACCCACCAGGAATGGCTGTTATTCGATGGCTCGTCCTGTGGCCCCAGTGTGTTCACCATCCCAGGACTTGGAGGAGCCAGGCCCCGGCCAGTCCCATCTGCCCTCCTGGAGGCCTTCCCTGAGCACCGGGCCTGTTTGTCTCTGATCCACTGGCCTTGCTCCCCTGTCTGATTGGAACTCCCCAAGGTCAGGATCTTTGTCTCCCTGACCAGACAGGGTGGGGCACAGATGCTGTGTCTCTAACTTTGAGATTTATTCCCAGTGACAGAACTCAGGTCAGTTTAGTAGGAGAGACTGGCAGTCAAACCAGTACTTGTCAGGAAATAAGAGACAAAACAGTGATCCCGCCCCAAGTTGACCCCCTTGAAAGGAAATGCTGGACAATGTCCTCTGAGGCACAAATACACAGAATCAGACCTTGGGCAAGGTGCACAGTTGTGCCTTTTTTAAAATAATTAATTAATTTATTTATTTTGGGCTGCATTGGGTCTTTGTTGCTGGGTGTGGCTTTCTCTAGTTGCGGTGAGCGGGGGCTATACTTTGTTGTGGTGCGTGGGCTTCTCATTGCGGTGGCTTCTCTTGTTGTGGAGCACGGGATCTAGGCGTGCGGGCTTCAGTAGTTGTGACACACAGGCTCAGGAGTTGTGGCTCATGGGCTCTAGAACGCAGACTCAGTAGTTGCGGCGCATGGGCTTAGTGGCTCCACGGCATGTGGGATCTTCCCGGACCAGGGTTCGAACCCGTGTCCCCTGCATTAGCAGGCAGATTCTTAACCACTGCACCACCAGGGAAGTCCCTGTACAGTTGTGCTTTTGAAGCTGCATAACCTTGGACAAACTGCTTGACTTTTCTGTGCCTCAGTTTCCTTATCTGTGAAATGGGGATAGTAATGGTACCTTCCCCACCGGCTGATATGAGGATTACAGGGGTTAATATTTATGAAGCATTTAGGACAGTGCCAGGAACATAGTATATGTTAAATAAGTGTTTGTTAAATGAAGTGTGAGTGCATGTACGCGCACGCGCGCAGGCGCGCGCGCGCGCGCACACACACACACACACACACACACACACACACACACACTGTTGCTTCCATATGCATGCAACTCTTTGGAGGTCTGCCAGGCCAGGGGCCATGACCTTGAACCTGCCCAGGGAGGGGAGGCAGACACCCTACCTTGCAGTATACAACCTGCTCTCCTGGCAGCCATAAAGGGGATCTTCTGCCCCCTCCACCATGTATCATCCCCTGCTTCTCCCCAAAGGCACCTACCTCCAGGGTCACGGTGCCCCAGGACCCAGCTTCAGCGTCAAGTGGCAGTTCCTTGTCACCTGCCACAGTGCAAGCAGACAGCCCCGTCAGGAGAGGCGGGGTGAGGCAGAGCAGCATGGTGAGCTCTGCCCTGGGACCCTCGGGGAGCCCCTCTCAGTCCACAGACCGCCACTAGCAGGCTCCGTCCTCTCTCTCTGGCTGCTCTCGGCAGGTGGGGGAAACTCCACCTGTTCTGTCCTCCCAGCTACTCGGCTTCTTCCTTCAGCTTATCTGACCCCCGGGGCCATTTCCTGTGACTGCCCCCCGCCCCACCAGCTGGAAAAGCCAATGATACCGCGAGCTGCCCAGAGAAGGGACCAGGTCTCCTCCACTGCCGCCCCCCAGCAGTTGATCTCTGTTGCAACACCGCCTCACCGCTGGCTGCATTCCCCTTGGGAGGCAGGTGCACAATGGAGCAGTGTGTGGGGCCTGCTGCTTCCGGCTTCCTGACTGGAAGCCCCGAGCAGGCAGCGCCATCTTGGAAATGGGAAGGGGGAACTGCCTGGCTTCTCCCTTACCCTGTAAGAGAGGCCTCTCCCCAGAACTTAGTATTCTACCACTAGTCTCCCCTTCCAGTCACTGCACCCCTTCCTCGGCATTCCCCGCCATCAGTAGTCCTCATGTGAACATGGTTGCACACGTCTTGCCCTAAGAGGTAAGACAATACGTAAAGAAATAAGGGTCCTCACAGGCAGGAATTGGGATTTGCCAGAAAAATGACCTCCTGCTCAAGTGTCATCAGCTCTAAAATATCTTCCCACTGCTGGGATCTTTTCAAAGCCCTAACCTGACCTATCTCTCCCTGCTTACAGCCTTCCAGTGTCTCCCCACTGCCCGTGGCGTAAAGTTCAAGCTCCCTGGCATGGCGTTCAGGGCGCTTCTCCACTTAGTTCCTCCCTGTCTCCCATCCATTAGTGTAGAACAAGGGTCCTGTGGTCAGAGAGCCCTGAATTCCATTCCTAGCTCCCCCACTAAATAGCTATGTGACCTTAGGCATGTTACTTAACCTTTCTAAACCTTGGAATCCTCATCAGTAAAATGAGATTATTAATAGCACTTATTTCCAAAGTTGAGGATGAAATGGGATAATGCATGTGGAGCACTTCGCACAGTACATGATGGTAAATATTTAATACCCATTAACTATCATTCCTATTACTATTATTGACACTGGGTGAGGCACTGGGCCACAGAAGATGAATAAGACACTGTCCCTGTCCCTGTCCTACAGCATCTCACAGTCTCTAGGAAAGGAGACCTCTGGTTGGCAGATAAGCTGTGTTCAGTTTGCTCTGTGCTGGCACAGAGGTGGGGACAGGAGAAGGCCGCGCCGCCACCCCCCTTCCTAGTCTGCCCATTTCCTGCCCCCAGACAGCTTCACCACCTGCTCCCAGACAGGACAAGTTTCCCTGATTCTCTGCTTTGGCCTCAGCTGTTGCCTCTGCCTAGACTTCCTTTTCTACCTGGTGAACTCCCACTCATCCTTAAAGGTCTCCTTAATGATCACCCCCAGTAGAGTTTCTCTGTGTCTTTTCGGACTCCAGCAAGAATTAGTTGGCTCCTTTCCTAGGCTTTCCCAATATCTCCTACTCATATCTCTTGCAGCTCTGCACAGGCTGTGGTCAGAGGCTGTGCAGGTTGTGTCCTGCACAGAAGAGGCTGCCGACGGGGGAGTGAAGGTGGAAACCTGCCCTCACTCTGCTCACTGCGCCACACAGCCTGGCGAGAGGCTTCACCCCCTGCAAGAAGGTGCCTGGTTCCATTTCTCCCAGAGGGGCCAGCTGGGCTGAGGACAGCCCTGCTAGGCTGCCATATTATGTCACGAATGCTCTGAGAGCGGGGCTGTGATATATGTGTGCTTGGCACACAGTGGGTCCTTAAGAAACGTGCAATTACTCTTGAGTCCAGGCCAGTGAAGGCAGAGATGAATAAGGACAAGTGTGGAGGTTTGGGGGAGGACAGCTTCATACACACCACGTCCACCCCCTTCCAGGAATCTCTTTGGTGAATCCCGACCTGATGGTTTCAGAATCCCTGCATTTGCTAAAATGCAGGTTCCCCAGCTCAGCCCTTTTTGACACAGCCAACTCTAGTCTGTGGGTCTGAATCTACACAGCCTCTGGCTGAACTTTCCCAAGGGCAGGGCACTTAATAGCTCACAATCCACTTTGTTTTTCCACTGTTGTTAACAAGTTCTGCCTTACAGGGATGAACAGCCCCTTCACTTTACAGATGTGGAAACTGGCACTGGGTTTCACAAGCCAGCAGGTTGGGCTTGCTCTAGGTTACACTGAGAATTTGTGGCGGACTAGCATCCCGGGTACCCAGTCAGCTGCTTCCCACCTTCCCACAAGGGCAAGCAGCACGTGGGTGGAGGCAGAGTAACAGCATGGCCCTCTGGATAGGGGTGATGCCTTCCCATTCTGCAGATCCAAACCAGGTGACCTTAGGAGCCAAGGACCCTCTCTGAGCCTCAGTTTCTCCATCTGAAAGTTGGAGCCACCCCTTATCTGGTGGTGGTAAAGGTTTCATAAATGCCCACCCTTAAAGAGCTCAGCAGAGTGCCTGGCACATAGTATGTGCTCAATTAATCCGAACTTATGTTTTGTGATTTTTCGACCTCTGGAACCCTGGACCTCGGCGCTGGTCTCCTGGCCCCAGCTGCGCGGGACAAGTGTGGGGGGGTGCACAGTGGGGAGGGGGCGGGGCCCCGGGGCAGAGGAGAGGGCGGCGGGAAGAAGGGAGAGAAAATCCCAAAGGCCCGGAAGGCCGGGAGGGAGGCCGGGCACGGGCTGGAAACCGCGGCTATTTGCAGCTTTGCCCTTGGACTGAGGTCGGGCCGGTGCTCGCGGGCCAGGCTGCCGAGCCCGCCGCCCCGCCCTGTGCCCTCGGCCACCCGGGCTCTGCCCTGGCCGGCGGATCCTGCCTCGCCCGGTCCTCGAGGCCCGGCGGGGGGTCGGGACGCCGCAGCCGAGCGGTGACAAGGCTGCGGGAGCGGACGGCGCGCGGGGCTGGGGCGCGGGCGGCGGGCGGGCCGCAGGGTGAGTCGCGGCCGCGGCGAGGCTGCCCGGGCGCCGGGTGGGCGCGCACGATTGCTAAAGGCTGCGGTTTGGCTAAGAATGCGGAGCCGAGAGGAGAAAGGGTGCAGGAGGGAGGAGAGCGGGGAAGAGGGAAACACAAGCCGAGGGCGGGATGAGGGCGGGAAGCTGACGTTTCCTGAGCGCCGGCTGCGTCCAAAGGAGGTGGGATGACTGGCCCCACTTTACCGGCCGGCTCGGGGAGGCTGGGTGCCTCGGACTAGGCGTCCAGCTGTGAAGTAGCAGAGTCGGGAGCCTGATCAGTCTTTCCCCACGACTGAGAACGCAAACGCGAGCCGGGGAAGGGCGGAGCGGGCCGGGGTGGGAAGGGGAGCCGGGGGCGCTGGCCTTCTGGGTTTCTCTGCCCCAGGTGACGCCGCAGGAACCCTGCGTCCGTCTTCCCCGCGCCCTTCCAGCGCCCCCGTGTGGAGGCTCCTTCTGAAGCCCGATCTACCCCCCCTTCCCCGCCTCTGCGCGCCCCTTCCTAGAACTCGGAGTTGGCTGACCCGGGAGGGGCAAGAGCTGGGTCCGGTCTCACGGCCTGCCCCTTGGATAGAGGACGGGAGGTAAAGGGGAGGCTGGGCCCCCAGAGGAGGTGAGCCTCCTTCGGGTGGGCAGTGCGGTCCTTCCAACGGAGGGGGCAGGGTGATGGGTAAAAGGAGCTCGGAGTGTGTAACTGGGGCAATAGTCTTTGCACCCTGTGCTAGGACCCTTTCGCTCGCAATGACTTAATTCTACTGCGAATCTTTGAGGTTACACTCATGCATTCATTCATTGATTCTGGATTTGCTGAGACCTTACAACACGGGAGTTGCCCCAGAACACAGGTGAAAGAAACAGACAAGCATTATAACACTTTTAGCAGTGTGGAAAGTGCCGTGATGGGGGTATCTGGGGAGAGAAGAAGAATCCTGGACCCCCTTTACCCACATTTACAGTGTGGGTACGCTTCAGACCCTTGTCCTAGACAGAACACTTTGGGTTGGAAAAGTGGGTCTCTACACATGGATTGCAGATGGAGCAAACAGAGCCATAATCCTCTGTGCCCACAGGTTGTGTAGGTATGGCAGACAATTTGGCCCAAGACTGCCTTGCCTTCAGCACTTCTAGCCTCTTAATAATATCCCAAGTATCTCTGGGAGGGCCTGAAGATATAGGTAGCCCAGTTTCAGAAATTCTCAGGGTCCTGAGGGTGATTCCAAACAGTCCCTGTCCTTGCCCTTTTCATCAGGCCCCTTTCCCCCAACCAAAGGTGCATCTTGGCCCAGGCCTATGGCCCTAGGAGGTTCTCACGCCATCTCCCTTCCTTCTCCATCACCTTTCTTCCCAGGGCCCTGGCCCCCACCTACCTACCTCCTTTTCGCAGTTAGATTCTATAAGGAAAGACAAACGTGCATGGTGGGGGCTTGTTTGTCCATAAGAAGGATTTAAGTCAAGAGTAGAAGCAAAGTGTAGTGTCTAAGGATAAGACTCTGGGTTCGAATTCTGACCCCACCACTTACCAGTGTGTGACCTCAGGCACCTAACCTTTCTGATTTTCACCATGAGATAGGGATAATAATATATTTTCTTAAAAAGGTTGTTGAGACGTTTAAATGAGATAATGCATAAAAGAACTTCATGCGGCATCAGGCACATTGTAGGTCTTAGTAAATGGTAGCAATTATTATTGCTATTAATAATATAATTAAACAATAACACTCATCCCTATTTTACAGGAAAGCCAGATTAAGAAAAGTCATTTTTGGCATTCCCTGATATTTTGTTATCAGGTGAAGAGTTTCCTAAGGACAGGAACTGGGTCTCTCCCATCAGACTAGGAGCTCCCTGCAGCCAGGTCTCTCAGACAAGGTTCAGTGAACCCAACCTTAAAGTTAGGGTTCAGAAGCTTCAGGCCTGGGTGCTGAGGGAGGCCTGTGGAGCCCCCCCCCTTGTTAAGGGGATGTGGGTTCTGCCCAGCCCTTGCCTCATGTATGGCGGTGAAGTCTCGCCTGTGTGCCTGTGTCTCCCAGAGCTTCTGTGCAATAAAGGCCGCCAGAGTCTGACCCCATTAGTGGGAGAGATGAAGCTCATGATTCCAATCAGCCTTTTCTTCCTGGATCTTGGTTAGCGAGTGTGGCAGAAAAGTGCACGACTAATTGAAAATATAGTTATAATGCACTGTCCTTTGTGCCTCCAGACCCCACTGTCTGAAGAATAGTTTGTTTCTCAAGTCAGGGAGGACGCCAGAGCTGGCCACTCAGAGATGGAGGTGGTACCCACGGGTGGGGTAACTTGGCTGGTGGGGGTGGGGCACGAGACTCAGCATTGACTCCTGTCCTGCTCTCCCTGACCATGGTCTGGAACACCTGGGCTCTCAGAGGATTGCTGAGTTCAGTGAGACTTTGTACAGGCTGCCTGGGGACTGGAGAACAAAGAGATGAGGCCTTGAATGCCAGGCTAGGGAGTGTGGCTTTTATCCGGCAGACACTGGTGAGTCACTGAAGGTTTTAGAACAAAGATGTTATGTGGGATTCTGTTTTTTTCCTTCATGGGTTCCCAAATCCTCCTCACCTCAAACATGTGTATGTTAACGCCTAGAAGAAGGACTGGCAGAATACACATAGGTGGTTGTGGTGCTAACTTTTGAGATGGACAAGTAAGCAAAGGGAGGTGTCCGTCATCTCCGTCATCTATTCAGTACCCTATATGATTTGAATATTTTACGATAAGAATATACCTTTACAATCTAAAACAAGATGAGAAATAATATAAATGTCCGTTAACAGGAAAATGGATAAGTCCATTGTGGCAGTGGAATACTACACAGCAGTGAAAACGAATGAATTAGAGTGTGTCTATCAACGTGGATAAAAGTCATAGAATGTTGAGCTAATAAAAGCAAGTTGCAGCAGGATTCCTAGAGTATGAGTCCATCTATGTAGAATTGAAAAACATGAAAAACATATATCCATATTATAAATGGATATATACACATGTAGTGAAAATATACATGGGGAGGAGGTTGGGGAGAGAACACAGGTGGCTTCAATTTTCTCTGTAATGATTCCTCTCTTAAACTAGGTAGTGAGGGAATTCCCTGGCCGTCCAGTGGTTAGGACTCTGCGCTCTCACTGCCGAGGGCCGGGTTTAATCCCTGGTCGGGGAACTAAGATCCCACAAGCCACACGGCCAAACAAACAAAAAAACTAGGTAATGAGCGTTCAGGTTTGCTGTAGTATTATGTATACGTTTTTATGTTCCTGATATAATTAACACATTTTGAAAAAGGAAGATTAGAAGAGAAATAGAAAAATATGGGGAGAGGGGTTATAAGAAAGAGGGAAGGGTCAACAGTATGAAATACAGAGCAAGTCCTGCAGTGAAAGAGCTGGGGGCAGAGCCTGGCCTGGCCTGAGGTAGGCGAGCTCCCACCAGTGTTTTGGGCCCATAGGCTCAGGGTCTGCTTTTGGTTTTTCTGTTAAGAGCCCTGCCAAGAGGGCCCTGAAGCCCATCAACAGCCAGTGGGCCACCTGGGTACTTCCCACTGTGGTCTCAGCCCTGCCGCCTCCGGGACACGCGAGGAGCCTTTGATGTTGCTGCTGACGATACAGTGAAGCTGTCCTCGTCTCTTACCCAAGAGTAAGTGGAGTCATCACTCTGGGAGAGATTTGTCTGAGGACCCAAAGGGGTGACAGTGGCCAGGCCAGGCAGTGCTGCTGGAGGCGTAGGTTGGCCCCGAGGCAGGGGGATGACCATGCTGACTTTGGCAGGAGCCAGCAAGTCTCTGGTGCCCAGGGGGTGGGGGGGCGAGGATAGTGTTGAGGCCTGAAGGTTTGGGGAGGCAAAAGCCAAGTCCTGGTGCCCAGGCATGGAAAGCGGGCGATGCCCAGGCTTGGCAGACAGCAGACTGAAAGATACCATGCCAAGCTGGGGCTAGGGGCTGTCAGGGTTGGAGATCAGAGGAGCGGATGGGGGAGGGCCGGGGCACTGTCAGGGCTTGAAGCAGGAGGCCGCCAGGGGCAGGGTGGCAGTGGGTGGAGTGTGGAGATCAGTGAAGACAGAGGGTCACCGGGAGGAAGTGGGCAGTGCCAAAGGAGCAATGGGAAAGAGTCAGTGCCAACTTGGAGCTGGGGGGCAGGGGGAGGGAACCCTCAAACTTATTCTTTTCCCAGGTCTCATTCAGTTTGCAATAAAAACAGAGGCCTTTATTGGTGAGTTATAAACCCTAGAGTTCAGGGTTCAGAGAGGCCTGTGGGGTCATCTTTTCCAATTCGTTCTTTGTACAGATGGGGACAGCGATGCCCACAGTGGGGCACTGGCCTTTCTAGGGCTACCCAGTGAGTCGAGAGACATGAACTGGATGGAACCTGCCTGTGTGTCCAAGTCTGTGCCACACCTGTGTGGTGTAGGGTGGGGAGCTGGAAGGTGAGGGGTGCCGAGAGTGAAGGGCTCCAGTCTTGACCAAGGACACCAGTGGTCCTTGGGGAGATGAGGCCAAACACATCCAAACCCAGGCAGCAGAGCAAGGCCACGTGCGCCCCTGGGGAAATGTTCTGGGTCAATAGTGGAGCGCACCTCCTGTGAGCTGGGACCTTTGGGAGGGATTCCATGGAAACTGTAGTTTTGGTGGAACTCCAAACAATAGGGAGGTATTTAAAACCATTAGGAATTTATTTTCAATGGAACTCAAATATCCCACAGTACTAGAACGGATTTTACAAGACAAAAATACATCATGAAGGTGAGTGCTGAGTGCCTGGAGCTGACCTTGGTTACTCTGCTGTCCAGCGGGGTCAGGCTGTGGGTCGCTCCTATTGGCAGATAATCCCAAGGCCTGCAGGTCTGTTGGGGGACAGAGGTCTGTCATTAGCTGGAGGCCCAGGAACAGGTACTGCAGGCCAAGGCTGAGGTCCGTTGGGAAATGCCCCTGGGCGACATTGATCCCTCTCCTCTCATTTCACAGTGGAGCAGACTGAGGTCCGGGAAGAAGTAACATATTCTCCAGCATGACCATTTTTGCAACATTCCCTTTATTTCTGAGATGTGTTTGGGAGTGCTTGGCCTTCTGGGAGGGCGCTGGCCTGAACCAGGATGCCCCAGAGGGCAGGCACTGTTCCTGGATGGGTGCTCAGAGGATTGGGCCTGGCTGGGCAGAGATGGAAGGGGCCATCTGCCCTGTTGTCCTCTGGTCAGCGGAGGGGCCGGTTGGGGCCTGAACCTCAGTATCCACCCATCCTGTTTGCCTGGGAGTGCCTGATTGCTTTGGAAGGGCAGCCCACCGTCGGGGGTAGGGTGGGGCTTGCAGCAGCTTCTGGGGGCTGCAGGATCGGACCCGTTTAGCCTCCGCAGTCATCTGACCCCCATGACTTAGGCCTGGCCCTGCGCTTGGAGGGCATTGGGCCAGTCTGAGCTCATCACCACTGCCCGGAGCAGAAGTGGTAAACAAGTTTGCCCTCTGCCTCCCACCCCTGAGAGGAAGCAAGGAAGAGGGTGAGGTGGGGGCCCACAAGCACCCCACCAGGGCCAAGCCATCTGCATAACACAGGTGCATGTCATGGGTGTCCACGGGGCCTGGAGGATGTGTGCTGGGCTCTTGCATGTGGGCCACATGTACAGAAGCGTGTTTGCTTTCACATGCGTCCTTGGGGGAGCTGTGCCCAACCTTTTCCAGGGACCAAGTTGGCCACGGAGCAAGGGACCTTTCACCCCATCCCTGATGTCTGGGGGCCAACAGCTGAAGGCTCACGAGGCTGGGCCTTAGAACTGGGGGTCCCTGTGGAGTAACAACTCGTTTGACCTGCTGTTTCTCAGCCTCCTGACTTTCAGGTCTCATGGATCAGACTCAGGTGCTGGGGTGGAGCTGGGGCCCTGTGGCCCCTGGGAGCCTCTGAGAGACTGCAAATCTTCTTGGGCTGCCATTCTGGGCTGCCGGAGCCCGCGGCAACATCTGAGAGGCACGGTCCTTGGCATTCCCCCTCTTGCTGTGGGCCCCTGGCCCCATCTTCTCTCCTTCCATCTCAGTCCCTCCTCCCCTCTCGCTCCCTGTTGCCTGTCTCTGTCTCCCTCCTTTCCTTTTACACCCACTTTTCTGCCCTCCCGTCCCTCCTCCCTCTCTTCTCTCAACCCAGTAACTAGCATTGCTATTTGTAGCCACCAGATGGCACCAGTGCACCACGTGTCCCATCCTAGATGAGCGTACCGCTCCCCCCTCCCCCCCAGCCCAGGGCGATTAGACACCCTTAACCCTTCACAACATCCACACCCTGCCCAGCGCCTTCCTGGGACTTTAAACATGGAGGAAAACAGATGCAGCCAAATATGGGCAGGGCCAGGGTGGGGGCCCGGAGCTGGAGAGGCTCTAATGCCTCAGGGTAACATCTACCTCGCGAAGGGTGTTCGCACACATCACAGCATTCCTACCTCAAACCCGTGAAGTCCTGCGTAGTGTTCACTGTGCACATGAAGAGAGTGAAACCCAAAGGAATGAAGTCAGTCGCCCAGGGTGGGGACATCAAATGTGTAGGGGGAGGGAACTTGAACCCCAGCTTTGCAGGTTCCCAAAACGGGGTTCTTGGGCCGGCAGGAGTGGGTGGAAATGGATGGTGCGAGGGTCCCCAGAGCAGGTGAGGCCCTTGGGCACTTTCTCCCGTGCTAAGGCCCGTGACTGTCCCTTTGGTGTCTCTTGGTTTGTTTCTTTCAAACCTGACACAGAATGATCCTTACCCAGGGAAGCGCCTGCTATTATCTTAGCCTCTGGGTCTTCTCAGAGTTGAGGCATCTTCACACTAACCAGGCTCTCCTTTTCCTTTTGGTCTCTCTACGTATATTCATGCTCTGTCTTTTCTAATAAGACTGAAATGTAGAAGAGGCAGCCCCTCTCTGCCTTCTGGGGAGCCCCCAGGATAGTGGGAAACACAGCCCTGCCCCAGAAGCCTATTGAAAGGGGGACACAGAGGTGTAGCTTTCTGGGAGCCCCTACCGGTATAGAGCCAGAGCCAGGTGAAGGTATTCAAGGGGGGCTTCCTGGAAGAGGCAGGGGCCAGGACTAGGGAAAGGTAGGCTGAGTGAGGGCAATGGCAGCTGCTGAGTGATCCTCATGTATGGGGAGCAGAGCGGGTGGTCTGTCACAGCCCTGGAGGCAGGGGAAGGGCCCACGTTGGCCCTAACTGGGGCTAAACTCCCCGACTGGCCCATACCCCCCGCCCCACCCCTCACCCCCCGTCCCACTGGGAGGCCTGCTGTGGGCTGGGACAGGAGGCCCAGGGTGGGGTCCCTTCCCCAGGGCCGGAGCAGGATCCTGGGCCGGCTGTGGCAGTGCCCAGGAGCCAGAGAGGAGCCGCCGCCCCCCACCCCCTTGGGCCCCTCTGTAATTAGGGCTATTTTTAGCCCCCTCTTCCTTCCTATTTCAGGCCTCTGGACTGGGCCGGAGAGTGGGCTGTCCTGGGGCCGAGGGCTGGAGCCGCTAAACTGGGCCTCAGCGTGGGAGCTGCAGCCACAGCACAGACCACAGCCCGGGGCGGAGTCCTGGCAGGGGGAGGGGAACGGGGACGTGGCCAGGCCTGGGGCAGGGCCCGGTGGGGGCGTGTCCTTGGCTCGTCTGACCCCTCCCTGGGCCCCTCACTGATCTGCCCCCCTGGGCCCATCCCTCTGCCCCCTCCCTGTAGCGCTGCTGATTTGAGGCAGTTAGCCCTGGGCCTGCATCTGTGTGTGTCCAAGAAGGTGCGGCCAGAGCACCTTCAGGACAGTGTCGCCCCAGAGGGGTGCCCAGAGTGTTTATAACCATTTATTAAGTGCTTACTGTGCCAGGTACCGACCCAGCACCTTACCTGTATTAATTCATTTACTGTGTACAACGACACTACGAGGTCCATGCTATTTTATCCCTAGTTTACAAATAGAAAAACTAAGGCTTGGAAGGAACCCATTTTTCGTGTGCCAGGCTCAGGGAGCATCCTGATCTTTTCCGATGGTGGTTTGGGGGCGGGGTGCCGAGAGACAGGGCTTTCTTCTTCATCTCCTTCCAGGCTCCGCTCCTTGGATCCCAACACTCTATCCGGCGCAGCTCCGGGCAGCAGCCTCTCGATCTGCCTGTCCCTGGTCTGATGGCCGATGGCCTGTCCTGCAGGCGGAAGGGTGGGTCTTGCCCAGCTGGTTCCAGTTAGGCACAAGAAAGCTGGCAAGGGGTATATTTAGCCCTGGTTTCTGGAGGAGCCAGAGGTCTTTCATCGTTGGAGGCACTGGCCACAGCCGGACTCAGCTTGCCAACGCTGGGCTCCTGGGCTGCAGGGCAGACGGGCTTCGGGCAGGGAGTGGGGTCAGGGGGGAGAAAGGGCAAATGTGGCCGTGCCCATCTTTAGGGCTGGGGTCGGGGGAGTGTCAACGCCAGTCAGGACCACTCAGTTCTGAATGCCACGCTCAGGATGTGTCTGTAGGTTTGAAGGCTCCTACAGGCATTGGAGGGCAGGCCTGGGAGAAGACCTGCTGCCTGCCCCGGTGAGCCCAGGCCCAGCCGAGGCCTAGCGTGTCTGTGGCACGGGGCTTAGCTGGGCTTGGGAGTCTGGGGGCCTGTTCTTAATCAGGGAGGTGGGCAGGGGGCAGAGTTCCAGGGACAGGAAGGTGGTGGCCTTTCCATTCTCTCTAAGGAGACTGACATGTTTGGGCGTCAGTGTTTAGAGAAGATGAGGAGGGGGCAGGGATACTGTGCAGGAGGGAAAGAGAGGTGCACAGAGAGGCAGCCTCCTGGTGCCGAGTGGTGCTGGGCGTGCGGTGGTGTTTACCCCATTGCCGCGGGTTTCGGGGTGGTGGGCTCTCACTGTGTGCTGGGGCCGGTGGGCTGGGACCCGTGTGGTGTGGGTGACTGCACGGCTGGGCTCTGGTGGCACACAGGTGTGAGATGACCCACCGGTGGCTATGGCATTGCTCCACTGTAGGTGACTAGGGCGGCATGTGACCCCGTCATGACGTTTCTGTGGGGCAGCCTAGGAGTATGGTGGTAGATGAGGGACTAGGGCTGTTTTAAACTGTCCAGCTCTGATCCTGTGGGGCTGTGTAATTATCCCCCTGGATGTGGGTCTCCGTGTGTGAGTCTGGGAGTAAACGCATGTGTGGATGCAGGGTTTAGGACTCAGGCTCTGTGTGTGTGTGTGTGTGTGTGTGTGTGTGTGTATTGTTATTCTGGGTGTGACTGGGTATGTGAATGTGCAGCGGGGCTACCAGTCAGTCACCCACCAGCTTCCCACTGCAAATGAGTCCTGCTCCCACTGAGGGTCATGCCCCTCTGCCCTTCTGGGGACCCCTACCCCAAAGCCACAGGCCCTCTGGGCTGGAGGGAGGGAACCCTACAAGTCGTAAGCGCCTGTCTCTCTCCTAATCCTCTCACCCCCACTCCCTCCGACCATCCCCACAGACGGCAGGCTTCTACCTGCCCCCGGGCGTGAGGCAGGGGAGAGAGAGAGGAGCCTGCCCGCCTGCCCGCCGCCCCTCTGTCGTCTCTTCATTCAGACAAAGAGCTCACCCTGGTCTCTGTGGGCGTCTGGGAGACGCTGGGGGGATTAGCTGCCCGCGCCGCCCTCTCCCCACCTCATGCCAGCCCACCCGGCTGGCACCGACGCCTCTGAGCCCAGGGGCAGTGCCCTCACCGCAGCCTCTCCAGCCCCGGAGGGTGTGTGTGTGTGTGTGTGTGTCCCCTGCCCCCACACCTGGGTGCCCCCGTGAGAAATGGGTCCTGAGGTACACACACTGCTGGCGGGGCCGTGTCTCCCCTGGGTTTCTCCTTCTCTGTCACTCAGCACGCGCTCGGCAGGCCTACATGTGTGTCGGCACCCCTCTGTCTTTGAACCTCTCATTCCTGGCCCTTGCACCCCTCCCCCACAGTTGACTGCAGCTCCGACCTCCCATTCCTTCCCCTCGCATTCCTGGGGGAAGGCGTGATCCGGCCAGTGAGCACTGAAAGCAAGAGAGAGAAGGCAGTGGGCGCCCGTCTGGTGAGGGCTCGGCCCACCCTAGCTGGCGAAGCTGTCCGTTTCGGTGTGGGGTCAAAGGAGCTCCATGCAGGAGACTTGGGAATGACAGTGGGTCTCGTGTTTCTGTGGCTTCTCCGTCGGGAGAGTGACTAGTCCTTTAGTCGTGCCTCCTGACGCTGAGGCTTTAAGTCTAGCCTTTTCCTTGTATTGTGCAAAACCAGAAGTGATTTTCAAAGTTCTTTCACGTTTACTCCCGTGGATTTTCTCAACAGGTGGGGCAGGTATTTCTATGTTTCCTATTTCAGAGGTGTCTAGATCAAGGCTCTGAGAAGTTAAAGGATTTACTCAAAATCACACAACTGGTGAGCTACAGAGCCAGGATGGAGCCCACGGTCTTGCTCTGTAAGTGTCACGGGAGACCCTTTGGACCCCTCCTAATCCCCACGGCTGGGCCTCTGCCTCCTCAGTACCCTGTCCCTGCCACCCTCGAAGAGTCTGCTGTTTCAGGAAACTATGGAATGGAGATAGGCCAGTGGGAGCTGGGTGAGAGGACCTGGCCCCGCCTCGAGTCACACCCCATCCTGAAGCAATCAGGGCCCCATGGCACGGACAGTCCTTGCACCCATCCTGTGCTTTTGCAGGTATTTATGGATGCGCTACCAAAATATTATTCTGAGGTTTAGTCCCCTCCTGTCTCCTTTTATTTGGTCTTCCGTGGAGGCAATGAGGCACCAACCCCATTCCTTCCATTGAAGGGAAGCCGCCAAGCATGCCAAGAAGGAAGCTGGGCTTTTCCCAATGACTGGGAAAGGGCGTGGAGGTCAGGGGTCTGGCTCCGTGCCTTCCGTATAAGAGATGGTAAACATATGAAGATGGAAATATAGTGCTGAGCGGGTGGATGAATATATAGAAGAGGGTGAGTGCACAGGTGAGTTGGGTGGGGGATGCACGTGTCGGCTGGCGGGTGAATGGATGGACGGATAAGTGAGCAGGTGGAATGTGTGGATGGGTGAGCGGGCGGTGTTAGGATGGACGGGTGGGTGGGTATTTAGATAAATGGATAGATGAGTGAATGGTTGAATGGATGGATTATTAGGTGTGTGGAGGATGTTGGACGGATAGATGGATGGAAGAGTAGGTGGATGGATGCATGGAAGGATGGATAAACAGATGGATGGATGGACAGATGGATAGATGGATGTATGGAAGGGTAGAGATGGGAAAGTGGGTAGATAGGTGTGTGAGTGGATTTGTGGTAGAGATTTGGGAGCCTGGAGGAGCCTTTGAAAGACAGGCTATACACAGGGAATGAATTTTTCACAAGTATCTTGGTTTTGGTCAGCCCTCAATTCATCTGATGGAGAGAAACCATGTTATGGAAAAATCTAGAAGATGCTGGTTGGTTGCAACCTGATTTATATCACACTCAGGGGTGGATTTTGGCTCTCCCCTATGAAGTCTGAGTGTCTGAGCTTTGCATATAACGTGTCAGTCATACGCATCGGTACGGCTCATCCTGGGAGTCCAGTTCCTGCTTTTCTCACAGCCTGCCATCATCCTTCTCCCTCCCATGCTGGGCAGGACGGCATCTCCTCTCAGACACTTACAGAGTGCAGTCAGTGTGCTGTGATTCTCCTGTAGCTCTCTGGTGGGCTCACTCCTTCTCTAGGGTCAGGGACAGTGGCTGGACTTCCTGAGGGTCTAGGGCTCTTCCTTCAGGTTTCTCTGAAGCTTAGTCAGCACTGGAGGAGCCCAGGACCACAGAGATTAGCCTGGCATCTGCCAGGTGGTGGGATGCTAACATGAACTTGATAGCGGCAGTGCTGCCCTGACAACAGAAGGTGGACACTGACCTGCTTTCCCGAATGAGAGGAGGCAAACGGAAGCTGTAACAAGACACATGGAGGTTAAATGCCAGGAGGGGGTGTGCTTGGCGGGGGATGGGGGGGTGGGCTGTGGAAGCATTTCTCTGTCCCTTCCCAGGTATCAGGCCTATTCTTGGATTCAAGAGGATTCTCTGTTGCCCTCCTCTTGGGGAAAATCTTCCCTTGGGGACTCTGGATGGCCTGGCTTCCATGACAATTATAGGAGCCTCACGCATTGAGAACCTTCTGGACGCCAGGCACTTTACATATGTCATCATGTTTAATTCTCACAGTATCCTTTCAAGGCAGGGAGTATTTCTCCCATTTTACAGATGAGAAAACTGAGGCCCAGCATGATTAAAGAATGTGCCTGGTATTACCCGTCAAGGAGGTCATCAAATCAGGATTCCTATTCAGGTCGACCTGACTTCTCTGCCACATGCCATTTCTCATGTCTGAGCCCCCACCCCCTCCCTGCAGTCTGGTCCAGCTGGTTAGAACGGGTTCAAGGAGCAGCAGTTTGAAGGACACACCAGAGGGATGTAGGTGAGGCCCCCAGAGAATGAGAAGGCTCGAGACCAAGGAGATGGGCTATAGCCAAGGACCTTTAAGTGTTTCTAGGGCTCTTGTACAGAGACCTGCTGGCCTCTATTCGAAATAAGAGGCAGCATGAAGGATTTGGGTGAGACTACCAGCAGGACTTTCTGGTCTAGAGGGCTGCAGAACTCTGAAAAGGGCAGAAGAGGAAGGGCAGAAAAATACATTCATTGCAGAAGGTGACCTATGGTGGTCCCAGCGCAGCTGATTTGCTGACCTGAGACAAGGGGTGGCCAGAAGAATTCATCTTGGGACATCCTCTTCCAGCCAAAAGAGGCCACAATGGCCTGGGTGCGAGTTGGGAGTCTTGAGAGCTGGAACTCTCCGGATCCAAGGAAAGACCCATCATGGGGACCGGTGCTGGGATGCGGAAGCTGGAGCAGTTCGGAGCCCACCTCAGGATCCCAAAAGTGGGGGCTGGGAGATGCCAGGACATATTTCTGGGGAGACAGGAAAGGGGGTAGCTGCAGGAACTAGAAGGGAAGCCTGCCCCTGCCCAAGCCAGGCAGTCCCTGAGGCCAGAAGCCTGCCCTGCCCCTGGCGATGCTGAGAAGGCAGCAGGGATTCGTGGCAGCCTGAGCTCCAGGCCGGTGACCAGGTGGCCAGACCTCTGGCCAGTCCCGAGAAGCTGGGAGGAGGGGAGCTGGCGGCTGGGGCAGGGAAGGGTGGAGCCTGGGAGGTCCAGGTGGGCCGCGGCAGAGCGTGGCCCCTCCTGTGTCTCCCCTCGCCTGCTGGCCTCCCCCTGCTCTCCCTCTGATGCTTTTCACCACAGACTTCAAACAGGCTGCCCTCTGCTTCTGCCCGCCCGCCCGTAATTAGAGCCTGACTCACGCTGCCTCTCACCCTCGCTCCCTTCCCTGCTGTTGATCTGGCTCAGGCTCTCTGTCTTGCCTCTATCTCTCTACTTTCTCTCTCTTTCTCCATCTCTCTCTTTCCCTCTCTTCCTGGTTCTCTGGCTCTCTGTGTCTCTGATCCTCTGTCTAGATCAGGGACAGCTCTAGTCTGGGCCCCAGGCTGCAGTTCCCATGGACGCACGCTCTCTGCCCCGCAGCCTCCCCTTCTCTGTCTCCTCCTGTGTGCTCTCACTCCGACTGGAGACTTGACTTCTCCGTCTTTATCGCCATACCTTCTCTCCATCTCTACCAAGCTCTGTCTCCGTCCCTCTCCTTTTCTTTCTCCCTTATTTCTCATGGGATCTGCATCCCCTCGCCACACTGAACGTCGTCCTTATCCGTGCCCCTCCCACCCAGAACATGGGGCTCAGGCCCCACCCTCTCCCTGGTGGAGACTGCCCCAGTGCAAGCCCGCAGGGCTGTGAGCTGGGCCAGCTCCAGGCTGCCCGCCTCCTCCCTGGTTCGTGCCCTCAGCTCCCAGCACAGCCCCCGTGGCTCCTGCCCCTCCCTGGACTTCTTTCAGGCCCTTCCCGCATCTGGTTTTCCTGGCCAGGCTGACCTCCCGCCCAGCGGGCCCCCTTTGCCGCCCTATGGCGGGCAGTGCCCTGTCCATTCTCTTTCCCGGGAGAGGGCAGGGCTTGCTAGGAGCCTCTCCATGGCCTAATATGGGGAAGAGGGGATTAAGAACCCTACAGATCCCCTCCCCTCCAAGGCACTGGGGCTTGGGCTGCACCTCGACCCCTGCCGGGGCCCAGGTACCTCTAGCAGCATCTGCCCATCAGGTGTAAGGGCTTCATCCCCATCAGAGAAGAGGCTCACACTCCTCTCACTGTTACCCCCAGGGCACCTGGTGCCACAGACCCAGGTCCTCTTGGAGAGACGGGCCTTGAGGGGCAAGGCTTGGGCAGTGGGTGGTCTTGGTGTGGATAGACCCCCCAGGGCTGACAGAGCCCTCCCTTGACGCTGCAGTTCTGGACTAGCCCCGGGGCCTCCCTGGGCCTGTTTCTCAAGGATGCCATGAGGAGGGGGGGTACTAAGAAAGACGTGACTAACCCCTAGGTTGGACTCCCTGTTTTCCAGCTGACAGTGCCCTTTCCTGGTCATGTGGAAGCCTCGTGACCCCTGACAGGGGCGTGGAATGAGGTGACCCCATCTTTCTACAGATGAGGACACTGAGGCACAGGGGTGCCACGTGCCCGATCCAGGACCCCTCCTCAGGGGGAGGCAAGCCGGCTGGACTGGGGGCTCGGGGCCCTGTGGGAGGCCAGGTTCCGGACAGTGGCCCTGGCTGGGGCCTCACGTCCCTCAGGCCTGGGTAGTTCTGGCCAGTTCTAGGTTCTGGGCAAAGGTGGGTGCCCACCAGGTGGCTGTGAGCTCATGAGTCACGGGGCTTCAGCAGGCACCCCGATTTGGGGCATTTCTGGACAGGACCCAGGAGAGGCCATGCCTGGGGGTGCTCAGGTGATCAGGATCTCGAGAGGCTGGGGGGACACCCCCTCTGAATTGGCAGCCCAAGCATGCGTGACTGTGACTGTGTGTGTGTGTGTGTGTGTGCACGGCTGCGAGGGCGTGTGTGATTCCGGGTGCGTGTGTGAGAGTGTGTACACGAGCACGAGTGACTGTGCGTGTGCGTGCACACGCTGTGTGCCTGGGAGCGAGGGTTCGTGACTCCATAGATAAGGGTGTGAGAGGCTGTGGCCGTGAGTGCCTGCAATCCTGTGAGGTCATTTCAAATGTGAATGAGTGAGAGGGTTGTGTCGGGCGTGAGTCCTGAGTATGCGAGACGTGTGTGTGTGTGTGTGTGTGTGTGTGCGCGCGAATTGACTTGGGTCTCTGATGCGGGAGGATCTATGTACACAGGTTTATATATAAACGTGAGCAAGAGCAGGGGGAACAGACAGGTGTGGGTCCGCGTGCACGTGTGTGCGCACGCGTGTGCTGCTGTGTGAGCGGCGTGACGCCCAGGCTTTCTCCTCATCTTTAGCGTCAGCGGCATCACCTCCTCCCTCCCTCCTCCGTCCTCCCTCCCTGTCCGCTTCCTTCTCCCTTCCCTGCTCAGCCACCCTTTGGGGATCAAGTGTCAGGACCACTCCCCAATTCCAGAGGCACCCTGGGGACACTTTTTTCTCCCTTTGCCGGCAGGAAGGGGTCCTCAGAGCCGGGGCCGGGACGCAGGACGTGGCGGCCCTGTCTCTGAGGCCTGGGTCGGAGGAGGACTGGAGAAGTGCGTCCTGGCCTCTTTCTCCCCTCACCGTCCTGAGGCCCAGGGTGGGGGTGCGATGACAAGTGATCGTCCAGCGCCAGTGTCTGGGTCCCATTGGTCAGGGAGGCGGCTCCCAGGCCCGGGCGCTGGCTCCAGCCTCTGCCCTGGCAGCCTCCGCCTGAGCCTCACCAGCCCCTGCCTCTCCGGGCCTCAGCCCCTCACCTGTGAAGCCTCTCCTGCTGCCTGGGTCTCAGCCTCTCCCCCAGCTGCCAGCTTGGCAGGGCCCCGGTCTGAGGTCCTTGGCAGGGGAGAAGCGTGGAGGAGTGAGGGAGGGTCTTCTTTGCCTTTAGAAACCCGAGATTCGGGCTGGGGTGGGTATGCTCTCCCCAGATGGACTTGTCCTAGCACACCTCCGCTGCAGGGGGGCATGGATCCCCAGGGTGGCTGGATGAGGGAGACGTTGCAGCACTGGTTCTGTGGAGCCCCAATCTGAAGGCGGAGGAGCAGCCGTGGCCCGGGGAGCCCCTCAGTTTGATGGGAGTGATGCGACACACTGGATACCCAGAGAGCTGGGTCCACACAGTAAAATAAGGACACAATTCCCAGCCAGCCAGAACCACAAGATCCACAGTACTTACCGAGGGCTGAAGACAGCTGCGCAATTCTTTGAATAAATGAAGGGAAAGAAAGGAGGGAGGGAGGGAGGGAGGGAGGGAGGAAGGGAGGGAGGGAGGAAGGGAGGGAGAAAGGGAGGGAGGGAGGGAGGAAGGAAGGAAGGAAGGGAGGAAGGGAGGAAGGAAGGAAGGAAGGAAGGGAGGGAGGGAGAAAGGAAGGAAGGGAGGGAGGGAGGAAGGAAGGAAGGAAGGAAGGGAGGAAGGGAAGAAGGAAGGGAGGAAGGAAGGAAGGAAGGGAGGGAGGGAGGGAGGAGGGAAGGGTGGGTAGAGGGAGGACATCAGAGCGGGAAGGGATGGGGGGGACAGGCAGAATTGAGCTGGGAGGCCCTGGGCAGCTTCCTGAAGGCACCTGGGATGCAGGGCCGGCCGAGTCTTCACCTGAAACTCTGGACGGTCAAGGCCTCTGGCATTTATTTTGAGCATAGAGGCCTCTCCAGGACCCTGGAGCCCTGCTTAGTTCGTTTCTCTTTCTGCCTCAGTCTCCCACTAATATTTTGGGGACACCCCCTCCTGGAAGCCCAGAGGGCTGTAAAGGGTCCCCTTCATGCCCCTCCTGGGAGAGGAAGCAGTGTCCTCAGCAGGGGGTGGCACGGCCAGCCTGGGTTCCCTACCTTCTCAACAGCCACTCACTCCCCTGGCCCCACTCTCTCCCTCCCTCCCAGACCCAGGAAACCTTGGGACAGGCACGTCGTCCCTGACACTGTCCAGAGGCTCCAGCCAGGGAGGCAAGGGGCTGAATGCCAGTGGAAAGGGCCCCTGGGTCATCCCTGTGGGGGTCCTGTCGGGGAGCTCAGGAGGACAGGAGCCCCTGGGGGTGTCTGGCACCCACCCATTCCCAGGTAGCCTGCTCAGAGAACTCCAGAGGTGAGTGGGAGGGTGGAAAGCAGACTCCAGGCCACTCCCCGCCCCCCCCCCCCCCCCTCCCCACCCCCACGTGGACCTGCTTTGCCTCCCTGTGCCCTGCTCTATGCCCTGGGCCTTGTCTCCAGATGGTGGGAGCGGGTCCTGAGACCTGAGGCTGGTCTTCGCCAATCAGCTGAGAAGCTCTGGAAGCAGGGAATGTGTGCCCCCCTCTGACTGGCTCCAGGAAGAGGAGGCGTGTGTGACCAAGGATAGGCAGATCTAGAATTAAATCCTGATGGTAGATCAGCCCGTTCCCTTCTTAGTAGAAGAGCAAGGTTCGGTAGGGCTGAGCGCGGGCTGCCCCTTTGCCAGGTGTTCAAAGCGCACCTGACCCAAACCAGCTTGTACAGCAGTAGCTCCAGGAGCTACATTGGCAATCGGTTGACGCAACACATCTCAAGTAGGAACGACTTCAGTTTGATCACTTCACGGTTTGCACATTCACACACCCGACCTCATTTTGAGCCCCTGGCAATCCTGAGACTCAGGCAGGAGTGGGGCCGTGCCCCCACCTGCGGGTGAGGAAGTGGAGGAGGAGAGCCCTTCTCGTTCAGGAAGCGTGCCAGGTTCTGGGATCTCAGGCCCCCTCTTCCCCACTCTCTTATTATTTATCGCATTCGGGAAATAATTCGGTTTGGTCCTCGGAGCCAGGAAGGCCTTGGGTCCCTCGTGGGTAGCCTGTGTGTCTGGTTTCGACCAGGGGGACAGGGCCAGGGAAGAGTGGATGGGCTCACCTCGGCCGAGCGCAGACCCCTTCCCATTCCAGCACAGCCGTCAGCCCCTCAGGGCTGGGGCCACGGCAGTCTCCGGACTCAGGACCCCTTCTGAGGAAGTTCTGCATGGTCGCTGCCCTCTCTCCTCCAGGGACAGGGCCTGGTGGCCCCGGCCAGCATCTTGTGGGCTGCATCCTGGCTCTGGGGCTTGCTGGGGCTGGTGGGAGGCACGAGGTCCGGGTCTGGCCCCAGACTGGGTGGGCTGCCTCTCCACGGGTGAGTGGGAGATGGGATCGGACGCCATCTTACTCTGGAGGCTGAGTGCCAGTGTGGCCCCCTGCTGGTGACTGGCCAGGCCACTGCAGAGCACATTTTTCTCCGGGTGACAGCCTCCTTCCCCCCGACCCTGGCAAGAGACCCCTCCTCTTCAGGCCCACCCAGCACCCCAGCCACCTCAACTCACCACCTCAGAGCTCTCCTTCCTCCTTCTCCCTTCCTGCTCTACTGAGCTGCTACCGGTGCCTGACACCTAATAGGTACTTTACCCAGGTGATCTCATTAACTCTGCCGGAGAAGACGTATCATTAGCTCCCATTTTAGGGATGAGGACCTGAGGCCCAAGAAGGTCGCGTGACTCACCCAAGGTCACACAGCTAGGTTGCCGGCAGAGGTGGGATTCGGTCTGTCAAGCTCCACGGAGGGTGTAGGTGGAAAAAATGCTGCAGAGGGAGCTTGGAGCTTGGGAGGGGCTTTGACTACTTCGATGAGAAGCCTCAGCTTGATTTTGTAGGTGAAGGGCTTTTAAACAGGAAAGTTACACCATAAAAGCAGAGACCCAGACTGCCTGGGTCCAAATCCTGCCCTGAAACCTAGCTGTGTGACTTTGGGCAAGTTATTGAACCTCTCTGTGTCTGGGTTTTAATTAGTAAAAAGGAAATGGTAATAGTGTCAACCTCATAGGCTTGTTAGGAGGATGGAGTCCATGAGCCTAAGGTGCTTTGGGCAGAGAGCGGGGCACGCTGCCCATTACGCACCATGTGTTTGCACTAGTGCTGGTGGCTCCTAGCCGGACCCCTTCCTTCTCCCTTTCTCACCCCCTTGCCCTGTCCCACACCCACCATCCTCTCTGAGGAATGAGAAATGCTGCCCTGAGCAAGGACCTGAGCCCGTGACCTGCCATGGGCACAGGCCCCCATGTGCTCTGCCCACCTTTGCTATGGCCGCTAGGTGCCTGGTGGGCAGAAGGTATGTATACTTGACTCAGATGGGGAAAAGGGGGCAAAATGGAAAAGTCTGAAATAGCCTTCCTAGTGAATGGGCATGGCTGCCAGGGTGCGGAAGAGGTACGAAGGGGCTGCCTCCTTGTCCAGGCTGTGGAGGGTCTTCAGGTGTTGGGTGAGGGGGAGTTGGGGCTGGCTTCCAGCAGGAGGACATGGGTAGCTGGGCTGAGAAGGAGGGAAGGGTAGGAGAGGGAGAGGCGGGGGGCGGGGATGGGGGGGTGGGGGGGGGGAATGGGGGCAAGTGAACGTTGGGCGGGGGACGTGATTGAAACCTACCCTGGAGTGGGAGGCTGAGGACAGGCCTGCAGGCAGAGGAGGCTTGGTGAACAGATTGGTGGAGACACTGCCACCGCCCAGATGTAGAGATGAAAGTGTCCACAGAGGCTCCTGCACCACCCTGGTGTGTCCCCTAATCCCTACTCACTCCTCCAGAGGCTGGGGCATTCTCCCCCGAGCTTCATGGCTCCCTGGCTGGTACCCTCTCATCACTCTGGAGCACGCCCCACCCACCCCCAGCTGGAGCCAGGAATGGGGCTGTGGGCAAGGGGCTGGTCTCCTGGGTGACCCCAGCTGCAGAGGTGTCCCTGAGGGGCACCTGGCCATTCTTAATGGTGGTCAGGGGGCAGTGGGGTGAGGGGGGCTGGACAGGACCTCACCTGCAGGAAAAGGGGGTTGTCCTCAGTGGGAATCAGTAGAAGAGCAGCTCGGTCCTTCTCTTCTTCCCTCCCTCCCTCTCCCTCCTTCCCATGTGTTCTTTTTCTAGCTCTGAGTATAGTGCCGGACCCGTAGTAGACATTCAGTAATTATTCGAATTCATAAGTAGAGCTAAGGATGTGAATTCTATGGCTTCTGCTGGTGACCTAATGCCAGGATCCAGTTCCTTGGGCCGTGAGGAAGTCGGGACAGGAATGGGGATGGAGTTTGTGACGGGGCGGGGGCGCAGATGTAGGAGTGAACTCCGGCTTGAGACCCAGCGAGAATGAATCACTTGCCCAGGGTCTTTTCTCATCAGCTGGGACTGGGCAGAGGAAAGCACGGGGAAATGGGTGGAGATATGAATAAAAGTTCTTTTACTTTTAAATTAACCTTCACAAACAATTAAACAGATAAGTAATTGAACATAAAATTCCAATCATGTCCCTTGAATTCAGTGCTTCCCACACTTCGGCTGAGGGAATGCCACTGGCCTGATTTCAGCAGTGAGGACTTTGAAGTTGACTGATGTGGTATCAACCCACTTTCTAAACTTAGCTTCTCCACCACTTCCTTCCTAGCTGTGTGATTTGGGCAAGTCCCTTGATCTCTCTGTGCGTTTGTTTCCTTACCTGTGAAATGAGGATAACAATAGTACTTATCTCATGGGGTTATCATGAGGATTAAATGAGTTAGTGTCTGTAAAGCCGCTGGAGGAGTGCCTGGCTCATGGAAAGGTCTATGTAAATGTTTGTTAGATAGAATGAGTAAATAAACACTTCTGAGCAACGACAGCTGTGAAGTCGTGGCTTGGTGCACCAGTTAGATTTTCTTTTCTCTTCTTTTTTTAAACATTCACTTTTAAAAAGTATATTTATTTTAGGCTGCGTTGGGTCTTCGTTGCTGCGTGCAGGCTTTCTCTAGTTGCAGTGAGCGGGGGCTATTCTTCGTTGCGGTGCATGGGCTTCTCACTGCGGTGGCTTCTCTTGCTGCGGAGCACCAGCTCTAGGCACCCAGGCTTCAGTAGTTGTGGCACACGGGCTCAGTAGTTGTGGCTCGCAGGCTCTAGAGTGCAGCCTCAGTAGTTGTGGTGCATGGGCTTAGTGGCTCTGTGGCACGTGGCATCTTCCTGGACCAGGGCTCAAACCTGTGTCCCCTGCATCGGCAGGCGGATTCTTAACCACCGCGCCACCAGGGAAGCCTACCAGTTAGATTTTCTCACACACATTAAAATAGAGAACTAAAGGTCCAGTGGTTAGGACTCAGCGCTTTCAGTGCTGTGGCCTCAGGTTCAATCCCTGGTTGGGGAACTAAAATCCCGCAAGCTGCCAGCTCGGCCAAAAAAAAAAAAAAAAAAGAAATAGAGAAAACTATGAACCATTAGTATAAAATGATCTTCCATACCGCCAATAGGACACTGTCCCAGATGAACCTTCCATGCTGTCTGGGTGCAAGTATATTTTATGTGGTTCAATTCAGTCCCAGTTGTAGCCCATACTCTCTTCCTGGGGGCACCATCTCTGCATCTTTATTGGCCTCTTTGTCACCATGGCTTTGTCAGCGCACCTCTGCCATGAGACGTCAGCGCTGTTTGGATCCCATGCTCGCTGTGACCCGGCTCATCCGTGGGAAGTCGCTGTTCCCAACGAGGCACGGAAGCAGGTGGGCCATCTGTGCTAGGGACCTTTCTTTCCCAGAAGTAGCTACTCCAGATTCCAGAGATTCCATGCTCTGTCCTAACTGAGCCCCTCATTTCAAACTTTTGCCTTTTATGGGAGAAAAGGGAGCCCGGGAGCTGGGAACGCGAACAGGATAATTCCGAGGCCTGGGCCGCTTACCTTCAATTTACCCTCTGGGCTGTTTGATTGGCTTGAGGACCTTAATTTGCTTGTTGTTTGAGGTTAACTACCTTCCTTAATGAAGCTGGGGGCAGCGGAGAAGGCAGGTGGGAAGAGAAACCCCTGAAGGTGCCAGGGTGCGAGGACTTCTCTTGGAGGCCCTCCTGCGAAGCAGGAGATGGCGCCTGCCAGCACCCATCTCATCCTCCCAGGTGTGACCCATGGGAGCACATCCTGATCGTTGTGGGGTGGTGGAGGGGAGAAGGCCCTCTACCTTCCAGAAGCTCTGCCCAGAGGCAGGATTTCAGGATAGAAAGCTGGCGTTGCAGCAGGAAGACTTCCCACCAGACCAGGGTGGGTAGAGGGGCTCAGGGGGGGATTCTGAGGGGATGGGAATAGCCGTGTTGGTCAGACCTGGGTGAGAATCTAGGCAGCCAGGTCACATCTCTTTGATCCTACTGTGGGTCCAAGTTGGGATGACAGAGTCGGCGAGGGGCCAGCTGGGCTGCTTTCCTGAATTTGCGGCCGGAGGTCTGCAGCCGTGGTGTGCAGGAGAGTCAGTTTCCACATTCAAGTCTACATGTCCTGGGGTGTGTGTGTGTGTGTGCGCGTGTGTCTGAGAGAGGAGCTGCCTCTTCCATCAGACCAGGGGCTCCCAAGGCAGGGCCTATCTCTCCCGTAAACTGGGGGCTCCCTGAGGGCAGAAGCAGTGCTGCCTCAGTGATCCATTCCTGCTTCCAGAGGGTGCTCACCTGCCACTCAGGCCCTGAGCCCTGCCCTTGCCTTGGCCCTCTCTGTCCTCTGCCTGCCCACCCGCTCCTGCTCCTTCCCTCCCTCCCTCCCTCCCAGCAGCCTTGAAGTGCTGCAGAGTGTGTTGTTCTTAGGACAGAGTAAACAGGCAGGCAGAGCCCAGGTGGGGCCCTGGTAATGAGGCTTTTCCGGGGGAGGGGGCCTGAGTGGACTCCCATCAGATAAGTCAGTCCTTCACTACCTTCCATTTGCTGTTCTAATGAGGGACACAGCTGAGGGGCCGGCAGGTCCAGGCCTAGCTCCATTTGCTGTTCTAACGAGGGACACAGCCGAGGGGCCGGCAGGTCCAGGCCTAGCGGCAGGTCCAGGCCTAGCTGGGCACGTGGCACCTGCCTTCTCATCTTGGCTGAGATGGGCCCGTGTGGCTATATGACCTCTGGGGTACCCCCCGACATCCTGTGTCCGAGAAAGCCTACGACAGCTCCTCCCACCTCCAATCGAAGGCAGGAGCTGTGGTTGCCTTTCTCACCCCGTGTAGGTCCTCCGCCATGCTGTTAGAAAAGGCTTTGGGTCAGACTCCGGGAAGAACCTCCCAGGTCATGAGGGTGCATGATAATAAACCTGGCCGATCCAAGTCTGCATTGGGGAAGAATTAGGGAATTACCCCCCTGCTCCAGGTCTTGGAGGGCCGCCCTGCTGGCGTGGCACTGAGCAATTTAGAAAGGCAGGCAGCCAGTGGACAACAGAGGGAAAGAGGCACAAGGGTTAGCACCAAAAAAGACCTGAGGGTCAGGCCTTTGAACACAGGAAAAGAAATACCCCTCGTCCTCTCCTGGCTCATTTTCCTCTCCCAGGCATAAAAATCAGGTTCTATGAAAACACTGGGAGAGAAAGGCCAACAGTGTGGTGAGCTGAGGCCTGGCACCTTCAGCAGCGATTACGAGAGGTGTACTCTCACCCTAAGGGACACCTAAAGGTCATTCTACTCGTCCCTCGAGAGCAGTCACCGGAAGTCGCCCCACGCGTGCTCCTGTCTCCGGACTGTTTCACCGGAGGCTGCCTCTGGAGTCAGAGCCCCTGGGCTGGAATCCTCGCATCCCCCCTTGGTTACTGAGTGGTCTTGGGCAAGTGGTTGCCTCAGTTTCCCCATCTGTAAAAGGAGGATAAGATGAGAGTGGGAGAAGGGATGACATTCCTGTAAAGCTCTTTTCAGAGAGTCTGACACCCACTGGGCTCCAGTGACTCCTCCAAAGGCCCCTTTCAAGTGCTCATTTTCACAGCCCTCCTGGAGGTTCTTTCTGCTGTCTGCCCACCACCCCTCCTCAGAGTACGACACGGTGTCACCTTCCCAGGCTACGTGGGGAAGCAGGCAAGGGGGCGTGGGGGTCCTTTCTGCCCTCAGTTTCTCCTTAAATGCTGCCTCCCCTCCTCTTCCCCTCCCTACCCACTGCCCCCCCCCCACTCCAGGCCTGCATGGTGAGATAATGTCTAAGAGATACTTGGGAGTTACTTGGAGGAAGAGGCCAGACAGTGAGTGACCAGAGGTGATTATCTGGCGTGACCCAGCCCAGGCAGGAGGGAGGGGGACATCTGAGGTCACGCTCCAGAAGGAACTTCCCAAGAAGGGCTAGGACCCAGGGAAGCCGACCTTGGGGGGCGGGAATGGGGGAGGGTGGCAGCTGGGAACTCAGCTTCAGGTGGAGTTTCGCAGGAGACACTGCCGCTGCCAGCAACAACTCATCCCTTTCGGGAGGGGTTCTGAGGCGGGCTGCCGGCCAAAATGGTCGCATTCTCCCCTTGAACAGACACCCTGTCTCCAGCCCTCAGCCTGCCTCCTCCCTGGACACTGCTGTCCACCCTTGCCCTTGGCACCTGCCCTCCTCTTCTCCACCTCTCAAGTGCACCTGGATCCCTCCCAGCACCTCCTTCCCATCCTGCCCTGGGGTCCCCGCTATGGCAGCCCAAATCCAGATGCCCCTCTGAGCAGCAGAGCTTCCTCTGCAGGAGGATGACCCATGTTCTTCTCACTCTGTACCTCCTCTGCCCGCCCTACCCTCAGAGGCCTGCAGAGGACCTGAGAGCTGCCCACTGCGGGTGGGGCTGGACCGCTGGACTCGCATCAGCTCCCCCGGCCTCCTGTCTGTGGAGCGAGCCAGCAGGCGGGAGGCACGCAGTTCCCACGCAGACCTCTGGGTGCTGCCCAACAGCTGTGGTTGGCCCTCCCCTGAAGGACCTGGCAGGTACTCACCTTCACCCCAACCCTCCTCCTGCCCCCCCCCAAAAGGGGCCGCCTTCATTCGGAAAAGAGAAGCAGCTGCTGACATTAATATTTTCATAAACATCATCTCTTTGATCCTAGTTATTAGTACTGCCGACTCCCATTTTACACACGGGAAAACTGAGGCACAGGGAGGCCATGTGGCTCGCCCTGGGTCCCACGGAAGGGTGAGGAATTCTGACAAAGCCTTGGGAAGTCAAAAATGAGCCTGCAGAACTGGGGTAGCCTCCAGTGCCTGTGTGTGAGAAGCAGGTCCTCTGGTTTGCTCTGGTCTCTTAGTGCCGCAGAGAGGAGAGAGAGGGGAGGGCGTGCCTAGCGGACGGAGCCCTTGGGTGGGTTTCCAGTCCAGCCTTTGCTGTGGTCCTACTTCTACGTGCTTGGAGTACGGAATTTCTGTAAACAGTATGGAAGTCTATAGAATACAAAGCACTCCATACTCCCATCCCCCCGTCAGGTAACTGTGGTTAACGCTGGTGTGCTTCCTACCAGACCTTCGTAAGCATTCAAAAAACTCTTTTTCAACACAAACAGGACTTTACTAACAAATAGTAATAAAACAAACAGTTCCTTGATTTGTGTTTCCATTGTTCCCATCCGCATTCACAGAGCGATCTCATGTTCAAGGCTGCAGAGCGCCCACCGCGTGGATGAAATCTAACTTGGTGAACCTTGCTTACCAGGAGGCATCCGGGCAGTCTCATCACAGGTAACGCGGAACGAGGGGGCTTGTCCCTTCGTGGTGGTGAGAGCGTGCTTCCGCAGAACAACTGCACGTGCGTCACCATCCCTAGAGGAAGGCATCCCGTCTCCCCCTTGGTGATCTGATCCTGGGGGCAGGGTCTGCCCATTCAGGAAGACCTTCCTCAAGTCTGACCCAAATCCCAGGCGGTGGATTGAGCCGTTCCCTCCTCACATCTCCTGGGCAGGGTCTTCCTTTTCAGGGCACCATTCATTAAGCTGGCTGGGTGGTCTAGGGAAGGCTCTGCTCTTCCTAGACAGTGGTGTGAGCGCACTGGGAAGCAAGGGAGCATTCCTGTCCTCTCCTTGTTGGAAGCTTCTTGCAGAAAAGAGGAGAAAGACCAAGGAAGGTCTGGACAGTCAGCAGTGGCATATTCACTGAGGGCTGGGGGTTGTGGGCCCAGGAGGCACCTTTCCGCCTCCTGGGTCTTAATGTCTGGGAAGTGCACAGAAGTTCTTCCAAGGCTACAAATGTCAAAGCACTTCCCAGATACTACAGAAGGTTCTCTTGGGAGATGTGGGGACTGTCGCTTCCATAGTGGGGAGGTGGTGGGGGGAGCAGACCCAGGTGTCCCCCTCTCCTTAGCTGCTTCCGGCACTGGCCCCCGCCCCGCCCCTTTGGTCCAGCTGGAAGACTGGAGTCGTCCTGTATGTGCATGTCTGTCTCCACACTCACCTGGTAACTCAGAATACCTGGGTTCTTGGGACTCAGCAGGCCAGAGGAGTCAGCATTAACCCTTCATGTGTTAACCTGATCCACAAGGCTGTGGGTTCTCAGCCAAAAACCAGCCAATAGACCTAATCAAAGGCAGAGCCTTCAGGGCAACACCCAACCCCTTCCGGAGGCTGTTACGGATTTCACTCTTAATCTTTGCGCTGAGCACTTATTCACACAGCAAACCCTTACTGCACACCCAGGTGCTGAGATCCACAGTCTCATGTATGTATTGTGTGTGTGTCCAGGAGACCAAACCCATACAATGTGATAAGTGCTTTGACTGGAGAAGCTGCAACAGGAGAAATGAATGATTAGAAACTCACCCACTGTTGAGCTGTTAGCTCACTTACCCCTAATTGACACTGTTCCTGGCACGCTAACAAGCCAGGGGAAGTCCCAGGTGCAAGGGACAAAGCCCTGGGTGGTTTTCACCAGGAGCTAGAAGACTGGATTTGAACTGCAGACCTTCTGACTGCAAAGCCCTTGCTCTTTTCACCCTTCTACTGCAGGCAACAATGCTGGTGATCGGAGAGGTTCAGGACAAGGACCCTTGGCGCACGTGCGGTGCACGAGTGCGTGAATGGTCGGATGTCTGAACACCCTGGATCATAGTGTCTATTTCATGCAAGCATCTCTTGATGGTACAGAGCACGTCTTATCCATGTTTGAGCCCCAGTCTTGAACAGAGGAGGGCCTGGTGCATAAATGAATGCGTGAATGAATGATGAAGCCATCGGTGAGTTCCACTTTAGTAGTGCTTCCTCAAGAACCTCTCAGCGGGATATCAGACTACAAGGCTAGAGGCTCCTTCCCCTCCATGAGGTCTGGCACCTTTAGGAAATTTCCCTCTCATCTGGACTGGGCGGCGCTGTGAGGAAGCAGAGAGAAACCTGGCCCATCCTGAGAGCCGGGGAGGGAAGGCCAGGTAGGGATGCCGCTGGGTCTCCAGGGGACATTAAGAGGTCATCGTGTACATCCTCCAGCCCTCACCCCTCCTTTGCCCCTAGGGCAGGTGAGCAGAACCTCTTCTAAAATGACCAGCCACGCACAGTGGTTAAGAATCCGCCTGCCAATGCAAGGGACACGGGTTTGATCCCTGGTCCAGGAAGATCCCACATGTCGCGGAGCAACTAAGCCCATGTGCCACAACTACTGAGCCCATGTGCCACAACTACTGAAGCCTTTGTGCCTAGAGCCCGTGCTCCACAACAAGAGAAGCCACCACAATGAGAAGCCCACGCACTGCAACGAAGAGTAGCCCCCGCTTGCCGCAACTAGAGAAAGCCCGCGCACAGCAAGGAAGACCGACGCAGCCAAAAATAAATAAAATTTTAAAAAATAATAAAATGACCAGCCACGGCACGTGGCACTTAGTGGGCTCGCAACAAGGAGTATTAAGTGAATGTCAAGTGAAAGGATAGAGACATTGGGGAAAGGTCTTTGTTACTCAGGTCACTTGTCAGGGGGAAGTTTCCCCTCCAGTCACACTGTTCTCCCTGGGGCTACAGAAGGCTTGAAGGCTTCTGCCCTGCAAGTCTGAGACTCCCAAGCCCCACCCTCTAGCACCTGCTCATTGGGCTGGTCCTTTGCAGAAATTCTTAAACTTCTCAGAATCACTGATGGGCTTGGGGTGGGGACTTTGATAGGGAAAGCAGTATAAAATGTTGGATTCAGTGAATTTCAATGGGGAGACTGTGGGAACATTTCGAACAAGTGCTCCCCTGATTCTGAGGCAGGTGGGTGATCTGTGGTCTACATTTTGAGAAACAAAAGCTCAGTGCCTGTCTCCCTGAATGCTAGGAAATGACCTTGAGCAGAAATTTGGTCTTTTTCGCTCCAAGAAGGGCTGGGTTTTATTTCTAGGGAAGAAGTTTTGTGGATCTATGGAAACTTCGGGGGCTTAGGCATGGTCCTTTAGAGCAGGGGTCCCCAACCAGCGGTCCTCAGCCTGTTAGTAACCAGGCCGCACAGCAGGAGGTGAGTGGCGGGCTAGTGAGTGAAGCTGCATCTGTATTTGCAGCTGCTTCCCATCTCTCCCATCACCACCTGAGCTCCACCTCCTGTCAGCATTCTGGTGAGTCGTATAATTATTTCATTATATCTTACAATGTAATAATAATAAAAATAAAGTGCACAATAAATGTAATGCGCTTGAATCATCCCGAAACCATTCTCCTCCCACCCCACCACCCCGGTCTGTGGAAGAATTGTCTCCCACGAAACCGGTCCCTGGTGCCAAAAAAGTTGGGGACTGCTGCCCTAGAGCCCACCTCACACCTACTGGGACGACTCTGCACCAGCACCACAGCAGGCCCGGGGAAGGAATGGGGCGGGGGGCCCTCGCAGTCCAGAGACGGGGGAAGGACCCAGGTAACCGAGTGAGAATGTTCTGAGAAGAGAGCTGGGCTTGACATGTCCCCTGGGCCAATTTTGGGACTTAGCTTTGGTCACCAGTTTCCTTCTTTGTTTCTACACTAAATCTCTCCTGCTGCAAAGGATATTCCTATAGAGGTAGCACTAGGGGCTGGAGGTTTTCTTAGGTCTAACATGGCCTAGGGTCCTGGGAAGCAGCAGGGGTCCAAGAGGATAGTAGGAGAGCACCCCCTCCACACACACACACACGCACACACACACACACACACACACACACACACACACACACACACACACACCCATGGTAGGGAAGGAGGAGTTGGTGAAGGGCCAGTCAGCACATACTAAGGCTGCACTTCCTGGGTTCATCCCAGGCTGAAAGCCATTCTCTCCTTTTTTCCTTAGAGAATACTTCACTCCTCCCTCACTGCCATCTAATTCATCCAGGGGGAAAGTTCTTTTTGATGTCTATCTTCAAGCTTTCCTGCCTAGAAGTAGGACACCTCCCCTGTCAGACTGGGAGAGGGAAAGGGATCTGACCCTAATCTCATCTGGCTTCGGAGTCTATTAAAGATGCTCCCACCATCCAGTCAAGCCACGCTCCGCACTGGCCGGAGAAGCTCCTGTCTTGCTTCCTCTTATGTGCTTCCCCTGCCTTCTCTCCTCCCCAGCTCCCCTCCCAGGCCCGTAAGTGTGGAATGTAGGGAACCTCCAGTTCCCGTGACACCCTCTCCTGAATCCTCAAACTCCAGGCTGGTGTGTATTGGGGGGGCAGGAAGACCAGTTTTTCCAGCCCTGAGACCAGCCTGCCCCTGGGGGCACATCCAAGCCCAGTAGGATGGCAACCTGGGCCTCTGTGGAATGTGGCCCATCCGGCTCTTGCTGCCTAGCTGAGCGAGGTCGAGGTCGGATGTAGCCCGAGTCCAGGGCTGGCAGATCCAGAGACATCGCCTCCCACTCAGGCCAGGAATGGGTGCCAGCAGCACCCCTCCCACCACCAGTCCCCTCCCCTACTCTACCCAAGGCTCTGGCCTTTCAGATCCCTTGCACTTGGCGAGGCCACCCCTCCTCTCCTTCCCCCTGGTTGGAGGAGGTCCTCAGATTGGCCTGCTCTGCCCTCCCACACTACCTTCTCCAGCCAGTGCCCCTGCCTCCTTACCCTCCCTGTCTCTAGGAGGGCTTCTCAGATTGAGGGGTCACTGCTCCTTCCAGATTATAGGTGCCCCAGCCTCAGGGACCCTGACTATCTCGGTCACTGCCTATGCTCAGGGCCTGGCAGTCAGTGCCCAGTAAGTAATGCCCACCTGCCTGCCAAACTGCTGAATTAAATGCACGCGGAGATGAATACATCTTGCAGAGGCAATGGACTGGCTGAGAAGCCAGGCTCCCCGCACGTGACATGAGCTGACATGGCTCATTGGTACCCAGCCTATCCTGGCCAGCATAGGGTCTGGAAAGAGCCCGAGTGAGGTGCCCTCCCCACTGCCCTGTTTGCTGCTCTCATCTCACCATCCCGACCCGCTATTGCATTCCCCCAGCATCCTCCTCTCCTAGCCCCATTTGTCCCCATCCTGTCTCTGGTCCAGGACAAACAGAGCCACTTCCCTCGGTTATTCCCATTGCTCCTGGGAGTGAGGCCTTTCTGGAACTCGACTGGCTGAGACTCTTCCTCCGGTGCCCCTCTCTCCCCCTGTGAGTCTTCACCATATGTAGCCATGTGCCCCCACCGACCATTCCTGCCTCTGCCTGGGGGCTTGGAGTCCCTTCTAGTAGATGGCTGGGTCAGTCTGAGTCCTGGGGGTTACTCTGGGGCGAGCTGCAGGTGGAGCGGCAGGTGCAGGGGCAAACACTGATTCGCACAAGACCAGGACCCACTCAGTTTGCAAAGGTCCAGTCTGGTCCATGGCATATGTGGTTCACCATGTGTGAGCTCCCTGAATACTATTAATACTCATATCAATGACACCTGCCATTTATTGAGCACCTACTATATGCCAGGCTCTGTGTCGAGAACTTTACATGGTATTTCATTTAATTCTCACAACAATCTTATGTGGTAAGTACTATTATTATTCCCATTTTACACATCAGCAAACTGAGGCTATCAGCTTCCTACGGGAAGGAAAAAAACCTTAGTCTTCTTTTAAGCCCTCGCACCTAGCATGGTCCTGAGCACCTGGTGCTGCGTGCAGGAATGTGCAGATGTTCATCTGACATATGGTCTGGTTAGGGGGGCAGAGACCTCCATGCAGAGAAGGGGGACTAGGCCTCCCGTCTCAGGTCCAAGGGCTCCACAGTCCAAAGGAGCTGGTGCCAGACTGGGGACTGGCTTACCCTCTGCTCATTTCCTAAGAATTCCAGGCAAAGGGTAGACAGCAGGAAGAACTTTTAGACAAAGCTAGGTGTAGCCTCTTGAGGCCCTGGATCCAGTCTGTGTCCCTATGTGGCCAGAGAGCTCTGTGGGTGTGCACATGGGTGAATGGGTGTGTGGAGGCTCAGGGCACTGGGGTGGGAGGAGGACGGCTGGGATGGCCTGCCAGGCCCTCTGTGCCTTGAATCCTGGATCCTGTGTCTCAGGTCTTTCTCCGGAGGCCCTGGGGAAGTCTCTGATGGGTGGAGCTGCTGTCAGGTCTGTGTCGTGATGTTCTGGGCAGAGGGCGGGGTGCAGTGCAAGCCCTGACCTGGTTGGGCAGGTTGGCCCACCCTGAGTGGCACCTGTGACCAGGCGCCAACCCCACCCACCGCCCTTTGAAGTCATCCAGCCTGCACTCAAGGCCCAGCCCCTCTTCTGGGTCAACTCCCTGGAAAGAATTGGGGTCCTCTCAGGAGAAAGCTCCTCTTGCCTGGGGCCAGCTCCAGAGAGGGAGGGGGAAACCGGCAGGCCTGGGCCTGGCTGGAGGAGGTGTCAGCCTCCTTGTTTGGGTCTCTGCAGGGACTGGCAGGGGCCGAGGCAGAGGGGCCGTGTGAGGGGAGGTTGAGGCTGAGGGAGGAGACTGGTAAGGGGGAGGGGGGCTAATGAAGGGAGAAGGCTTAAAGTGGGGGAAAGCTCAGTGAGGGGGAGGGGATTCTGCTAGCGGCGATGGGGGCTTGGGGAGGAGACATCCCCCCCCACGCCCCAACCGCTCACCCACTCAACCCATGGAAAAGTCCTCTCCAGCAGGACATTGGGGTATTTTAGTCCCCCAGCCTCTGCCCCATGCATTGCTCTGCAGTTGGCATCTGTGTCTTATGTAAAGTATCGGGCAATCGCAACTTTAAGACAACCCCATGATACCCCCTCCCCCCAGCACCTTCATTTGGGTCTTCATCCCTTCTCAGTGCCTAGAGCCAGCAGCCACCGGGCGCTGGGTTAGCACGAAAAGCCACCCCAGCTCCTGGCCCGACTCTGCACATGCAGGGCCCTGGCCTATCCCACTCCGAAACCCGGCTCCCTGCCCCGCCGCGGCCCAGCGGCTCCGGCGCGTCCTTTCCCCGCCGCCCCGCCCTGCTCAGAGCAGACCTCTAATCCTCCAGGAGCCTCCTCGGAAAACCATTAGGCAGCCGGGCCCCAGCCCTGCGGGCCTCCAACCCGGCCTCGCCCCCCACCTCCCACCTCTCGTCGACACCGCCCCAACCCGGCAGTCCGGAGCGCCGGGCGCAGGCGGACCCCTTGGTTTTGGCTCCATTGCCTGATTTCTACTGCGGGCGCACGTATGCCTTAGACCCGGCCCGAGGGTGGACCGCACCTCCCACCTCGTCCCGGGGAGCCTCTGAGGAGCGCTGCAGGAGGGAGCTCACCCCTACGTCTAGGCCCCCGGGGTCTGCCACGCCCTCCTCCAGTCCCGCCAGTTTGGGGGTGGCTGGGGACGCGCTGTGGGCCGGGCGGGTCGAGGGGCTGGCTCGGGGCCCCTCCTGGGCTGGGTTCACCCTGCCCCGCCCTCAAATCCCGGCATCCCGCAGCCCAGGCCGAATCCGACCCCGGCCTCCTGCCTCTCTGCCCCTGGCCGCCCCCTTCCCGGCCCTGAGCCTCTTCTCCTCCTCCTCCGAGAAGCCTGCCCAGAGGGCCACACCTCCTATCCTGGCGCCCAGGCTTCAGCCACCGTGGCGGCGATGGAAGGGCGGCACGCTCAGCCTGAGTCACAGAGACCCGGGTTTCGTTCTTGCCTTGGACAAACCAAGCCGCTTGACCTGCCTGAGGCCGTTTGCCCAGCAGTAAATAGGCCTATTAACCCCGCCTGCCGCGTTATGGTGGTAGATGAGCCTGACCCAGTGAGTGTTTGATGATCTTATGGTGGAGCGAAGGGCAAGGACCTGTCTCTTCAAACTGGTCAGGGATTTGTCACCTTCCAGCTTGAGTCCACAACGGGCCCATTGGGAAGAGGGGGTGAGGACCGCGGGGGACCCCTTTGCCTCACAGGTCATACCAGACGTTGGAAGCAGGCGTATCTCCTGTCCTCACTGGCTGAGACAAGGAAAGGCCTCATGTGGGGTTGGGGGCTTCTCAGCAGTTGGGAAGGTAGGGAGAGGGTGTAGCATCCTTCTTCCCAGCTTGCCATGACTGCAGGTTGGGGGCGGGGGACTCCCAATGAGAGGCAGGAGTCCCCTCATGGTGCTTCGTCCATGGCCCTCTCTTTATTCAGGGCCCCTGCCAGGAAGAGAAATGGCTGCATTTGGTCGTGGTCATTGCTGTCTCAGCTCTTATGATCACTTGGCAGCACTGGAGGCAGTCACTCCCCCCACCCCAGGCCCAGGTGACCATAGAAGTGACATCTCACTGATTTCTTGCAAATTGCTCCCTCAGAGGTTGGGTGACAGGTGCTTAAAGAAACCGAAGAATTAGCGATTGCTGAGCAGGCTGATTTTGGAGCACATGGAGTGAACCATCTTCTAATCAGGATGGATGACAGAAATGGCAACAGAAGTGTTTATTGCATGAAGTAATATGCATAATTTTGGCTGAATCTTGTTTTTCTCCTCATGAAATTTCAGTCTCTTTCAGACAGGCTGGTTGGTGTGTGTTTAATATGAACAGTTTCCATGTATTGTGGCTCACCCTGTGCCAGAGACTGCGCAGCACTTTACAGGCTTTGCCTTGTTTACTCCCCTATTCATTTATTCAAGATTCATTCAAGGAAACATTTATTGAGCAACTACTGTCTGCCAGGCATTATTCCAGATACTGGAGCTGAGGATACAGTGAATTTAAAAAAAGGTCAGATTAAAAACCCTGCCCTCAGGACTTTCCTTTGTGGTCCAGTGGTTAAGACTCCACACTCCCAATGCAGGGGGCCCGGGTTCAATCCCTGGTCGGGGAACTAGATCCCGCATGCCACAACTAAGAGTTCTCATGCCGCAACTAAAGATCCCGAGTGCCACAACTAAGACCTGGTGCAGCCAAATAAATAATTTTTAAAATTATTATTAAAAAAACCCCTCTGCCCTCTTGGAGCTTACATTCTAGTGAGGGAGGGAGAAAATAAACAAGTGGGAAAACAGACATATAATGTTGGGTAAGTGCTCTGAAGAAACCTGGAGCAGCATGAGGGGACAGAGAGTGGTGGGCTGGGCCTCCCAGAGGGAGCCAGCCATTTGAATATTGAGGGCCCAGCAGTGGAGGCAAGAGGAACAGCAAGTTTAAGGGCCCTGAGGTGGGTGTTTGTTTGCACGTGGCACAGCAAGAAGGCCAGTGTGTGGGAGCAGAGAGTGCTCAGGGGAGCACAGGTGGCAGGAGGTTGGATGAGGTGAGGGGCACAGCAGGAGAGGAGTCTATGGGGAAGTACTATTATTAAGTCCGTGTTACATGGGGAAACGGAGGATTGAGAGGTTCAGTAGTGAGTGCGGAGACTGGATACGAACCACTGAAGCCTGAGTGATGACTCACAGTGCTCTCCTGTGTCCTGCGTGGGGTCTTCACTCAGTACAGGGGCAGGGGCAGGGCTGGGCACCTCCCCAGGCCTCCAGAGCCTCTGGTACTTTAAGATTTGTTAAGTGATGGAGAAAGGCAGTCTTCCAACATCACACTAATCCCCACTTTTGAGTGTTGTGTGGGCAGGAACCATGCTTTACCTGCAGCCCTGGTACATTGCATGGAGCTGGGTATATAGTAGTTGCTCAATAAGTGTTTGTGGAATAAATGGTAGAATATTAGTTTTGAAGTAAAGAGACTGATTTTCTAGTGAAGCCTACAGTTTCTATAAGGAGGTTAAGATTCTTGCTGTAGGAAGATCTTCAGAGACCAAAATTCAACCCTGCCGATTTGCAGAGGAGGAGATGAGGAAACGGAGGCGTGGAGTGATGGAAGATGAAGAACGCTGCTGTGTGGGATGGTGTCGGGGTGTGCTCTGGGGTGGAAGGCTGTGTTTTGCTGCTTTCCAGAGTTGGAACTGCCAAGGGCTCTTCTCTGGATCAGAGCAAAGATATGGCTCGGCTGGAATTGGGGATGGTGAGCCTTGAGGGAAACCCCACTGCAGAAAAATCTGAGATAAATGGGGCATGTTTGGGACTTAGGGCTGGAGAACTTGGCCTCAGATAAGGTCAGATTAGCAAGGGAAGGGAAGAAACGATGTTCTGGCCAGCCCCAAGGAACAGGTACCAGAATTTCCCACAAAATTCCCTGACCGCCTGTTCACGCGCTCCATCCAGATGACCTTCTCCCTGTTCCCTCAGCCCTAGCTTCTCACACAGAGAAACTGACGTGCCCCATGCCACACGGGCTGTCCAGGGGATACCCCAGACATTGCACATCTTTCTGATATGTCTATTTGACCTAAAGATTTTTGGAGAAAAAATAATTCAACTATCTATTTTAGACCACACTTTTTATTTTTTATCTATTTTTGGCCGCGCGGCTTATGGGATCTGAGTTCCCCAACCAGGGATTGAATCCAGCAGTGAGAGTGTGGAGTCCTAACCATTGGACCAGCAGAGAATTCCCAAGAGCATGCTTTTTATATTAAAGCAAACTTGGACATAACATGGAGTAAAGTGTGCAATACCTATGTACATGTCTATTAAAAGTAAACCAGAGGCCTGAAATGAAAGTATTTATGAGTGAGTTGCTCTGAATGGCCTTCCCGCCCACCTGTGGATCCTGCTCTTACAGGTCCCCCATGGGGAACTTTGAGAAGTACTGTTTGCCAATAACCACCATATTTCTTCTCTGCCATTTGGGCTAGGGCCCACTTTAGAAGGGGTGCAGGTCAGTCACAGTGGGGAAAGACTGTCTAGAGAGGGCCAGAGCCCAGGCAAAGACCACAGGCCCCACCCGAGGTGACAAGCTGGCAGAGCCGTCCCAGGACAGGATCTGGTAGGTAGGGAGAGTTGGTTTCTAGGTAAAGGTGTTTGGAGCTCGCTTCCTGGCGGCCGCGAAAGGGGATGAGCGTGTGTCCACAGGGGCTGGGAGGTGGCAGGTTTCAGCAAGAGGAGGCCTGAGCCGCCGGCCCGGGCTGGTCTTGGCACCCCATGCTCCTCCCAAGACCTGCTGCAGACTCAGTCTGCACACAACCGCCACCCGCCACCCAGGAGAGGGAGGCCCAGCCGCCAGGTGGAGGGGCAACAGGGAGGAGGGTGGAGAGGGAGGTCCCTGGTTGAGAGCATGGCAGGGACACGGGAAGGATCAGTCCTGGAGACAGGGAAGGAGGGGAGGGCAGGTGGCCCAAACTGGGTCCTGGGTGGGCCCGGGAGGGCTCTGAGGAAGTGGAACTTGTCTGGAGTTTCTACAGTCTTGGGGAGAGTATTTCTGAGAGAAGAAGTGTACTGAGGAAAGGATTTTCTGATCTCCAAGTGGGGAGGACTGGGCCTGGGGAGGGGCGGGCAATAAGATAAAGGGAAGAGAGGGCTTCCCTGGTGGCGCAGTGGTCGAGAGTCCGCCTGCCGATGCGGGGGACACGGGTTCGTGCCCCGGTAAGGGAGGATCCCACATGCCGCAGAGCGGCTGGGCCCGTGAGCCATGGCCGCTGGGCCTGCGCATCTAGAGCCTGTGCTTCGCAATGGGAGAGGCCACAACAGTGAGAGGCCCCCATACCAAAAAAAAAAAAAAAAAAAAAAAGGAAGAGGAAGTGTCCTGGGGCATCTTAGCTGTTTGAAGATAGCATGGTGTGGGCTGGAGGGAAGGCCCTGCTCTGTGCTGGGGGAGAGACAAGGTGGCCTTTAGTGGACCAACATCAACACTGACTGGACTCTTACTAAGTACTAGGCGCTCCTGGAAGATCTTCACCTGGACGCGTTCCTCCAAGCCTCACAATAACCCCACCAGGCAGGGAGTCTCATTATCACCCTTTTTACTGCTGAGGACACTGAGACCTGGAGGGGTTAAGTTGGAAATCCAGATGGTGCCCAAGAATCTGTAAGGAAATCAGGCAAAAGACATAAACAGCTCTTCAAGTCCGTCCATCCATCCATCCATCCATTCAAGGATACTGACGCAGCGGCTGTGTGCTGTGTGCCGCTAGGCCAAAGGCTTCCATGACCTCAGAGAGTCCTCACAGCATCCTCTGTGGTAGGTTTCCCACTTCACAGATGAGAAACCTGAGGCTCTGAGAGGTTACATAACAGCTCAAAGTTATGTAATAATAGGTCATGTTCACAGAACAAGTAAGTAGCAGAACTAGAATTCACACTTGGGTCAGTGTGACTCTTTGGGTGGGAGGAAGAGGTCTTATTCTTAGGGGAGATAAGCCCACAATCAACTAGGAGCTGTGTGAGAAAACAGAAGGTAGAGGGTGTTTCTAAGAGAAACAAAGGGACTTTCCTGCATTCCTCCTTGCCTGTTTGGGCTGTGCTCTCTGGAAGGCAGGTCCATAACCCTGCCAGGAGGGGGCACTCTGCTTAGTCAGGGACATCTAGGGAGGCAGGTAAGGTAGGGAGGAGTAGGAATTATTGAAAAACAAAATTAAGTTGCTATTGGAGCAGGGTGGACTCTGTTCAGCCCTTTGCTCCTTCTTCCCTCTGCCCTTTCTCCCCAGGATGCCCCCTGACTTCGCCTACAGGGTTTGCCTGCCTCCGTCATCTTTGTCCATCTCCTGAGGCCCTGGCTCCAACTCTGTCCTGCTCCTCCCTCCTGGAACAGGCCACACCTGGTCCCACAGGTTATCACACTAGGTGACCTCTCCCCCTCAGGGCTGGCCTCACCCTCCCTGGTTTCCCGGGTGGAATTCCCCCTAAGGGAGTAGCACGGATTGCAACAGGATTGGGCCTTGGGAAGGTTGGGATTTGGGGTGAAAGGTGACCCGGGAAAGTTCTTTTTTTTTTTTTTTGCGGTACGTGGGCCTCTCACTGTTGTGGCCTCTCCCGTTGCAGAGCACAGGCTCCGGACGTGCAGGCTCGGCGGCCATGGCTCACGGGCCCATGGCTCACCGCTCCGCGGTATGTGGGATCTTCCCGGACCGGGGCACGAACCCGTGTCCCCTGCATCGGCAGGTGGACTCTCAACCACTGCGCCACCAGGGAAGCCCCCGGGAAAGTTCTTAAGGGCCATCCCCAGAGAGAGCAATGGCTTAGCCCAGAGGTGGGCTGGAGCAAGAGGAAGGAAGGGGGCCTGGGGACGGGAGGTGTCCTCTTCCCCAGAGCTAGCTGGGCTGGGGCACCTGGATGCCCTTTACCTTCTCCCCAGCCCTCAGGCAGGAAGTAAGTGCTGGCAGCAGTATTACTCTTGGGCTGGGCATGGGGGGGGCCCCTGCCTTAGGCCCCAAGGTTACTAGCCCTGTTCTGGCCCTCTTCCAGCCAGATCCCCCTCCCCAAGAGTAAGGACTCCATGAAATTAAGGGGGAGACTTGGCACAATTCCTTCTAGACCACAGAACCTCAGAACCCCCTGCCCGAGCAGCCCTGAGCCTGCTGTCCGGGTCTACACAGGCTTTCCCCTTCACTCCATCTTCCCTAGGCCAGGCCCGCTGAAACTCCGAGACCCCAGGGTGGCTATTTGGGTGGGCGGTGTGGTCAGGGGGCAGGGGGAGGGTGGACCTCAGATGGTGCGCTAGGGCACCCAGACCCACGTGCGTGTCTCCTTTTCCTGGTCCAGGGCAGAGAAGAGAGAGATTTCAGAGGCTGGGGCCTCCATTTATGCTCCTGCCCTGGCTGAGCCCCCATCATCACCCCTATCCTACCTCCTGGAACCCCCAAACCCCAGTAGATGCCCATCTCATTATTGCCTTTTGATCTGCATTGGAGAAAGAGAGGCGCACGTGAAGCGGAAGGTGAGAAAGTTCTTCTCAGAGTCTCACTGGCAGCCTTCCTGCTACTCCTACCTTCAGTACATGATTTTTGTAGAAGCATTTAAGGGGTCAGTTTTCCTCAGAGTTGGAGAGAGGGGGAAGGACCCTCCTTTGCCCCCACCACGCCCACCACCGTAGCCTCAGAGTCTGTGGCCCTGATGGGACCTGGTAAACTCCACTGCCTCCAAAAAGTGACTTCATCTTGCCTGAAGTGACCCCCTAGCCTTTCCCAAGACCCCTCCCCACTCTTCCCAAGAGTATCTCTAACTCCCTAACTCCTGCCTATGGTACCCATTTCCAAGGGAGCAGATGCCTCAGACCCCTTCTCTTCCTCACCCCCTTCCCCAGGGTCCCTAAACTCTGTGGCCCTCAGCACCTAGGGCCTAGTGGGCTGGCAGAGATGGAGGGGATGCAGGCCCAAGCCAACTTCTGGGCTCCCACAGGGAGGGGTGTGTGTAAATCTGGACTCATCCCCTTCCCCCGCAGGCAGCCTGCTGTCAGCTGTCCAGCCCCAGCCCTACAGCAAAAGCACTTCCCTGCGGGAGGGAGGGAGCCCGCTCGGTGGGAGAAAGATGAGGCCGGTCCCCCCACGTGTCAGTGAACAAATTGGGCCAATTTGGTGTGATTAGTGAAGAATTCACATCTGGCCAGCAGAGTCCTCCCCCCGCCCCCAGCCCAGCCTGGCTCCTGCTCCCCATTAGAAGCTATTTTCTCTGACGGCTCCATTTGTCTCTGTAGTGGGGGATTTGACAGCTCCCTGGCCAGCCTGGGGGGCCTGGCTCTGAGTGAGAGGCCCAGGCTAGGCTGCTTGCCCACCACCTCTTAACCTGCTTCCATGGGGGATGCCATGTTCCAAACAGGGCCCAGGCACCTGTATGCCCTGTATCTCTGCTCTGTGTGTGTGCGTGTAGATGAACAGCTGGGTGGGGCCTGGGGAGCAGCATTCTCTAAGCTTTCCACCAGGTCTCCCTTGGACCTTGGTTTCTCATCCTGTGCAGTGATGGTTATGCTTTGAGATCAACAGAGATTGTGTGTATGTGTGTGTGTGTGTGTGTGTGTGTGTGTGTGTGGTGCGGGAGGCAGGGGTCTGGTGTTTCCTAAAAGAAAACAGCTGGGCGTGTATAAGGGAGGGCCTGCCCCCACTTCCTTCACCCCTTCCCTGCCCGTCGTCGCAGAGACGGCTGCTGCAGCTACCCCTCAGGAATGCCTGTGGATGGCTGTCGTGCAGCTGGAAGGCTCGCCCGTAGAAGTGGCTTTGAGGTAGTACCATTGGGGGGTATGGCCTTCAAAGTCTTGGGTCTTCCTCCCCCAGCAGTGACCCCAGGTTGCCTGTGTCAAAGGCAATTTGGGGCTATTTAAAGGAGGCTGACCTAGAGGTCACCTGGGCAAATCTCTTCCCTGGGGAATTACCACCAGATGGCAACCTGGGGCTTGTCTCCTCAAAGGTTCTCCCTGGTTGCCAGGAGAAGCACCAGAGCTCTGTTGTTGCCTGGAGTGGGCGAAGGGGGGCAGGGGCCCAGGGCCTCAGTCCCTGGATGAGAATTCTCCTGGAAGAAAGATGCCTGGGGAAGTGGGTCCTAGCCGGCAGCGTGGGGGAGGACTGCTTTCCATCGTGATGTCATATAGTTTAGGAGGCTAGCAGTGGAAGCTTCTCGGGCCTCCTGCATTTTTTCATTGCTACATGGATACCGAAAGAAAATCAGGAGGAGTGAAGGGAATCAGACATCCGTGATGTCTCCAGCCTCCAAATCCCCCTGAGAAAGGGTGACCAACTGTCCCAGTTTCCCCAGACTAAGAGGTCTCCAGGGATGTGGCCTTTCAGTGCTAAAGCCAGAATAGTCCTGGGCAGACTGGGCCCCAGCTGATCGCCCTACCTCAGCACAAGCCCCAGAGACCAGGCAGAGAGATGGAGAAGAAACCAGTCCTTCTGAGACCTGCTGCCTGGTCTCTCATTTGATTTTATTTCGTCCTTACCTGACTTTGCCTGACGCCTTATTGTTATCTGTGGGTTCCTCGGCCTTCTTTTCAAGGTAGTGCCTGGGGTGTTGGAAGGATACCCTGACTTGCGGGGGTGGGGGTACTGGGGCAGGCGGTGCATAGCTTAGTCATTCATCTCGTTCACGCTGAGGACCACAGGCTTGGGGTGTGATCACAGCAGCCAAGCTGGCCTGCTCTCCCAGGGTACCGACCACCCAACACCCATCTCTAATTAACAGAGGAACCTTCAGAACGCCCCCTGTGTGTGGTTTCTGGAGTTACGATCCCATTTCAGAGATGGGAGAACTGAGATGGAGTCATTGGCCCCAGGGCTGAGTTTGGGGAGAGCGAAGCAAGGTCTCCCGGATATCTGCCCCCTCACCCCATCGCCTGTTCAGGTCAGGAATAAGCCCTCTGCCCCAGGTCGGGGAGTCAGTTGCTCCTCCCCTGAAAGTGGCCTCAACCCCACTCCCCAGACGTTAATGACATAATTAACTGAGGACAGAGAGCGAGAGGAGGTCACCCTGGCAGAATTCCAAAGGCAGAGAAGACTTCTGAAAATCTAGATATCGGACCAAACTACTACCTGCTCTCACACCAGCAACTGGCATCCCGGAGACAGAACCGGAAGAAGCCAAGATGTAAAGGAGATGGCCGAGCGGCCTGGCGAGGGGAGGGAGACCAGTGGGCAGAGCGGTGCTTCTGTGGTCCTGAAGTAGGGCTGCCCTGGGGCTGGTCCCCACCTGCTCCTGCCCTGACCCACCTCTCCTCCACATGCCTCTTCCCCCCTGAGCCCCTCCCTCCCTCTCCTCTGCTCACAAGCACAGGGCCCTTGGAGCTCAAACAGAGAGAGGCTGGAAGCAAGAGCTGAGCTTGCACTTCAAATTGTGCTTGGAGTGCCAATTTGAAGGGGGAGGTGGAAAATTCTCAGGATCTCTGCTGGTTTCCTGGGTCTGATGACTCTGGGACTACCGAGGCATTTGGGGAGCTGTGTAGTTTAGGGCTAGGCTGCCCAGTTCCTTTTTCTGGGCAGCCCCAAGTGCCTCTTTCCCAGAGGGCTTGGGTGGACAAGCTGTCCCCTGTGGGGAGTTCCTCTCCCAGGAGCGGTGCCTTGTACACTAGTCTGGTGGAATGGAGTGGTGCTGGGCCTGGGGCTGAGCTCCACTTTGGGGACAGGCTCTTCCCTAAGACGAGGCACCTCTCTGAAGCCTCTCTAATTCCATTGGCCTTTGTGGAGAACCCCCAGGGCTAGTGGTGGAGGGAGTGCATTTCCACCACTTGGTCAGAGCGAAGATGCTCCTAAGGGCCCTGATACTTGGTCTCCACCTGGGGGAAGCCTGAAAGATGGGGTGCTTGCCTGTTTACACCCTTTTTGAGTTTGCTTCAAGCCAAAGGCAACTTCCTGTTTCCACCAACAGGCCTCAGGGGAGATCAAAGGCAAGAGCCCTGAGCTCAGGGAAGAGGAACTGAGGCTGTGGCCTGTGCCGCCTCTGTGTAACGGGAGGGTTGAAATTTACGTGGAGAGCTGGGGCATGCGGAGGATAAAGGGAACAGAGGCAGAATTCCAAGGGACCCCAGCCTAGGTCTGGCTGTGCCTGTCCTGTCCTGACCGCTCCTCCAGGAAGCCCAGGTCATCTCCCCATCCCTGGATCCTGACCTCATGGCAGAGGCTAAACTCTGCTTCTCCCCTGTGTCCCCAGCAGGGTTTTCCTGGTCTCCCTCCCGGCCTGGGACTCCCCCCAGAGCACGGGTCACAGCAAGAAGAGAGGAGAGAAAAGAGGAGGCGCGGGTGTGGGGGGCTGTGTTTGGAGGGGTGTGGGGGGTGAGGGGGGCAAGGCCCTCCCCTCCCCGGGGGCCGGCGCCCACCTCTGCCCCGCGCAGCGGGCGGGTGGGGCGGACCGGCGAGGGGCTCAGGCGCGGCGGCGGCTGTCACTCAGGCACTCACGCGGGAGGAATGCAGACGGCAGGGCTGCCCTGTGGTCACGTCTCCGCCCCACCGACGGAGGTAGGCGCCCAGGTACCCAGCCTGTGGGCCTTGGGAGCCCGCCAAGCTGCTGATGAAAGGCTCTGCAGATTAACCCTTTCTTGGCCGCACCCCCTCCCTGCCGCCAGCTGCCGGGTGGTCGCCAACCACGAGGGGCAGAGGGGCGGGAGGCTGGAGCGGAGGCTGGGCGCGCCGGCTAATGAGTGGGCGTCCGGACGCTGGAGGGGGGTTCCCCGCTCCTCCCCCACCCCGCCAACCCGGCCAACCCCACTGGCCTCAGGCCTCTCTGGTTCTAGGGCTGACACACCTAAGAGACAGGTCTCCCAATAACAGATGATGCCTCTTCCCCTTCCCCCACAAGAACTCTACGCGGGGCGGGCCAACCTCCCAGGCTGCTGTGCCCTCTCCTTGAAAGTCGCTGTAGCTCTTGAGCACTGGACCGAGAGTCCAGGAATTCATATATTCATGCAGTGCATACATCGGAAGAGTTGAGAGGGTCAGCTCAGCTGTTAGACTAAGGGAAAGTGGGCTCTGAGTTTCTCCAGTGTGCAGAATTACAAGGTCGGTAATTCAAAATGTGGGGTTATTTGTATCTGTTTTAGTAGCAATCTACATTTCTCCCCCAAGCAGAGTCTCAGGCAGATGCCTAGTATATAAATCAAACAAAGTGGAGAGTTTCTGGTTGGAGTAGGGGGTGAGGTTTCCTTTCCCTCCCATCCATCTCATGAGAACACCTAGGGAGGATTCCAGGGAATGCGGTTTGGAAAGCTCTGAGATCTAGGTAAGGTGTGAGATCCTTTTTGGCTCTGACAGCTTTCTCTTCCTTCTGTCTGCATCTGCTGGGTGATGCAGATGCATCTCTGTTCATTGGGGGCCTTGCCAACTAGGCACTTGCTCTGTGTCCAGGGCTCACTGTGGGGTATTCTGTGATGCCCTGAGGTCTGGGCTCCCACTTCCAGGGTCTGGGGGCTGTGTCCTGAGCCCTCCATAGAGAGCTGCGCATTCGACTTTGAGTTTATCGCTCAGGGCCCATGTCCTGGGGCTGCACTCCCTCTCTATACTCTACATGTGGCTGGACCCAATGCCTCCCTACAACCCTACGTGTTTCTCAGACACCCACCCCCTTTCTCTTGTGCTAAGGGTTCCAAGAGTCCAGGTGTGCACAGGGGTATCTGGTGGGCAGGGGTGAGGAGGGCAAACCTCTAGGAGCTAAACCTGCCTCAGAGTTCAGATCTCTTCCCCATCTTATCCAGCCTCCCTGGGGAGCTTCCTCCCCACCTAGGAGGGGTGGGAGCTCCAAGGGGGGCAGGAAGTAGAGGTCCAGTCAGGAGGCAGTGCCAAGTGGGGGCAAGAAGTGAGGAGGCCTGGCGCCCAGCTCCAACCCCCACCTTCCCACCCCACCCCCCACTCCCCGTGGTGTCCCTGAGCATCATCACCCTGGGGGAAGCTATGCCACCCTGAAGCTTGCACGGAGGGGTAAGAGAACATCGGCTTCGGCTATAGTAGGAGAATTGGAGAGTAGACCTCAGGAGGGACTATGTGTCCAAATATAGCTCATCTCCCTCAAAAACTGGTACCTTGGGTATGTCTTATCCAGCGTGAAGGCATCACCTTTTCCAAGGCAGTATGACTAGAATTTGCAAGTCATCCTTAATGTCCACTCCGTTCACCATCCAACTGGTCACCAAGCCCCATCCTTTCAGTAGCATTAGTAGTTCGAAGGTGCCCACTTTTCTTCCCACTTTGATTGCTCCGGATTCAACTGAGGCCTTTTTTTTTAATAGTGATCTTGGGGTCTTCTTATTTATTTTTTTAAATTTTATTTATTTTTGGCTGTGTTGGGTCTTCGTTTCTGTGCGAGGGCTTTCTCTAGTTGTGGCAAGCGGGGGCCACTCTTCATCGCGGCGCGCGGGCCTCTCACTATCGCGGCCTCTCTTGTTGCGGAGCACAGGCTCCAGACGCGCAGGCTCAGTAATTGTGGCTCACGGGCCCAGTTGCTCCGCGGCATGTGCGATTGTCCCAGATCAGGGCTCGAACCTGTGTCCCCTGCATTAGCAGGCAGATTCTCAACCACTGCACCACCAGGGAAGCCCAACTGAGGCCTTTTTAAACCAGTCCCTGAGACTACTGCAGCAAGGGCTGGTCCCCCTGGCTCCAGGGGGGCACACCCCAACCCCCCCAATCCCTCCTCCGCATCGTACTAGAGATCCTGGGATCTCAGAACACAGGTTGGAACATGCCACTCTCATGCTCAGAAACTTTGACGGCTCCCCACTGCCAGCAGGATAAAGTCCCAACGTTGCCTGGCATTTACAGCCTGCCCTGATCTGGTGCCAACTTCCCTTGCCAGCCTGGGCCACCACTATATACTTCACCCCCTTCAACTCCAGCCATAACCAGTGGCTTGTTTCACCCTAGTCCTGCCGCATGCTTTCACGGCCCACCACTTTAGCTCACAGACAAGCTTGTTCCTGGCACTTACGGTGCTGTGGGGGAGAAAGATTCATCACATAATCCCATAAATAAATATATCCTTACAAACTGTGATAAGTTCAGGGTGTCTTTAGGAACTCAAGGAGAACGTATCATGGGTGTGGGACAGATTTAGGCTGGGGACTCAGAGGAGGCTTCTACGCAGAAGAGGCACGTCAGGGTGTTGGATGCAAGTTACTTTTTGCATTACCCTTTGGATGTTTGGGGAGGTTATCTTTGATCTTTTGTCAGGACGAATTTCCCTGTCTGCACACCCAGATTTCTTGGCGTCTCTGCCTAGCTTGTATTTCATTCTGTCTTGAACTGGAATCTGTCTTGTGTGTTGCAGCCCCTAGACTGTGAGCAAGTGAGGGAGGGGGGTGTTGCTCATTCATGCTTAGAACACCACCCTTCAGCACACTGTAGGTCTGGAACACGGTAGGCCTTTTTTTTTTTTTTGCGGTACGCGGGCCTCTCACTGTTGTGGCCTCTCCCGTTGCGGAGCACAGGCTCCGGACGCGCAGGCTCAGCGGCCATGGTTCACGGGCCCAGCCGCTCTGCGGCATGTGGGATCTTCCCAGACCGGGGCACGAAGCCGCGTCCCCTGCATCGGCAGGCGGGCTCTCAACCACTGCGCCACCAGGGAAGCCCCACGGTAGGCCTTTAATGAAAGTGTTTTTATTTTTTAAGTGAGGGTGTGGAGGCTTCTGCATTGAATGCATATGGAGGTAGACCTGAAAACGGGAGACATTCTCTGAGAGGACTTAAGTCAGGCTTGGCATGGAAGGGAGGGGGTGGGCATTCTGGGCTCCTAGATGTCCCCTCTCTCCAAAGCTCTGTCCTCTCTCTGTCTAAACGACTCCCAACCCATACTTCCCAACGTGCCTCAGAATCCTCCCAGTTCCTAGGAAACAGCAATCCATTTAGCCCAGCTCCCCCCCGCCCCGCTTCATCCCCTAACCCTAGATGATCCATGTTTGGATTGAGTGTGGAATGGCGGGGAAGGGGCTCTTTTTCCCGCTGGGAGAGTGGGTGCTGACATTAGGAGCTATGGGGATCATCAGCTCCAAATCTGGGCTTTACCATCCCCCACCCCCAAGGTCCCAGCCACCCAGTAGCAGGCTGCCGTGTCAGCCTGACTGCAGGTCTGGGGGATAAAGGTCTCACCCCCACCACTAAACGCCAAGCAGTCCCTTCCCTCTCTAGCTCTTTGGGGGCACAGAGGGAGAGAAGGGGTTAGCCTGCCTGGCTTTGATGAGGGAAGGGAGGAGGAGGGAGGCTGATTTGGGAATGACCCTAGAGGCTGCCGCTCCATTCGAAACTGCCCTTCCCCCTACCTCAGCCATTCCAGATGACAGGGCAGCAGACAATCTCCCAGGCTTTCTAGTTCTCTCCAGCTTCCCTGCAGACCTTCCCATCAGTGGAAAATTTTGGATGTGAACAAGGAGTGGGGTAAGGCTGTTGGACCCATGAAGGTTCCAGGCTGACCCATCAAATCCCAGCCCAGTCCCCTTGGGCCAGGTTCTCTGGGAAAGCTCCCACTTCGGGAACCCTTTGGTCTGATGGTGAGGGCCCAAGCCCTGCCTCAGGGAGACCCCAGTCTGAGAGTGGAGATCCAGCCCCTGTTGTGAGGGTACTCCCAGGGTGCTGATGAAACCGGGATAGAGATGCTCAGCCCCTCCGCGAGGGCCAGCTGCTAAGGTGCCCCAGCCGGCTATACAGATTGGGCTATTCCCACAGTCCATTCCTTCCCTCAGAGCAGCGCAGAGGCCAGGTGAGCCATGGCGCTGGCAGCACAGGTGGCAGCTGGCAGGTGGGGAGAGCAGGGGAGGAGGAACGTGCCCCAGGCTCAGGCAGATGCCACCGGACAGTCCAGTAATCCCACCCCTTCCCAGTGACCTGCTCATCTCACGGCCTGCCTATCACAGTCCTGGTCCCTATGCCAGGAGTCACGGCCAGGTCCTGGGTTCCAGGTAGCCATTCTGGGAGGAGAATTAGCCTCCAGACACAAGGGACATCTTGTGGGGCATTAGTCATTACCACAACTACCATTTTAGGAACATGGACCCCGGGCTGGCTTATTTAATCCCCATAGTTAAATGCTGTGTTACTGTCATTTTACAGGTAGGGAAACCAAAGCTCAGAGCCATGAAGTCACTGATGGAATTTACCTTGTGCGGCCCCTGTGCGGAGAAGCAGTGGGTGGGAGACCCTGAGGGTCACCTTGTGCGGCCCCTGCGCGGAGAAGCAGTGGATGGGAGACCCTGAGGGTCGGAGAAAGAGGCCTTCTCTTGGACCCTCAGTTCCTGTGAGGTTGAGACAGGGGCAGGGATTCAATCAGAGGACGCTTCTCTGCCCAAGAAGGAATTTTTCCCTACAGTGAGAGAGATCAGACCTGGGCTGGGAGTGGGGACAGACGGGCCGCAGGCCAGCACCCCACAGCATGCCAGGGACCCTGCACTGAACAACCTCTGCCCACCTCCTCACCTCACCCCTCCTGAAGCTGAGGGAGCAGGTGGAGAGATGGTGGCTGCCCAGAGACATGACCTCAGCAGACAGCTTGGTGCCCCCACTCCCGCCCTGCCCTGTGTGGTGGCCCAGGTGTCCCACTGCTGCAGGCCTAGGGCAAGCATCCCTGAGAACCCCCAGGTGCCTCATGGGCCTCTCCTTGGTGATGCCTGAGAACATGGGCAGGGGCCCAGACCAGGGAGTCCAGGGAGAGTCTACCCAGCTTTGCTCTCCAATCCGCCTGCACCCCCCTCTGCTCCGCCCCCCTCTCTGCTCCCTCCCCACCAGCTTCCCTCCCAAACACTCACTCATTCATTCCCCAGACCACCTACAAACCACCCATTTGCCTGGACCACACAGCTCCTCTGCCAGGCTCAGCTCCCAGGGATAATGGCCGCCCCACCCCCATCCTTCCAGGACCCACCCCCAAGCCTAATTACCACCTTGGCACCTCTGGGGCTGGGCGGGGGGCACTGACCTCCACTTCTGCTTGGAAGTCTCTTGGGCACAGAAGGCCGGTTTTAGTCTGGACGTCAAGAGGCAGGAGCAAATGAGAGACCCTCAACTGAGACCCACTCTGGTCCTTCCCACCCCACCACCCAGTCTCTGGGCCCAGGCTGCTGGGGCAGGGCAGGAGGCAAGATGGTGGAGACCCCTGTTTGCTCCTTGGTTCTCCTGGGCACAGTAAGGGGACTGAGGAAGGACAGACCCGAACTGCCCTCAGGTGCAGGTCAGGGAGGACTCCCCAGAAGGAGCACTGGACCGGGAGTCAGAAGACCAGGGTCTAGTTCTGCTGCCCTGACTGCCTGCACTCTCCCCGCCACCCGTCCTGGCCTCAGTTTCCTTGTGCATGAAAGAGAGGAGAGCTGTCTCTAAGGCTCTCCCGCGTGGGGCCTTGAACCCCAGGGAGGTGACTGTGCAGTGAGGGTCTCTGCACTGCTGAGGGACCCCTGAGCAAAGAAGCAGGGAGAACAGAAGTGGATGGAGGAGGCTGCCAGAGGGCAGAGGGCCGGGACAGGGAGACAGAGCAGGGTTGGCCTGACACCCGTCAACAACGGGCGGGAGGCGGGATTGGGCGGCCTGCCGGGTTAGGAGTGCAGAAATCAGGAAGTCCTCACAGGCTCCTGGAGCTGGTGGGCTCTGTCCCCCCAGTCCCCGCAGTAGCGGCAAGATGGTGGCCAGGGAGGGCCTCCCTGAAGTGGCCTGTGATCCCGGAGGGGGCCCTCTGCCTTCCCCTCTGCAGTGACTACACTGACCCACGTCCCAGGGCAGGGACCAGTCCCTTTCAGTGCCCAGCACAGGCCCTGGCTCAGAGAAGGTGCCCGATAAATGTGGGATGAATGAATGCGGATGGAACAGCTGGGGGCCAACTGAGGCAAACTCGGGTGTGTGAGCTTACCTGCGGCTGCAGGGCTTGGGTCAGCAGGCAGAGGTGGGAGCAGTGGGCAGGGCTGGCGTTGGTGGCTTCCCCCTCCCCAGGAGGAGCTGAGCTGGGCCTAGGCCCTGGGGGCCAGGGCCACCACGGCTGGTCCTGGGCGGATGAGGTGGTCTCTGTGGGGTCCCTCTAAGGATCCCTCCTTCCCCCATAATTACTTCTGATTAGCTTCACCACAAAAGCCAGGCTGGAAAGAGAGGGGTGTTTGGGGCATGGGGGAGGGGACAAGGTGGAGCAGAGCACTCAGGACAAGCAGGGCCCCCAGCTGTGTTCCCTCCCCACAGCTCAACACACACACACACACACACACA
>NW_020838033.1:1125186-1172675 GCF_003676395.1 Aethalodelphis obliquidens | reverse complement strand
CACACACACACACACACACACACACACACACACACACACACACACACCATGATCTGAAAATTCCAATGGAGCCCCATCTACTGAGAGTAGCAAAGATCCAGGGACATCAGGCATTCTAGACGACTCACCCATATGTATTAACTCAAAATGCCCCTCCAGATTTCCTGCAATGGAGGCTGGTGGGCAGAGCTTCTAGACAGAGGGGAGCAGGAAAGAGAAGAAGCCCTTCAGGCCAGAAGGGAGCTTCGGCAGGCATGTCCACCATCCCAACACAGGGCCCAACCTGGAGGAGTCCTCAGAGCTCCCTGCCAGGACTCAGAAAGTTCTTCCCCGTGTCCAGCTGCCCTTTCTGCCTGATCTGTGCTAAGCTGAGGATCTGCAGATAGACTTGCCATGTCCATGGCCCTCACCCACTCACTCCTTTTGAGACAATCCATGCTAGGGCCTTCTCTGGAGGCCAAGAGGCTGGGGTCCCCTCCTCTCTAACCTGGGGGCAGGACACTCCCTCCCACTTCCTCACCAGGCAAGTAGGAACTACAGCTCAGGTCACTCAGACTCACCCTCCAGGAAGGCCCCTGGAGAGGGGGCAGCATGTGAAAAGTGTCCTCTCTTTCCTGACTGTTCTGGTGTAGGCACTTGTGGGACAGTTCAGCCTACAGTGCCTACAAGGCGCGACATGACGGCTTCCTGTGACCCCAGCTTTGGGGAAACTATTATGTAACCAGTAGTCGTATTAGCTAACAATTAAAACACAAACATTTACTATAGGTCAGAGCACCAGGCTTCCATGCTTTACAAACTTTCTTTCACTGGCTCTCTGTCTTTTAGGGAGAGCCCAACCCCTGCCATCTGAGATCTCCCCAGTCTGATGGGGGAAGCCCTGACCCAATACCTCCCTTCAGCCTCTAGTCTGAAGAGAACCAATCCCTGCCCTCAGGGAGCCTCTAGTCTGATAAGGGGAGACACAACATACAAACAGAATGGACACTCCTGACCGGGTCTCCTACTGAGTCCCTCCTTCCCCAAAAGGGAGCTGGGCTTTTAGAGGTGCGAGGGACCGCGAGGCAGCAGTGGTTGGGGAGGGCACGCAGGCTCCCTGGTGGCGTTGGGCTGCCTGGAGGAGGCGGCGGGGCCGGGCTGGGTGCGCGGAGGAGGCCGCCCCAGCGGCGCTCCCACGACCCGGGCAAGGCCGTCTGGGCGCCGTCTCCGGTCTCTGGGCCTGCGGTCGGGGCACCGCGGGGCCGTGTTTGAGCCGGTCAGCTCCCCGCGGAAATTACAGGGGCGCTCGGCGCTGCGGTCGCGCCCCCCGAGGCACCGCCCGCTGGTTGGAGGCGTTTAAATTGAAAGCAGCTTTGGGGAGAGGGGGCGGGCGCGGGGCGCCGAGCAAGGGGAGGGGGCAGCCGGGCACAGCGACCCCTTTGTCTGCGCCCGCCGAGGGGCGGAGCCTTGCGGTGAGCGCGGCGCCCCCTCCCCGCTCTCCGGCCGGCCTGTTCCCACGCCGCCCAGCAGGCCGCGGCCCGCGCCCCTTCTCCACCTGGGTCTCTGCCTCCCCTCCTCTGGCTAGCACGCGTACACTTCCTCCAGGAGGCCCTCCCAGACTAACAAGCACCGACAGTCTGGGTGTCCCGGAGTCACAGAGGGTCAGGAGATCTGGGTTGAGTCCTCTACTAGGCTCGGTGACCTTGATCAAATTTCCTCCTTTCTCTGGGCCCCAGTGTCCTCTACAAAAATACAGATATTTTACGCTTTCTGCCTACCTCTCTTAGTAATGTTAAAGATGATTTGAGCCAATGTAAGGGAAAGTGTTATGAAAACTGTAAACTGTCGGAGGAATAATAAATACCAAGAATAACACCCCCAACTCTCTACTCTTCATTGTGAGAGATCATTTGTACACAGGTGTGCTTGTGCTGGAAATCCAGCGTGCTAGGGATGGGATGGGGGGGGAGTTAAGCAGCCAACAGCGTGGAGCAGGGGAGAAACCCCGGTGGACTTCTCGGAGGAGGGGGATGTGGAGCCATCAGGGCTAGGAAGGAGTGAAGGGAGCAATACTGGAAAAAGGAGAGGGTGTCTCTGCCTCCTGCGGGGGAAGGTCACGGGATGGAGAGGCAGGAGCCAGGAAGGAGGAGGGTGTCTGTAAGATGAACATGTCCTGCCCGCGGGCTGCAGCCGGAGAAGTGGCTTGGGGCAAGCGGCTGTTTGCCCATTTGGTGGGTGGCATGTCTCCTAGGAAGGCAGGTTGGTGGCAGAGCCTGGTGCAGCCCCCGATGTTTGGGAGGGAATGCCTATTGCCCCTAGGGAGTGTGTTGCCCTTGGCCCCTTCCTATTCTTTTTCCTGAGGGCTCTGGGCACCAGGTGCAAGGAGCTTGGCTTGTTTCCTTTGCTTCCAGCAGCAGCAGCGGAAGGTTGTTTGCCAGGCCTGATGCCCAGGGACATATCCGTTTGCTCCACATCTGGCAGAGCTGCATGTTTCTGTTTTACTTTCTAGAGGTCCTTAGTGGGCAGCCAGGGATAGGGCAAAGCCCACAGTTCCAGGTACCTGTTATGGGCACCTGACACGTACACACTTGGGGGCAAGATGGAGAGCTGAGCCTGGCCAGAGGGAAGAGGAATCTGTAAGGGTGCCCGAAGAGGAAGTGGAGGAGCCGCCCTGGAAAGGAAGGAAAGAAGAGGGTGAGGCCAAGCAGGGAGGGAGGGCAGAGGGGCTGCGCCAGGTGTTTCCCCAGAGGAGCAAGGCTGTCAGGTAGAGTTTCTTCCCTGTCCTCTCTGACACCCCCTTGGGGCCCCAACACCTCCTCCAGAGCCCAGAGCCCCTCAAAGGCCTACACAGAGAGGGCTCTGATCTGCCAAGTGGGATGAGAGCTACAAGTGGGCTTTGGGCACAGACAGGGGGTGGGGTGGGGGTGGGCAGCTGGCCAGCTCTGCCTGTCCCCTCTTACCTCCTCCCCTGGCCCGAGCAGCTGCTGAACCCACCCACCCAGGGCACCTCACTCACCCCCCTGGCATGTCCCATGCTCGTGCCAGTGGGTCACAGGGCAGGAATGCCATAGGAAAAGAACGAGGGAGCCCAGCAAGGGGTGGTGACTGCCCAGAGTGACCCAAGTGGTTAGGGCTGGGCCACCCCTGTCCCGAGAGCTGGCCAGGCTCAAGGAACATCCTTGACCCCCAGGTCTGGGACCCACTAGACACAACCTCTCCCGGGGGGCAGGGACTGGAGGCTTCCTGGACACCACATTCTGCATTAGCAGCCGGATACCAACAGGACTCCATCCTTGTCCAGGCTGAGGGCTCCACCAGCAGCCCTCTGAGGGTGTCTCTCCTGCCCCCTTCCCTCCCCAGCCCTCCCGCTGCAGGCTGCCCATTGCCATGCCCCCACCTCCTTAGAGCCCAGACTGGCTTCTGCATATGCTGCACACCCCTCAGACCATGAACAAGCTTTTCCCAAGCCCACTTCTTGTAGGAAGCCCACCAGGTTGGGCAGGGATTGGGAAGGGGAGAACCAGACACCCACAGGTCTTGGCCTCCAGCCCCCATCATGGGCCAGGCCTGAAAGAGGCAGTATCCTGTTTTATCCTACTCTGCTCAGCCCTAGGGTCCTAGAGAGTAGAGCTTGGAGCAGGAGGGAGAGGGTCCTGAGGCTGAGACCTCTACAGGCCCTGGGCCCCAGCTGACAGGCTCAGCATGGGGTTGAGGGCGACTCTCCTTGGTCAAATACTTCCTTGGGGCCAGGGATGAAACTTTTGGGAGATAGAGTGGGACAGGAAGAGGCTTACTCATCCACCTGGGTCATCCCTGTCATTAAAGTACCCATGGGTAGGCGCCATGGCAATGACCATCACAGAGGAGTCGGTGATCTCGGGAACTCATGTCTGATGCTTTTAGAAAGGGTAGGCCGGGGGAGGAGACCCAGAAGGTGAGAAGGTGAGTTGCCCCACATGACCTCCAAGGCTCCTTCTGAGCTAAGACCCTGTGGTCCTATGATCCTAAGATTCTAAAATCCTGAGCTGATGTGGTCCCGAGATATTGGGATTGGAATAACTGCCTTCATAATAATAGCGCCAGGCGCTGTTACAAAACTTTTCATGCATGGTCGCATTTACTGCTCCACAGTGAGGGAACTGAGGCACAGAAGGGGTAAGTTTGTTCATCCCCGAGAGCCTTGGGACAGGCAGCCCAGCCCAGGTCTGTCCGACTTCAGAGCCTGCTCATTTACCTGCTTCACTGCAGCTTTTGTGACTCTAAACCCTGCTTTCACAGGGTCCGTAATTCAGCCAATCACCAAGTCCGACATCACTGAGTCCAACATCAAATCATGACTCAGCATCTTTGATGGGGCAGCAGCAGGTGGGAGGGGTGGATCCTAGCCGGGAGCTGTGAAAACAACAGTCTTCTGTCCTCTTCTGGGTCCTGGAAAGCTTCCTGGAGGAGGAGGATGGGTAAGAGAAGGCAGAAGAGGGGGAGGAGGAGAAGAGATGTTTAGGAGGCGTGGCCATTCCAGACAGCAGGGTGGGCACTTGGAGGGAGATGATCTTGTTTGAGAATAGAGGATTGGAGGGACCCAGAGGGGCAGGACAGAGGAAAGGAGTCTGGTCTGGCTGCATTCCCTTCCTCTGCCAGCCCATGGACTCAGACCCCAAGGGGCAGATAAGGCTGTGCCCCATGGCCCTCTGAGAAAGCCTCCTGTTTCTCGCCCCCTCTCCCAGCTACTTAGCCCTCTTCTCCAGGCTGGAGGCCACTTTCAGCCACTCGCAGGCTGAACCCCTAGGGGAAGGGCCTTTGCTGATCTCCCCCAGGGCTGATTAACAGCAGAGAGCTGGAGTTAAACACTTGCTCTTCTCCTAGGAGCACCTGTCCTTGTTCCCCCAAAGGTATGGAGCCTACAGACCTCTTCCCTCCCCACTAAGGAGACAGTGCTGCCTTCACAGGCGGCCGAGGAGGCTGGATAGAGGAGAAAAAACCAACACCCAGTGCTAGCCTCCGGGCAAGTGGGAATACCCTCACTTGGCGGAGGGAGACACACCGGCAGGTGCAGACACTTGCCCAAAGTGCCACTGAGTTAAAGCCCGCATGTCAGTTGGTCTGGCTCTCTTCTGGCTTCAAGGCGCTAGGGGTCTGTGCCCAGCTGGTGCATTTTGCGCCCCCTCCAACTCCCACTCCCTCCCTGGCCCATGGGTTTGCCCACGAAGGAACTGCAGTGTTGACTGGGTCCCCCCGCCCCCGGGAGGCAGGGCAGAGAGCACCCCCAGTACAGGCCGCTTCCCACTTCTCGTGAATACTGCAGCTTTCCGGCTGGCTGGCGGTAGTCCTGGCTGACCTTGACTGAGGGCCTCCTACGTTTTAGGCACTGGGCTAAGCATTTTAGCAGACGACATGTTGAATCCTCGTAAGAGCCGGATGAGATAGGTCCTGTTACTTTCTCCAGTTTACAGATGAGGAAACTAAGCCTCAGGAAGGTGAAGCGATGTATCAAGATCACACAGCTATAAGCAGTGGAGGTGAGATTTATATCCAGAATCCTCTCCCTTAGGCTCTCTACCACTCCCTTCGGTGATAAAATTGCTGGTGTGTGACTCTCGTCTCCCCTCATTGGGAGGGGTGGATGGAAGGGCAGAGCCTCTCTTGCCTGCCCTTTGGCCTCCTCTCAACTGCCCGAGAAGGAGGGGCCTGGGGCTCTGCCTCTAAGAAATGAGGCCATCTCTCCCAGCCCAGGGTGCGGGGCTGCAGGGGGAATCAGATAAGCTGTGAATCCAGTTTCCTCTCTGCTCACCCTTGTCATCAGCTGGGGTTTCAGCTCCCTCCAGGGTCAGAAGGAAATGACTCATGGTGTTTGGAAAGTGGATAAGGGTGCGGGCTCACATCCTGCTACTTGCTTGCTGTGGGACCTTGGGCAGGTTACTTAACTTCTCTGTGCCTCAGTGCTGAGGAGATCCAAATACCGGGCTCATAGGGCTAATGAGAGGATTGAGTTGGGGAGAGTTTGCAGAGTTTGGAACAGTGCCTGGCACACAGTAAGTGCTATTGCTATTATTATTAGCTGGGGAATCAAGAGAGGACTGTTTTAAAAGAGGGGCCATGAAATATGTGGAAGTCTATAAAAAGGACATGGTTGATTTTTAGCGAGGGGTGTCTAGATTTCCTAATTTTTCAAGGCCGAGGATTCCTGAGAGGGGAGGAAAGGGTGGATGGTTTCCAGGTGACATTCCTCCCTTCCCACCCCCCTCCCCAGGAGGATAAAAATTCCTCACAGGTTTCTGTGCCCTTTCATGTAGAACCTGCAGAGCCCCGGCCAGCATTCCTCTGCCCCTCCTGTCAGCTGGGGGCCAGGGGAGGGGGTCATTAGCCCCTTTTACAGCTTGGTAAAGTGTGAGGGCAGACGCCTCTACCTGAGGTCCCAGCTGGGACCTGCCTAAAGCAGGTGCCCCACCCCCCAGAAGAGGGGCTTTGAGACTGAAGACAAGGGGAGGAAGCCCGTGAGGTGGGTGCTCAGGGCTGCCTGCAACGTGCCTGCGGTGGGGACCAGAGGACCAAGTCTGGTTACTTCCCTGACACCATTCCCGTCCTGAGGTCCCCTGGAGACGGGTTCCCTGTGGACACCAGGGGATGTGCAGTGTTGCCGTAGGGGACAGGAACCCCAGCTCTATCCCTGCCCCTGCAGCTCCCAGGCTACAGACCTAGAGTGACATCTAACCCAAGTAGTCTGAGCTGGGGAAACAGGGGAGATGGAGGGGAAAGCTGCAAGGACGGGGAAGTTAAGGGCAGGCTTCCTGCAGGAGAGGGTAGGAAAGATCAGGGCTGGAGCTGCAAGGGTGGGCACAGAGGGTAACGGAGACCTGCTCTTTTAACCCCTGCCTCAATGTGTGCGTGTTCTTCTGCATCCATCCACCCATCCATTGACCCACTTTTTTTTTTTTTTTTTTTTTTTTTTGTGGCACGCGGGCCTCTCACTGTTGCGGCCTCTCCCGCTGCAGAGCACAGGCTCCGGACGCGCAGGCTCAGCGGCCATGGCTCACGGGCCCAGCTGCTCCGCGGCACGTGGGATCTTCCCGGACCGGGGCACGAACCCGTGTCCCCTGCATCGGCAGGTGGACTCCCAACCACTGCGCCACCAGGGAAGCCCCATTGACCCACTTTTAAACAGGACCCACAGAAACCCTTTCCACAGCTGCTGGAGCTGTTCTACCACAGGACAGGCTAATGGCAGGGAGGGAGCTTCCCTTCACTGAAGTTCTTTGAGCAGTTATTGCAGGAAGGAGTCTTGCACAGGATGGGGGCTCTCTTAACTCTCCTTCAAGATGTCCTTCTTGCTTGGAATGCTGGGAGGTACTCCACCTCAGTTCTGCCCTCTGAGGGCCTGGAGCTCATGGCTTTTTCCCTCAAGCCAGTTGCGTCATCCATTTTTCCATTCTCCTTCCCTGCCACCTCCAACTCACCCCTCCTCCTTGCTCAGCCTGGCCGCACATAGCCGAGGTAGACTTTTATGTCCCTGCCCTCCCTTGTCTCCCTACCTCTAGCCCTGCCTCTTTGCAGCAGCTGGGGCTATTTCCAAAGGACCTTGCTGAAAATGTGGACTTCCCTTGCTCCAAAGCCTTCCATAGTTCCCCATTGCCTACAGAAAAACAACCCTCTGCCAGTGGCCCCCAGGCTCTCCCACTTTTACACATGGCGTATGCTCGTCGCACCTTGCTCATGAACTCACTCTTTTTTTTTTTTTTAATAAATTTATTTTATTTATTTATTTTTGGCTGCATTGGGTCTTCGTTGCTATATGCGGACTTTCTCTAGTTGCAGCGAGCGGGGGCTACTCTTCGTCGCGGGGCACGGGCTTCTCATTGCAGTGGCTTCTCTTATTGCAGTGGCTTCTCTTGTTGCAGAGCACGGGCTCTAGGCGCGTGGGTTTCAGTAGTTGTAGCACGTGGCGTTAGTAGTTGTGGTTCGCGTGCTCTAGAGCGCAGGCTCAGTAGTTGTGGCGCACGGGCTTAGTTGCTCCGCGGCATGTGGGATCTTCCCGGACCAAGGCTCGAACCCGTGTCCCCTGCATTGGCAGGCGGATTCTTAACCACTGCGCCACCAGGGAAGCCCCCAAACTCACTCTTAGTCAACTCACTGTTAGTCTAGGCTGAGAAACTGCCTCCTTGATGAAGACTCTGGCTGGCGCCCCTACCGAGGCAGTGGTCGAATTGCTGTGATGGTTTCCTGAGGGCAGGGCCACACCTTTTCATGTTTGTATCCCCAGTGCCCAGTAGGGGCTCAACAAAAGTCAACCAACAGTCTGAATGAGTCAGTGAGTGAATGACTCCTTACCCTTCTGCTTTGAGGACCTCCCATCTTCCCATCCCTGCTTGTCAGAACACTTCCCATCCTTCGGGGGCATCTCAGTGCCTCCTCATCCTTAATGCCATCCCTGGGGCCCTCACCTGGGAAGGTCCGCTCTTCCCTGAACCGCCTTCTCATCATCTTTGTGCTCACTGCACAGTAGGCTTCTTGAGGGCAGGACCTGAGTCTTCCTCATGTTGTTGGATTGGTAATCATGTTGATATAACCTCTAATTTAAAAAAACTTCCACCCACACCCTGTTCAAAATTAATTCAGCAGACAGTTCCTGAACTCTAAGGCTAGCACGTGCCAGGCACTGTTCCAGGCTGGGGCTCCTGGCTGCAGCGTCACATACTCCTGTGAGGGAGGCAGATGTGAACCAACCCACTGAGGTCAGGCCACTGTGTCTTCTGGCCCCGCTTCAGAGCTAAGTTACTGAGCCCAGAGAAGGTGACCCTCCTGCTGGGTCGCCCAGCCAGAGAGTGCTGCTGGGCTGGCCCCAGGCTGCCCCTTTCCCCCTGTGGCTCAGCAGGAGTCCTTTGACCCAGCCCAGGACAGCCCAGCTCCGATGGTTGCTCCATAAAGGGATGAGTCTACCGTCTTGAATTTCTTCTTCCTCTTTTTTTAATTGAATGTAGTTGATTTACAATATTGTGTTAGTTTCAGGTATACAGCAAAGTGATTCAGTTATATATTGATATATATAGAGAGATATAGATATGTTTTTTCTGATTCTTTTCCATGTTAGGTTATTATAAGATATGGAATACAGTTCCCTCTGCTATACAGTAAATCCTTGTTGTTTGTCTGTTTCAGATAAAGTGGTGTGTATCTGTTAATCCCATACTCTGGATTTATCCCTCCCACCTATTTCCCCTTTGGTAACCACACGTTTGTTTTCTCTGTCTGTGAATCTATTTCTATTTTATATATAGATTCATTTGTATCATTTTTAAAAAATATTTATTTATTTGGTTGAGCCGGGTCTTAGTTGCGGCATGCAAACTCTTAGTTGCGGCATGCCTGTGGGATCTGGTTCCCTGACCAGGGATCGAACTCGGGCCCTCTGCATTGGAAGTGCGGAGTCTTATCCACTGCACCACCAGGGAAGTCCCTGTATCATTTTTTTAGATTCCACATGTAAGTGATACCATATGATATTTGTCTTTCTCTGTCTGATTTACTTCAATTAGTATAATAATTTCTAGGTCCCGCTGCAAATGGCAATATTTCATTCTTTTTATGGCCAAGTAATATTCCATTGTGTGTGTGTATGTGTGTGTGTGTGTGTGTGTGTGTGTGTGTGACATCTTCCTTATCCATTCATCTGTTGATGGACACTTAGGTTGCTTTCATTTCTTGGCTATTGTAAGTAGTGCTTCTATGAATATTGGGCTCCATGTATCTTTTTTAAAAATAAATTTATTTATTTTATTTATTTATTTTTTTGGCTGCGTTGGGTCTTTGTTGCATGCGGGCTTTTCTGGAGTTGTGGTGAGCAGGGGCTACTTTTCATTGCAGTGCGTGGGCTTCTCATTGGATGGCTTCTCTTGTTGCAGAACACAGGCTGTAGGCGCACAGTCTTCAATAGTTGTGGCACTTGGGCTCAGTAGTTGTGGCTCACAGGCTCTAGAGCACAGGCTCAGTAGTTGTGGTGCACGGGCTTAGTTCCTCCGCGGCATGTGGGATCTTGCCAGACCACGGCTCGAACCCGTGTCCCCTGCATTGGCAGGCGGGCTCCCAACCACTGCGCCACCAGGGAAGCCAAGCCCATGGGATGCATGTATCTTTTCAAATTAGAGTTTTCTTCTTTTCCAGGTATATGCCCAGGAGTGGGATTGATGGATCATATGGTAACTCTATTTTTAGTTTTTCAAGGAACCTCCATCCTGTTCTCCATCGTGGCTGAACCAATTTACATTCCCACCAACCGTGTAGGAGGGCTCCCTTTTCTCCACACCCTCTCCAGCTGAATTTCTTCTTAAAATGTTAGCAAATGCAGCTTCTTATTTTGTTTGAGGTCTTATTGATTGGAAATCCAGTAGATGCCCCAACTAGGTAATGAGCCATTTCTGTTTCTGGCATGGAAAGACATTTCACGGTTGACTTGTTACTTTCTGGATGAAACCAAGGTCAGGGTCACTCTTGTCCTCCACCCACTTCTTCTGTTGCTTGTCTCCTAAAGGAGAGGGTTAGTCCTCATGTCTTGGGTCCTTTTTCCCACACCATCAGCTCCTGTGATCAGGGGCTGGGTCCTTGGTACTCCTGTGTTCCCTCTCAGAGCAGAGAAGGGCTCCATCCAGACTGGGAAGTGAGTCCCCTGCCCCACCCAGAAGTCTGACCTCAGTCCCTCCTGCTGTGGCCACCACCATCCCTGTGCTGTGGTCTCCAAGGGAGACCCCTGCCCTCTGGAACCCTTGCTCCATCCCTCAGGTCCTGCCTCTCTTGCTGTAGAGCAGGCTCCCAGCCCCCACCAGGCTCACCTGCTTGGCTCCTGTCCCAGGGGACACAGAGATGTTATCCCTGGGGGTATGGACGTCAATGGGGGCATTGTTCCCACCTGGTCCTAGCAGAATCAAGGAGGGACAGGACAGAGACTGGGAATGTCCCAGGTGCCACACAGGCTGGCTTTGTCCTCCTCCTCCCCCTCCCACCCTGCCCCCACCCAGACCACAGACCTTTCCCTGCCCCCTTCAGAGGCCCCTCCATAGCCTGAGGCAGTGCAGCTGTTGCAGGGGTGAGGTCAGGATGGCTTTGGGCAGTTCTGCAGGAGCAAGGTGTCCCTCTACCTCATGGTGCTCTTTGGAGCTGGGCCTCTGCTCAGGGAAGCCCAGCCCTGCCTGCCCAACTCATCTGCCTGTGGCACTCCCGTCTAGGGAGCCACACTGTCTGGTCCTTGCCCTAGGCCTGCCCCCTTCATGTGCCTTCCAGACCCAGCCCAAACTTAGCTGCCCTGTGGAGACTTCCCGGCCCCAATCACACGATAGGCCCCCAGGAGACAGAACAGGTTGTATATAAAAATCAGTTCCTAAGAGCTGACCCCACAGTGGGGACTCCTGGATTCAGGTCCCAGCTCTGCAAGTAGCTGTGTGACCTGGGTGAGTCACTGCACCTGGAGGCTTCATTGGTCCCATCTATAAAATGCCAGTGTTTTGGCCCATCTTCCCTAAGCTCCCACTGGCCTCATGCAGCTGCCTCCTGGGAAGTGGAAAAGCAACTGCCCCCCGGGAGAAAGGAGCCCCCACCCCCAGACTTTTTCCTCTCCTTAACCTCCAGCTGTAGCTTTGTCCCCAAAGCATGAGTGACAGCCACAGAACGCTAATGGAAGCCTGCAGTGCTGCGAGTGAAACTGATCTCCAGATCCAGATCCAGTTTCTCCTCTTAGCCGGCCCCAGGCCTTCCTCACACCTGCTCTGGTCCCCTTTGTATGTTACACCAGGAGCGCTGGCTGTCTTTCATCCGCCTCCCGCTCCATTCATGCCTTAAGCCCAGGACACCGCCTCCTGCCGCCTGGCTGGGGCTCGAGTGCTGTAGGCTGGCTGGGCGGGCACCCCAGAGCCCGGCCCTCTTCCCCCTTCCTCTCACCTGGAATGATCGCAGGGAGGGGCGAGCAGGGTGGGAAGCCAGAGGGCAGGAGGGAGGCGCTATGTCCCATCGGATGCAGCAAGGAGAGCTCAACACTGGGGGTTTTGTTTTTTTGCTGAAAAAGGTATAAATTCAGGAGGGCTTTTTGGTGGAGGGACAATTTCTCACATAGATTTAGCACATGTTTAAGCCCAGCAGTGACCACGAGCAGGTCCTGCCCTTCTTGTCAGGACTGATCAGAGCCAGTCGTTTATTCACTCAGCAAATATTTCTTGATGTTACTGTACGAGGTACCATTTTAGGTGTTGCGGGTACAGGTGTAAACAGAACAAAGCCCCCGTTTTCACAGAGTTCATGTTCCTGACGGGGGGTGAGGGAGACAGACACAAGCATATAGATCAGATGGTAGTTGGTTAGGAGAACTCTCCTGTTTAGGAGAAAAATTAAAATGGATAAGGGAATAGGGAGTGACCAGATGACAGTTTACATTTGGAGCTCAGCAGGCCTCTCTGAGGAGGTGACACCTGAGCAGAGAGCCAAGTGGACAGCTGGGGAAGATATCTGAGGCAGGGGGAACATTAAGTGCAAAAGCCCTGAGGTGGGGAGAGCTTGGCGTGTTCAGAGAATAGCAAGGAGCCCACTGAGGCTGGAGCGGAGTGAGGGGAGGGGAGGATGGTAAGAGATGATGCTGGAATCGGATCACACAGGGCCTTGTGGCAATGACTCTGGATTTTATTCAGAGTGAGATAGGGTAAGGAAAGCAGCCAGGGTGCCTCTCCTTGGGGGCCCCTGAAAGGCTCTAGCAATCCCCTCTTCCTTACTGCCTCCCAGGATTAGGGAGAAGTTAAGAGATAAATCTGGGGATCAGACAGACCATCAGACAGACAGGTTTACTCATCCATCCATCCACCCACCTAATCATCTGTTCACCTGTCCATCCATTCATCCATCCATCCATCCATCCATCCATCCATCCACCCACCCACCCATCCATCCATCTATCCATCCAACCACCCACCCATTTATCCATCTGTCCATCCATCCATCCCACCATTCATCCATTGATTGGACAAATATTTATTGCACACCTACTCTGTACTACCACTTACTTTGGGCAAGTGGCTTATTTATCTGTAAAGTGGGGCCAGTGATAATTCTTTCCTACTTCAGAGACTTGGGAGGACTAAGCAAGACAAAGTACTTAAATTGCTTAGCACAGTGTTGGGCACGTAATGATGTGGTCGTTGTGTGACTAGTCACTGGTATTTACAGCCTCCCTCCACCAGCCTTCTCCGACCCGCTCCAGGGTATCTAACCTGTGCCCACCTTACCCTGGGGAGCTCTCCCAGAGACGGCATCCTGCTCTGTTCTCAGAGCTTCCCTGTGCTCCTCTCCCTTCCCAAACTGCCCCACCCCTGCGGCCCACCCTCTGCCCTCTGCCACCTGTCCCATGTGTGGTGTCAGAGCTCAACAGAATGTTCTCTCTGAGCCTCATGTTCTAATTTGCCCTCTTTACTTGTCAGCCGGCCTCTGTCTGCCCCAGCCCGTGGGCCACCCACTCGCCACCCCCTCCAGAAAGGTGTTGTGCTGTCTTGTGTTGGGGTTCAAAAGCCAGAGACAGAAACTTAATTTCCAGGGAACAAAACCTGGAAAAAGCCCAGACCTTGAAGCCCTTTGGAGTCAGAGATGCTGAACAAATCCTGGCTCCAGCACATCCTCGCTGTTGATCCCTGCAAGTCTCTTTATGTCTCTGGGCCTCAGTTTCTTTATTTGTAAAAGGGAACAATAACACTTGCATAAAGGTCCTACATGCTTTGCAAGTCACGTTAACAGTGGAGGAGTCAGGATGCACCCCCCCACCACTGAAGCCAGAGCCTGCGGTGTGAATCCTGGAAATTATATTCAAATGTGCATATACTTTTGTCTGGGGTGAGGGTTCATTGCTTACATCAGGTTCCCCAAGGGGTCCTGAGCCAAAAAGATGAGAACATGGCCCAAAACTTTAAGTAGTTGGAGAAATCAAGTCTGGAATGTGTTCATTCATTTTGTAAAAATTCAGTTATTCAGACATGTTTTTGGTGCCTATGCTGTGCCAGGCCCTGTGGGGGAGTTGAAGACACACAGGGACTCCCCCACCCCTCATCAAGGTGTCCCCCTTTCTGCTCCCCTGTGCGAGAGGCTGTTTTACAGGCGATAAAACTGAGACTCAGAGATGCTAAGTGACCGACCCAGAGTCACACAGCTGACATGCGTGCCTTCCTGCCGGCATGTCCCCTGGCCACCGGGGATGGACAGCTGCTTCCCTGGCCTGAGGTGCAGGGGCTCCCTCTCCTTTTAGCCTTTAGCACGATATAGGCTGCTTCGTTCTCCCTCTCCTCCTCTTCCTGGCCTCAGATGCTCGATGCAGCCCACCCACGGCCCTCTGCTGTAGGAATCGGCAGGGTCCCGGCCTGTCAAGTGTTCCCTTCCAATGACGCTTATCACCACCTGTGTTTTCTTCTTCCCCCCCATTGAAGGATGCAATCTGGACTTGTTGGAAGAGGCAGGCTGGCTTTGGAGTCAAAGATGTTGAAGGAAGAGTGGCTTGTGCATTAGGTAGAACAGGTGGGGTTGTGAGAGATGGAGGGCACCCGCTGACGGATCTTCCCTCCCTACACCGCTTCCCTGGCCCCTCCAATATGCAGTCTTATTGATGCTACTGAGGATAAGCTGGGCCTCAGCCTGCGTGAAACTCTTCACACACACCTCGGGCTCCAGGTGGTCCCCGAGACCTCGTCAGGGGCTGGCCCTGTGCCCAGGTCCCAGCTCAGGGCGCCGGGCAGCAGTACAGGAGACCCAGCGTGTTCCAGTATTTATTTATTTGAAAGGCACAGCATTTACATACATGGGCTCTTATTACCCCCCGGGGCCAGGAGGAGCGGGACACTGCTGCCTGGGCCTTTGATGTTCCAGAGGAGAGATGGTGAGATGGTGCTGGGAGTCGCTGCTGCTGTGGGGTATGTGCGCAGCGGAGGGGGTGGCGGGGGCGGAGCCCTGGTGATCTCACCTCAGGAGCCCAAGGGTGGTGGGTGCGGTGGCCAGGCCCATGCATGACTAGAAGGGGTCGGAAAGTGGGAAAGAGGAGGCTGGACCCTCAGGGCCACAGCCATTGCCTTGGGTTTGGGAGCACATATGCCCTCCAAGGGAGGAGGGGAGAAGGGCAGCAGGTGGACGAAGGCAGGGAGGAAGGAGTCGCCAAAGCCCCGTGGGCAGGGCCCAGCCTCTAAAAACTGCACCCAGTACCTCCCATCCCCCATCCCCCAGAGAGGCCTGAGGATGGTGACAGCCCCAAGGAGGTCAACGTCTGGTGGGGGCATCGAGATACAGGCCCGAGACTCACTCAGAACCACAAAGACCCACCAAGGTGGGCTCTGTAAGTGGGTCCTCCTGTCTCCCACATATGTCTAGGGAAAGCAAGAGGCTGTGTGCTGAGTGATGCAGAGTGTTTACTCATAAGTGAATAAATGAATGGAGATGTTGGGACAAATCAAAGACAGAAAGACAGGAGCGCATCTAGCGTATCAGCCATATTGACTTCTGAGTGTCTCTATGCGCCGGGTCCTCTTCTAGGGATGAGTGAATGAAACATGGGGAGCCCCCACCCCAGGTCTATATGGGAGGAGTGCAGGGATAAGGGAGAGCTAGAGCTGTTCTCTTTAGCTCTGTCACTGGAAATAATTTCTTTCCTTTTTCAAAAAAAAATTATTATTTATTTCTTTGGCTGCGTCAGGTCTTAGTTGCGGCACGTGGGATCTTCGTTGTGGCCTGTGGGCTTCTCTGTAGTTGTGGTGCGCGGGCTCCAGAGTGTGTGGGCTCAGTTGTTGTGGCACACAGGCTCTCTAGTTGCAGCGCACGGGCTTAGTTGCCCTGAGGCATGTGGGATCTTAGTTCCCCGACCAGGGATGGAACCTGCGTCCCTTGCTTTGGAAGGTGGATTCTCAACCACTGCACCACCAGGGAAGTCCCTGGAAATAATTTCAAACTTAGAAAAAATTTCACAGATAAAAATAGTACAGAGAATTCCCAGGTGGCCCAGTGGTTTAGACTTGGCACTTTCACTGCTGTGGGCCCAGGTTCGATCCCTGGTCAGGGAACTAAGGTCCCACAAGCCATGCGGTGCGGCCAAAAAAAAAAAAAAAAAGTACAAAGAGCACACCCTTATACATTTCACTCAGATTAACCTATTGTTAATATTTAATATTTAATCCCATTTAATCTCTCTCTCTCTCTCTCTCTCTGTATATATTTTTCCCTGAACAATTTGAGGATAAGTTACACATATCATGGCCCTTTACCGCTAAATAGTTCAGCATGTATTTCCTAAGAATAGGGATATTCTCTTCCTTAACCACAGTATAGCTATCAATTTTATAATTTTGCATCAATTCAATATTTTATCTAATCTACCATCCATATATCCATGTTCCAATTTTGATTAGACTTAATTCAGTTGAGCCAATAACATCCTTTCCAGGATGTTTTCCCCCTACAGGCCACAGAAACCCAGGAGGTCACTGAGCTACGTACAGAGGAGACCAAGAGTGACAGAGTTGAGTGACAGCAGGCCGAGAGGGCAAGCTCCTGAGTGGATGGAGGTAAGCACTGGCAGGAGTGGTGGGGGGTGGTCCCCAGGTCTCAGCTTCTGGGTGGGCTCCTGAGTACCGGAGGAAGCTTCCTCTCACCGTGGCTATCTGGGGACTGTCAACCCAGGAAACAGAAAAACCCTGCATTTCAAGGAGGTTTACCAAGCTGCACAGCCAGCATCCCATGAATCTCACCTGCCACCCTCCCCAACACACACTCGGTGGGTGGAGATGAGTGGGTGAAACACTACATCAGTTCTTCCAGATGTTCCAGCCGGCGAGTCCCAGGCTCAGACAGGACCACAGAAGGCCAGTGGGAAAGTGGTGGCCCTGGCTGAGGGAGCCTCTGGGATTTATGGGTCTCCAGGATTTATGGTGGGTGGAGACTCTACCCAGAGTTTCCCTGGACAGCCTAAATCCTCCTCTCCCTCTGAGGCCTCTTCTAGAAGCAGCCCCCGAATCCCTGCCGTATCCCCATGCCTAGAACAGTGCTCGGTACCTAGTAGGTATCAATAAATATTTGTGGAACGAATGAGCTAGTCTTCTTTCTATTCAGGAGACCAAATGAACCCTTGAATTTTATGGCTCTGAGACTCCACCAAACAAATCATTGGGTGGTTAGTCCCGGCGTCTGAGGCTTTGCACATAATGCTCCATCCATGGGCTATGTCCAACTGGCTCCATGCACCACCTATTGGAAACATAAAAGGAGCTAGAGGGAGAAAGCGTGGTGGGGCAGAGAGGAGTCCCAGGAAGAGCAGTGACCACCTGGACTTTACCCCTGCTGAAGGCCCAATGGGTGTAGCTTGTAGCAAGAAGACTCATGGTTTGATATCAAGAAGGCCTTCCCAATATATTTTGGTGAATCTTGGATGTTTCCGTTGTTGACCTGTCCAGAGGCAGGGGGATGCCAGAGATGACTTCTTGATCCTCCCAGATGGCCCTTTGGGGCCTCCCAGGCCCAGCCAAGGCTCTGCCCACCAGGCGTGGGTGGCTGGACTGCGGATGGTAGGCTCTAGCCTGCATCCTTGGTGTGCGCCAGCCGGGTCAAAGGTGCCCCACGCATTGCCTGGCCTGGGATAGTGTCCAGACTTGGTCTCCAGGGTCCTCCCACCCCTGCTGGACAGCGGCCTCTCCCAGTGACTCAGCCCTGACGTCATGGGGCGAGCGGAAAGGCCGAGGACGTGGGAGGCGGTGGCTCCCTCCCTCCTGTCTTCACCTCCCTGGGCTCAGTTCCCATAGCCTCCTTCCCTCCCACCATCCCTACCCTCTCCCACCTCCTCGTGGGTTTCTCATGAGCCCATGTGCCCAGGGCTGTTGCCTTTCCCTGTGGACACATGCCTTGTATGTCTGGGTATGTGCTGGGCCACTGTGGTTCATGAAATAAAAGAAGCACAGCTTGAGAGCTCCTGGTCTGGATCCCAGGCCCCCTCTCCTACCTGTTAGGGGGTGATGGGGCACCTTTCTTAGGTGACTGGGGCATTCTTTTTTCACACTGGGGCCTCTCTGTGCCCCCAGGCCTTGGATTTGCTTGTCTACCCCATGCCCTCCAGGGCCTCCCTTAGGTGTATGATCTCAGCTTTTTGAGTTCCTTCAGACGGGAGAGGGTCCCTGGGATTCGTACCTTCCCCCTCTGCAGGCCAGTGCACTCAGGCCTCCAACACTGTCCTGCCTGCACCAGGCCAACAGCCTCCCTCCTCCACCCCACTTCAAAGCCCAGAGCCAGCAGGGGCCAATTATATGCCCCCCACCCCCCTCGCTTGTTAAGTGTCATTAGCCCCAGTTTACAGATGAGGAAACTGAGACTGGGGAGGTGGAGGACGTCACCCCCTCCATCCCCACCCTGGCCCTTGTGTCAAGACTGGCACAAGGTCTGGGGACCTTGCCAAGACTCCCCTTCCTTGGAGAAGCCGGTGGCCCAGTGCCCATTCTAGCTCCCACTTCCTGCCTTTCCCCCAGCCCTGCTCTCCTTCCCCTGAAGCCAGCTGTGGGTTTGAGCAGACAGCTGTGGAGCCCCTGGGATGGGGTGGGCAGGAAGCCTCTCTGAAATCTCACAAAGGCAAAATGCAAGTGAGCCCCCCAATTAGTATAGAGTCAGGGCGGTGGTACTTCAGGTAATAGGACTTAGGGAGTAGAGGGACCCCCCTTCCTGCTCATCAGCTTGCCGGAAGCCCCCGCTATGGGAAGAGGCTGGTGATGCTGTCAGCCCGAGTGGAGCTGGCTGGGTGAGGCTGGGTGGGATGAGGTGGGGTGCGGAGGGGCAGAGTGCTGACACTGGCAGGACTTCAGAGGGCACCGAGCTGATGCTGTCAGCGAGGATGGTCCTGCCCTCAGGGATGAGAGAGAAAGCCTGCATCTCAGCCCTCCTGGGGAAGGCAGAGGCTCCCTCTGTGGTCTGGGAGCACAGCCAGCTGCTGGACCCCATTTGACTCGGCCAACTGGGGCTGAGTGGGCTGTGACATCTTTGAGACACCCCCAACAAAAGGGGGAAAAGGCCCTCCTTTTTATAGACAGGGAGACTGAGGTCCAGAGAGCGGAGGGATTTGTCCAACTGGGATCACACAGCACAGAGGGAAGAGCAGAGACTGTGGGGAAAGCCGTTCAGGAAATCAGGGCTCCTGACGGAAAAGCGAAGGCCGGGAGTGGGGCGTGGATGAGACGTGTGGAGGCTGTATGGGGGGAGCGTGTTGCTCACAAAGCTGTAAGCTTCTCAAGCGCTGGGATTTATGGTAAATTCCTTGCATGGCTCCTGTGGACAGACGGCGTGCTGGGCCTATGGCAGAAGATAAATACTTATCTACTCCTAGCTGAGTTTTTCAGTGCTGATGACTCCAGGAATGCACAGGGGTTTAAACTGCAGCAAGAGAGATGGAGGGCAGACTTCAGGAAGAACTTTGTGCTGTTGTGGATGAGAGCACTCTGAGAGAAGGGCCTAACTAACACAGGAGCTGGCATTCAGCCCTGTCCGGTACCCCGGATCCTTCTGTGGGGTGGGAAGGGGGCTGCCTTTGGTAGCTACTCCACAGGCTTCCCCCTCCACACTGTCCTCACCACGGAATGAAAGGCCCGTGGACTTTGTCTGTCATCGTGGGAAGTACCACGTCCAGCAAAACTAGAGGTGACGTCACCACAGCTTCGAACCAGGTGTGTGGCTGCCCCGGGCTGAGCCTTCGCCCCTGCAGCTGTGAGGGTCTCAGCTGAGGTCTCGTGGGGAAACTGTGGGGAGGGGCAGAGTCAGAAAGCAGAAGGAGCCAGAATCGAAGAGCCTGGCTCCCCACTCCTCCCATCTGTCCCCACCCTGTCTTCCTAACAGGCCTTCCCAGCACAAGACGTGTCTCCTCAGGGTCCTTTTGGCCTGGTGACTCCTTGTCAGTGGCGAGGGCCAGAGAATGTGACTTGGAGAGGAGAGAGGTCAGGGCACCGGGCTCTGTGAGCCTCAGTGGGTGTGTCACAGCCCTTTACAGAGCTCAGTCTCCTCTGTTTTCAAATGAAGGGCTTGGACCTGGACAGTGGCTTTGACAGGGGTAAGGGATTCCACCTTGTCCAAACCTGCATAGAAGGACAACTTGGCAGACAAGAGTTAAACAGACCTGCTGCGGGTAAATCAACGGTGGGGTCCACAGTGGGCCTGCTTCCAGCCTCTGTGTCCCCTCCCCTCTCCCTCCTCGGCCCTCATCAGCAGAAGCTCAAGCTTTCCCTGGGACAGAGCTTACGTGCCTTAGATTACTGTCAGCGGGCTACTGCCCACCTCCCTTCCTAGAATATGAGACCTTTAAGGCAGGGACCAGCTTCTCCGGCACTGATTGGCTGGCTCAGGTGAAGATGTGTCGAGGCTGAGTCTCATGAAGAGACTTGAGCGAATTCAGAGACTTCCCCTCTGTAGGCCCAGCTTCTTCCATTTGGGCTGGTGCACAGAGCTCTGGCCCTGGTCCCGATGCCAACCTGTGTGCCACAGGCCTTCAGTTGAGGCATTTCCCCTCCCTGGGCCTCCCTTTCACCATATCATCTCCAATGTCCCGTCCAGTTAGAACATTGCATCAGAATCTATGCTCAGACACTCGTTTGGTCCCGCCCACTACCCCGTCCTTCTTTCATTCATTTGCATGCTCGTTTGCGTAAAGCCTCATGGAGCATCTAACAGCGTCTGTGTTTTTCTGTTGACCTGCCTTTGCTTCAGTCTCTGCTTTCATCTTTCTCCTAAATGACATGAACAAGGGCTGGGTGCAATGGGCAGAGACCATGTCTTGTCTCTGTGACCGCATCACCTGGCACAGGGCCTGTGATATAGCCTGTGCGCTATAAATGCTTGTTGAAGTGAAAGGGCTGAGAAGAGGAGCTGGGTGGGTACCTTGCGGGAAGGGGGAGGCAGGAGGGGAGCGTATGGGGAGGGGCTGACTGAGGCGGGGGAGTGATAGGCAGAATCAGGGAGGGACGTGAGGCAATGTCTACATCCCTAGATTCATCAAGAGGCTGAAATGGGGTTGGGGTCGGTGGCGGGGGAGTGACGACCACCCAAGGTCATACAGCGGGTTGGTGGCAGGGCTCGGACTTGAACCTTTGACTCCTAGGCTGATGCTGAGAGGTTTAGAGGTAGGACGTGGAGGGAGGGGGCTGGGTGGGGGGCTCTCCCTTTCCTGTGTTACCTTCTCTCAGACTGCAAGAGGAGCTGAGTTCACAAGGAGCCAGAGACCTGCCTGTGGAAGACTCAGAGCTCAGCTGGGAAGGTCAAAGGGCGGCATGCTCTGGTCCTGCCATTCCTTTGGGATCCAAAGGGGGTTCTGAAGGGAGTGAAATCCTCTGCCCTAGAGGTCTTGGAGAATCAGGGGAAGCCTGGTGAGAGCGGCCTAGCGTGGTGGCAGGGGACCACTCAGAACGTCTCCAGCCTTGTGATCCAGGAGGGAGTCCAGGAAACATGGGACACACAGGGCCCACCTCCAACAGCTGGCATTCCAGGCCACCTGCGTCTTCTCAAGGTCATCCAGGGCTGGCACCTGGGGGAGGGCTGGGAGATCGGGTTACTTCAGGCCCCCACCCCCTCTGAGGGGCTTAGAGCATTCACTCCCACTGGTGGCCCAAGGGGGGAAGCTAAGGGCAGGCTCTGCAACTAGAGGTGTGGGTCTGGAAAGGTGCTGGGATGCATTCTTCAGGGGAGGAGGCCGGGCCCAGCTGGGTTCCCCATCCCATACCCCCACCCCCATTTCACTGGCCCTGCTTAAGGACCTCTTCTCTAGGCCACTCAGAAGGGATGGGTGGGGAGCCCCGAGGTCCGAGCCCCTCTCCTCTTGCCCGGGACTCTTGCTTTGACCGGACACCATGGCTCTCTGGCTGGAGCCCCTCCTGAAGGGAGAACAATCAATCCCTGAGCATATCAAACTCACAGGGTTTGCATTCTGCTTGCAGGGAGCCCTCCAGAGTGATGGGAGAGACAGTAATCAGTCTGATGGGGGAGGTAAGACACCAATGTACTCAGGATATAGAGGCAGGGAAAGACAGCAGAGTGTAGATAAAATGAATATTGAAGGGCTGGGGCACAGAGAAAAGGGTAAATAGAACTTGGGTCGGGAATCCCGGCAGACTGCATGGAAAAAAGGAGCCTGGAACAGGAGGATAGGAGAAAGGGAGGTTGCCTCAGACAGGCGATCAGCTTAGGAGGGGAGAGCGCCGGGGGGATGAGAACCCTGAGGTGAGAAGGATGGAGCTGAGGGAGGACAGATCCAAGGAGCTACCCAGAGAAAAGCAGAGAGCCTAGGAATGAAGAGAAGGAGGGAGAATGGGGAGCCAGGAAGATGTTCCCTTGGTCCCAGGCGGAGGGGCTGAGGGGGTGGATGGGGGACGCTGAGTCCTCAAGGATGGCGGAGATGCAGGCGCCCAGAGGCAGGCCTGGCCCAGAGCCCTGACCGCACTCCCCCTCCCCTGTGCCCATCCTGGCCCACCCTGGCTCTGCCCAAGGCCAGCCGTAACCTGGCCCTCAGCTCTCCCCGCGCGGAGCCAGCCCCAGCCGGTGCCCAGAGAGCAGGGTGCCGCAGCTGCTCCGAGGGTTCAGCGTGGAGCCTCTGTGGGGGTTGATGGGAGACTGCCAGGCGCCGCTTAATAGGATTTTAATTATACAGCTCCAGCAAGAATTTTCTCCCCCCTGGGCTTGGGCCCTCACAGATACCTCCATCTCCACCTCAGCGTCCTCCCAGCCCCGGCGGCCCGCTTGCCCAGGCCCCCGCTGCCCGCCCCCGCCCACCGTGGGGGACTCCGGCTATCTCCTGCGCAGGGCCCCGCGGAGGGCTGGCATCTGTCCCCAGCAAGCATGGGGAGGACACCCGCTCTTGGGGAGGGTCCTGCGGGGATGGGGGGAGCTCCTCCAAGGCCTGCATCCAGGGCTGAGTGTGGCTAGACTGACTTCAGTGCTGGCGGAGAGGGGCTGCTGGCCACCCTTCCACTCACTGTGGACTCAGTGCTCCTTTTTCGCAGTGACTGCTCCACTCCAGGCCTCTCCAGAGGAGCGTCTCATGTGATGCTTACAACACGATGACTCCGGGAGGCAGGCAGGGCAGATAGAATGATAATTTCCATATTATGGATGAGGAACTGAGGCCCCAAGAGTTTAAGTGACTTGCCCAGGGACACAGTGAGTAAGGAGTCTGGACTCCAGACTGGACTCCACATCCTGGCTGCGGCCCTGAGCTGCCATTCCCCTCCCCCGCACAGCCCAGCCAGGAGCCACACGCGCTCTGTTTAGAAAGCTCTCCTGCCCTCTCCCCCATCTCCCACTTACCCTTTAGGCATGAGATGTTACCTCCTTCCAAGAGTTTCTTTTCATGCTCCCACAGCTCCTGTATTTTGCCACCATAACCCATCTGTCTGGCTTGCCATTAATCTAGAAGTTCCTTGACCCATCGAGACAAACCTTCCTGACGCCCACTGGTCAAGCATTCAGAGCCTCCCCAACCAGCTGTGCTCTGTGAAATGACCCCAGACCTCTCCCGCAGTCGGCCCCCTCCCCCCCACCGGCTCCGCCCCACCGCCTTCCAGTCAGGCCAGTGTCGACCACCAGTGTGGCAGGGTGACAAATGGACTTTCTTAGTGACAGCACTTTGTCTGAGTGAGGCTTTTTTTTTTTCTTTTTGGTCTTTATTTTTTTTTTTGCCGTACGCGGGCCTCTCACTGCTGTGGCCTCTCCCGCTGCGGAGCACAGGCTCCGGACGCGCAGGCTCAGCGGCCACGGCTCACGGGCCCAGCCGCTCCGCGGCACGTGGGATCTTCCCAGACCGGGGCACGAACCCGTGTCCCCTGCATCGGCAGGCGGACGCTCAACCACTGCGCCACCAGGGAAGCCCTTTATTATATTTTTAACACCTATTTTTTTGGTTTGTTTGAGAATAATTTTAGATGTATAGAAAAGTTGCAAAGATAAAACAAAAAGTTCCCATACACCCCGTTCCTCTTTTTGTTAACAACCTATGTCACTCGGGTAACTTTGTCCCAGTGAAGAATTAAACACTGGTACATTTCTGTTAACTAAACCCAACACTTTTTTCAGACTTCACCGTTTATTATATTTTTTTAATTCCACGAGTAATAGATGAGTGCATTCTTGCATGACTTTCAACGGTGTTAGAAAATAAACAGTAAAATAATGGTGTCCCTTCACACCCTCCCTCCAAGGGTAGTTCTTCTGCCCGCTCTGGGCACAAGCACTTTCTTCCTGCCCCTTCTCAACAGACAGCGGGTCTTGAGCTCTGGCGGTCAGCACACTGCTCGCCCTCATCCTCTGAGTGGTGTGATGACAGTGGTTCTTGCCTACCCCTGTCCCCTGCTGCAGTGAATGCTCTTCTCTCCAATTCCTGCCTGTCCCTGGAAGCTCTGCTCAAGCCTTGCTGCTTCTGGGCGTCTTTGAGGAGCTCCTAGCCCGCAGGCGGGCGCCTTCCTCTCACTGTCCGATCAACGCGACTGGCCAACAGTCGGGGGGTTGACAGAGCTCCCCACACCCTGCTGCTCCCTGCCCAGCTCCTGGAAATCAGGAAACAGCAGGTAATGAGGCTGTTAAGGAAGAGGCAAAGCAGGCTTCAGGAAAGTCACCTGGATGTAATTGGCAGTGGGCAGTGGCCCCCAATACTGTGGGGGACCAGGTAGGAAGGTACAGAAGACCCAGTGTTTGACCTCAGGGCCCCCCCCCCAGCCTGTGCAGGAGGCACCCACACATCCTGGCCTGGCTCCTGGATGACCGTGGCCCATAGAGCTCAGGCCAGGCCCACCTGACTGCCCAGAGGGTGCTCAAGGCTGGGGGAGGGGGATTCTGGACAAAGTCTCTGCTCTCCCTCTGCCAGATGTGGCTTCTGTTCTTTTCTGATGGCCAAGATACGCCTTGGCCTCAACTCGCCCCAGCCAGAGGAGGAGGCCGTATCCCAAGCTTTTCAGTCTCATCCAGAGACTTGGACCTATTATGTCAGCCTACCTGCCCCCATCAAAGCATCTCCTGCTTCCCTCCCAGCCTCCTGGCAGGCTGCCGCCACCCACCAGTACCACAGAGGACTTATCCTATCCCCCCTATGCCGGGTGTCCTCACCCCATACTTTCCCCCAAGGTCCTGGGAACGGATGGGGCTGGGGCTGGAAGGGGGCTGATGCCTGCATGGCAACCGATCACCTGAGGAGCTGACTGTCCTGACCTGCCACCGGTCAGTTCACCCGTCTCCCTGCCTCAGCGCTGTGCCTGCCTCCACCAGTCTCAGGAAAAGAAGAAGATTTGGGTGAAAAAAATGGCAGTTATCCTTCCAACATCTGTCCTTCCCATTGTCGAGCCTTCTCCTGCAGTCTCACGGCCTCCTCTGGCTTACCGGTCCTTCAAGTCAGAGAGGATGGGGCAGGACAAGGGCCCTGGAGACAGGAAGTTTTTGGGGTGAGGCCTGATGGAGGGGAGGCTGCTGGGGGAGGAGAGGGCAGTCAGGATGTGCCTCAGGCATGTGCTCACGCTTACAGGGTGAGAAGGGGCGGGCCCCCTAGGCCACACCGGGCAGGGTCTGCAGCAGGAAGCTACAGCCCTGGGAGACCTGGGTCTCCGGCCCTGTGGGCCCCAAGCCCGGGAGAAGCTGTGGAGCTGGACAGCCTGGTGGGGTGGGGGATTGCAGCATCGTGGCCAGCTGCTGCGGCATGAGACGAAAGGCCAGGAGTGGGGCTATTGGCAGAGGGACAGGCGGCTGGAGACGTGGGGTGGGGGGAGGGGAGATAACCTCTGCGAAGGCTGCCAGGTGTAGACATGGTGGAGCGCGGAGGACGCAGGTGGAGTCTTAGCCCTTGGGATCAGGGCAGAGAGCCTGGAGTTTGAAGGCTTCCCTACGAGGTTATGTTGTCCAACCTGATGCCTCCACGCCCTCGGCCCCAAACCAAGCAGGCCCTGCCTGGGGATGCTCCTCCCTGGCCCCAGCCTTTCTTCCCTTTGCGCCTATCCTGAGCAGTGCTTCCTGAACTCTAACTCCGACCCACCTCTTTGCACGTTTACAGGCACTACACTCCATGGGGACCGTCGGCTAGCCTCGGCCTCCGGTTTGTCACCAACTAACTGCTGGAGAACATCAAACGGCTCAGGACTGGGTCGATCTTGGTCACCTTTTGCCCTTGATTCTGAATTTCTCTTACTTTAGCTGTATGATTATTTGTCCGGTGTCCCCCTACTCCACCTTGGTAAGAAGGTTCTAGAGATCGTGGAGAAAAGCAGAAAAAACCTTCTTGCTTCCTAAATATCTCTCTTAACCTTTCTTCACCATCCTATACCCTCACCCACATCTCTGTACAGGATTCCATCTTTTCTCACGCAGAAATTACTTCAACTGTCCCCCCTAAAAGTCCCCCAGACTCCTCATTTCCCTCCAGTCCATTCCCCAGAGCTTCCATGGTGGTCTTGCTAACGTGAGGATCTAACCATGTCACGTCTCTGCTCAACACCCTTCAAGGCAATATTGCCCTTACAACTATCAAGAGGGCCCCCTTCTCCAGGCCCCTCAAAACATGAATACAGCACTGGTGCTACATTCGTTGAAGCACCCTTGGATGCCTAGGTCATGCAGGATCTGGTACTGAGTGCTGCAGGGCATAAGCCAGAACTTTAAACATCTGCTCTTGTGGTTAACACTGATCATGCCGGGATGGACTTGCTCTAAGTTCGTGAAACAAAAAGCAACTGTGTCGGGGCTTCCCTGGTGGCGCAGTGGTTGAGAGTCCGCCTGCCGGTGCGGGGGACGCGGGTTCGTGCCCCGGTCCGGGAGGATCCCACATGCCTCGGAGCGGCTGGGCCCGTGAGCCATGGCCGCTGAGCCTGCGCGTCCGGAGCCGGTGCTCCGCGGCGGGAGAGGCCACGGCAGTGGGAGGCCCGTGTACCACAAAAAAAAAAAGTGATTAAAAAAAAGAATAAAAGGCAACTGTGTCTGTTTGCCATCCCAGTGTGCCTCTGCCAGTGACATCAATGAACACTGTACAAGTGCTTTGGGGTGAACTAAAAAATAAGTGGATATACTTGTTAAATCCTTCCTCCCAGCAGGCATACATGTAATAGGTTATTTAAAAAAATTCAAGAATAATGCAATGGATTCTTTTTTTTTTTTCCAATGGATTCTTATATAATAAAATCTCCTGGTGTATCAAGGATCCGTGTTCCTGCTTCCCCTCGAGTTCCGAAGTACACACAAATTAGCATAGTATTCAAGATAGATGCACATTGCAAGTGAGAAACATTTTACTCTACTAAATAATTCATATAACAATTTGTATAAATGTAAGTCTAGATGCACCGTACATGAAATCTGACAGCGAATCCTTGTATTGGCAATTCGATGGGCGTTGAAAACTGGAATTACAAAGCATTATATTTTATAAAAATATCTCCTCATACATAGTTATGCTTACAGAATTTTAAACATTTAGATTTACATCAATAATTCCGATTTACTGTCTTGATGTTCATTAGCTATAATGTGTATTTTGCCTTTTAATTGTTATATTAGAATATTTTAGTCAATCAATATTCATCCATGTAAAATCCATGGCTTTATGCACATTTATAGTTTTTATTGTTATGAAGGCTTATTGTCAAGGAAGGCAAGAGGAACATATTTTATTTAGCAGTTTGCTATCTCGATCTGTGGGCCTCCATTTGGACTCTTGTCCTGGGCCCTGCACATCTCGGGGTGGCCAGCTTCATCGCTGCCCACTTCCTGCTGGACTCCTCGGCCTGGCCCACAGAGGCCTCTGCAACTTGGCCTCTGCCTACACTTCCAGTCCCATCTGCTGGATGTCTTCCCGCGGCCCTGGTCGGGGGGTGGTTCCCAGAACACGCTGTGCCTGCGCCGTGCCTGAGATGACCCCTCCTCCCCTTGCCCACCCATACTTTTAGTCTTAGCTCACACGTGCCCTCCCCTGGCCCCAGCAGGCAGATGCGTGCCCTTGCGGACGCCCCAGTCTGTTTGGAAGCATCTATTAAGGCGCTTCTTCCACCATGAGGTGAGGCTTGTAGGCTGCCTGCCCCATGGATCAGGACCTTCTCATAGGCAGGGAGGGGCGGAGCTCCGGCAGTAGGCAGTGGCCAAGGTGGAACGGAGATCAGAGCTCAGTTCTGATTCAGTGCTGGGACCATGGAGGCTTTGATACCTCTGAAGTCTATAGGACTTGGACCCTGGAAAAACTAGAAGTTCTAGAGACAGCTAGCTGAGAACTTGGTCTTTGCCCAGGTCTCAACTGCCTGAGTAGGACCCAGAGAGTCAAGGCCTGTGAGGAGGTAGGCAGGAAGCCTCATCGCCGCCCCCTGACCCCTGTCAGCTGCCCTGTAGCTATGGGGTGAGCGAGGGAAAGGGGAGGCAGGAAGCTGGGAGGTAGCCAGAATGGGAGGTAGGATGGAGGCTGGAAAGAGGCAGGGCCAGCCAAGGAGGCTGACTGATAGCTTCATCATCGTCTCTGGCTCCCTGGGGGAGGATCGTCTTGTTGGCAGAAGTTGGTGGGGGGGGGGCAAGTGGAGTATGAGGGGAGCCCTGCCTTCAGTCTCCTCAGAGGACGGCTTCAAACGTGTTGGAGCCCCAATATTTATTGAGCACCTACTACGTGCCAGGCACCGTGCTGATGTGCTTCACCTCACTTTCCCTAGAGAACCACAGCCTGTCCAACAGGGAGGCATTAGAGACCATCCAGTCCATCCTCCCATTTGACAGAGGAGGAAACTGAGGCTCAGAGAGGGGGAGTGACTTGTCCCACGGTGAGTGAGAGGCAGAGTCTGGGCTGAAGATTGGGTCTCCCAACTCCTCGCCCAGGGGGCTCTCTCACTATCCCTAGGGCCTCCAGGACAAGGATGTTCTCTGCCCAGAGCTGATGGAGCCCATGTCCCATGTCCCCAGCATGGTAGCAGGCCCCGTGGGAGGATTTCCTGACGCTGCCATCCTCTGTGCCCCGCCCCACCCCTGCTGGTGCGTGACGCAGAGCAGTAAGGGCTCAGTTCCGCCTCAGTTCCCCTTTCTCCCATGGACTGGAGAGCCTGGCCTCCCTGCGTCTTGCCTCCCGGGGCCCAGCCGTCTCTTCTCTGGATCCCTGAGCCCCTATCTAGGCTCCAGCTCCCCTAGGGTTCAGACCCCTGGGAACCTGATCCCTTTAACCCGACAGCCGGAAGAGGAGTCTGAGACGACCCCCAGCACTAAGAAGCGAGAGGCTGGGTCCCTTGTTTTTCCTATTTAATTTTTTCATCATCATGATCCTTTGCCATCAGCATCCTCAGAACAATAACAGATAACATTTCAGTGCTTGCTCTGTACCAGTGGCTCCGCTTACAAGCAAGTACTATTATTATTTTTCAGCTGGAAAAACCGAGGTCAGAGAGGCTGAGTGAGGCCCAACAGCACACTATTGGAAAGTGACAAAGGGGCTGACTCCACAGCCCGTGAGAAGGGCACAAAGCTGAGAAGTTCCACCCTATGTCCAGTCCCTCTAGCCATGGCCATCAGCTCCTCCTGCTTCTCCTGGAACCCCTGAGAACCCTGCCATGACCCCTCCCCATCTGTCCACATCCCAAGACTGCAGGCTGGTCAGCCAGCGAGGCTGTCGGGAGCTGGGTGTATGCAGACCCACCGGAGAAGGAACCGGTTTCCTCCTCTTAGCCTTGGTCCTCTCGCCCATCCCACCATGGCTGCGCTGGCAGGTGTCTCTGGATGTGCCATGAACGGACAGGAACTCTGCTGATGACCCCTGTTCATTCGGCCAACAGGCATGGACTTGAGCTCGTCGTGTGCACCTGACGCTGCACTGGACACTGAGCACACAGGTCCAGGCATGGACTCTGCCGCCCTGGAGCTGACTGTCCAGGGCTGGTGACGGAGAAGAAACCTGTTACCTTCATTCATTCAACAGATGATGATTCCCGTGCGCCAGGGTCTATTCTAGGCTGGGGATACAGAAATGAACAGAACAGTCCCAAATCCCTGCCCTTAAGGAGCTCACGTTCTAGAAAAGGGAGACAGAAAGTAGTTAAAAGAAATAAGCAAGTGATAGAGCCTATAGAAGGGGATGTGTGCTGTGGAGAAAAATAACGCAGGGAGGGGGTCAGAGAGTAGGAGCGTGGCTGCAATTACGTCACAAAACTAATTGATGCTGTGACAGTTTGGGGGCTCCAGGAGCATAGATAAGGGACCTCTGATCCCTCCTTCAGCTATGCTCACTCCCCTGGAGGGAGATGGGAACAGAAGTGGAGACTATGGAGTGTCTGAATCTCAGGCCAGTGGAGCCTCCTGAAATGATCTCTGACGCCCACCTGTGTCAGAACTTGCAGTCTTTGTGCTGTGCGTACCCAGAATGCACGGGGACAGGCCTGCACACACGTAGGCACATGTTCAGCTGAACATGGGTGTGCACGTGGGCATGTGCCATCGAACGTGTGCCCAATTACTGAGCATCTATGCGATTTCAAGTACCTTGTGCCCAAGAGGCAAAGAAAAGAAGGCACGAAACAACAGCCAGCATGAAGGCAGGGGATGCACAAGGGAGAACCTCGGAGCAAGAGGCTACAGAAAACTTCCAGGAGGCGGCAGAAGCTGACCTGGGCTGGGTTGCCTTCACTACATTAAGCTCAAATAACTACAGCTTGTCTGTAATGGAATGAAATGGGCTAGCTCAGAAGGTAGTGAGTTTTCCTCACTGCAACCACAAAGGAAGGCTTGACAACAACTTGTAAAGGGGATTCACAGACTGAATTCTTCGAAGAATTCTAGTACTGATGTCTTCTAAGGTGTCCAGTGAAGCTGAGGAAGCCACTGAAAAACAAGAGGGAAGATGAAGCACTTGGACTTCATCTTAGAGGGCAGTGGGGAACCGTGTAGCGTGTCTGGAGCAATGGAGAGACGCAGGGAAAGCTGAGTCTTGGGAAGATGAATCAGACAGCGTTATGCTGGACCAGATGGGAATAAGGAGGGATGTGGAGGGGAGGAGACCAACTGCTGTACTAGCCAAGTGCACCAACAGAGGAGTGTGCGTGTGAGGACATGTATATAATATGTGTGCGGGTAATAATCTCCAATGACTAGACAATCATCTCTTGTGAGAGCGTTGAATGGTCTCTATTCTTGAATCAGGGGCTGACCTCAACAATATCTCGGCCTCGTTTCCGAAGTTTTAGGCACGTGCAGGAGTCTGTATGGGTGTGTGCGCGCTTCGGCAACATGAGTCTATACTAGCTGAGCACTCTGCCCATCGAGGGGGCTGTGTACAGTGAGCAGCAACGTGCCCTGCAGCATGGCTTGGGGTTGGGGTGGTTTGCAGGCCTCTATTTGGGGGTGCAGCTGGGGAGCTGCATGCCCCTGTCAGAGTGTGTGAAAAGGGGAGTTCAGGGATTCTGCTGTCACAGGTATAACACCGGGTGTCTGGCGTGGGGAGGGGTACACGTATGCAGGCAGAAGGACTGGGGAAGTCCAACTGTTGTGTGAGGCTCTGTGAGTGGGTTTTGTTCATTTGCTCGTGTGCAGGCTCAGGTAGAGGACTAACCAGGTGTGTGGCTCCAGGTGGGAGTCTGATTTCCATCTAGTCTGGGGATACCTGTAGAGAGGGTCGCCATGAGCCAGGGGCTTTTCTGCACACCAGCCCACTGAACTGTCCTACCACCCTGCGAGGTACATATTCTTGTTTCCATTTCAACAGGTGCAGAAGCCCAGGATCTAAGAACCTTGCCCAGGGTTACAATACTGTCCAAAGCAGAACCAGGGCCCGGGCTTCCTGTCTCTGAGTCCAGCACTCTTGGCCACCTCCAGCATCTGAAGAGGTGAGTCACCAGAGCATCGTTGTGGGAGACAGTGATCCGTTTAAGCATCTCTCCCCAGGCACCCACCCCAGGCCAATGTCCACCTCCCTAAGTTCTCTGCCCCCATGCCTGCCCTCATCCTGACCTCTCCGGCCCCCCGCAGGCTCGTCTGCTTCCCCCAGGCCCTCTCTCCCCGAGATGCACCTCCCCGGCCGCCACCTCATTGCAGCGCCTGCCCAGAACAGCTTGCCTGTGTATTATCCATATGTTTTCACCCCAGCTGGGTGCTCAGTTATTGTTCTGGCGCAGGAGGGCGAGGGGGTGGCTTGTGGGTGTAGTGACGCCGGGCTGTCTGCTCAGTTCTCCGCTTGTTATTACCTCTCCTCCAGGCTCCCATTAGCCTGCCTGCTCCAGAGGCCCGCGCAGGCTCCCAGCTCCTCGGCACCTTTGTTCCTTAATTATCACTGGGGAGCCCCGCTCACCTGCCCGCCACTTTCTAAGGAGCTGTCTGGCTCCCCTTCCCCACACTGTACCCCCAGGACCTAAGCCGGCATACCTCCTGGGACGGGGACTGGTGTCTAGCAGCAGCTCCCCTCAGGCTTCAGCAGGCTCCAGGGCCTCAGGCCTGGCCGCTCCCCAGCCCCTCTTAGAAGCCCTTTAGTTTTTGTCTGCCGCGTCCTCTGAGAACCCTGCCCAGATTGACACTGCCTTGGCTCTCCTGGCTGGAAGGGACTTTACCATGTGATTCAGCACCCACCTCCCCATTTACTGCCTGGACTGAGCCATCTACAGAAGGTAGTCAATGAGTATTCAGTGAGAGGATGATTAACTTCTGCAGTCTCTACTTGAATGCCTCCCTAATGGGTAGCTCACTCCCTTCCAACACAGCCAGTTACACTTGGAGATGGCTGGGACTGTTATAACACTGCTCACCCACATCTCTCCCGAGGACCCTCTGATTTTCATGGTCTTAAATCTAGAGTCCACCTTCTATGTCTTTGAGTCTGGGGCTAAGTCCTGTCTTACCTGCTGGGGGCTCACTGATGCCCGTCTCAGGCAGGAAACCTCCCAGTGTGGGGCTTTGTCCAGGGGACACTTGATTCTCCTCTTGGGCTCGGGGACTCAGCCATGCCCCAGCCCAGCTCTAGCCCCTGGCTTTCCTCCTCTCTCAGGTCTCTGGCTGCTGCTCTTGAGCAGGAAGGCGAGGGGGAGCAGATACGGGGGGCTGGGGGGCACCCTCAGGCCAGATAGCAGACAGCCAAGGACAACCACCACGGAGGAAGGTGCTGGCTGCGCACAGGCCAGGCTGCGGAGGGAAGGCCTCAGGGAGTCGGAGGGAGACAGGAATCTCCCCTCCCCAGCCGGTCTGTTGCCCTGCCTCCTGACCCTTGCCCAGCTCCCTGTCCAGTGCACTGTGGGTATGAGGGGATCAGGGACTGAGCTTCGGGTGAAGGAGCCAGGAGTGAGCTGACCGTGCCCTCAAGTCAGGACAGCAACTGCACAGTGCTTCTCTCCTCGACCCTCACTCACCTCATCATTTTTTTATTTTTTTAGCTGAGTAATTTTTTAAAAATTTAATTGAATTAATTAATTTTTTTATACAGCAGTTTCTTATTAGTTATCTATTTTATACATATCAGTGTATATATGTCAATCTCAGTCTCCCAGTTCATCCCCCCCTCCCCCCCAGCTTTCCCCCCTTGGTGTCCATATGTTTGTTCTCTACATCTGTGTCTCTATTTCTGCTGGTTCAGCTGTACCATTTTTTAGATTCCACATATATGCGTTAATATACAATATTTGTTTTTCTCTTTCTGTATGACAGTCTGTAGGTCCATCCACATCTCTACAAATGATCCAATTTCGTTCCTTTTTATGGCTGAGTAATATTCCACTGTATATATGTACCACATCTTCTTTATCCATTCGTCTGTCGATGGGCATGTAGGTTGCTTCCATGTCCTGGCTATTGTAAATAGTGCTGCAATGAACACTGGGGTGCATGTGTCTTTTTGAATTATGGTTTTCTCTGGGTATATGCCCAGTAGTGGGATTGCTGGGTCATATGGTAATTCTATTTTTAGTTTTTTAAGGAACCTCCATACTGTTCTCCATAGTGGCTGTATCAATTTACATTCCCACCAACAGTGCAAGAGGGTTCCCTTTTCTCCACACCCTCTCCAGCATTTGTTGTTTGTAGATTTTCTGACGATGCCCATTCTAACTGGTGTGAGGTGATACCTCATTGTAGTTTTGATTTGCATGTCTCTAATAGTTAGTGATGTTGAGAAGCTTTTCATGGGCTTCTTGGCCATCTGTGTGTCTTCTTGCCTCCACTCATCCTGATCCAGTTGGGGAGTTTCCTTTGGATCTCCATCTTTGTGTTCTTTAAGTGGGTTTCGGTCTTCTCTCAGACTGGGGGCTCTTGACAGCAAGGCCGTGCCTCTCCCCTGAATCTGGGGGCTCTGTGAGGGCAGGGTTATGCCGCTCTCCTGTGTCTGGGGACTCCTTGAGGGCAGGGTCATGCCTGTGTCAATTTGCGCCCACAGTGGGACGGAGATTGGAGCCCAGCCACGGCCTGGTCTTGGCTCTGAGCTTTCTGTGTCCCAGGAGTGCTACACTGAGGTCAGGAAGGCGCCTGGTGCACGTCGGAGGGCCCTCGGGACCAGCACCGGCTGGGGGTGGAGGACTTGGGTTGGAAGCCACCTCCAGCCACCAGACTGTGACCTCAGCCGGGCAACCCCACGCTGCTCTCCGGATCTGACTCAGTCCCTTCCCAATTCTGCTGGGCGTCCATTCCCAGGGCTAATCCCCAGGAGGCCACCAGATGCCACAGGCCCCACCCAGACAGAGGCCATCCCCCCCTGGTTGGGCAGCCAGGGGTTCCAGCAGGATCTGAGGGGGGAGCAGAGGGCAAAGGCCACTTGCTGGGCCACTTGTTCCATCACCCACCTCCCTTCTCTCCTCACTCAATTTGTCCAGACCTGAGATTTCTGTCTGGGCGTCAGTGTGGGCCCTGATCAGGAGCCCCCCTCCTCATGGAGCCCCTGACCCAGAGGCACCCTCATACAGGCTGGGGACAAAAGGACCCCCAAAGGGCAAATGCGGCAGTTCTTCTATGATAGTCACTCCCTTGGGGTCTCCCAAAATCTGTCCTAGAACTTTTTTCATTATGAGGCAATACATGAAAGCATCGCCTCTGGAATGTTCCCTGGGACCGTGTCCAGATACGCACAGGTGTCTGGGGGCTGTGGGGCATCGAGATCCTAGAGGGGAAGGATGAGAAATGGCCCTGACTGATCTCAGCACTCACCTGCTCATCCAAAGGGATCTTGATCAACGCAGATCAGAGCACCTCCTTTCCCTGCTTCAAACCCTCCAAGGACCTCTCCTCTCGTTCAAAATAATATGGAAATTCTACAAGGCCTACACCACCTGGACCCTTCTCACCTCCTGAGCTTCATCTTCCCCTTTCCCCTCATTCATTCCATTCCAGGGTTACCAGCCTTCTTGCTGTTTCTCATACAGAAACACCTGCCTCAGGTGTACTTCCCACCTGTGCCTCAGAGCCTTTGCATTGGCCATTCCTTCCAACTAGAATGCTCTTCCCTACACCTTTCTTTATTTTTGTCATTCGGAGCTCAAAAGACCTCTTCCTAGGGACTTCCCTGGTGGCGCAGTGGTTAAGAATCCTCGTGCCGGGCTTCCCTGGTGGTGCAGTGGTTGGGAGTCCGCCTGCCGATGCGGGGGACACGGGTTCGTGTCCCGGTCCGGGAGGATCCCGCGTGCCGCAGAGCGGCTGGGCCCGTGAGCCATGGCCGCTGGGCCTGCGCGTCCGGAGCCTGTGCTCGGCAACGGGAGAGGCCACAGCGGTGAGAGGCCCTCGTACCGCAAAAAAAAGAAAAAGGAATCCTCCTGCCAATGCAGGGGACACGGGTTCAAGCCCTGCTCCAGGAAGATCCCACATGCCTAGAGCCCATGCTCCGCAACAAGAGAAGCCACCGCGATGAGAAGCCCGCGCACCATAATGAAGAGTAACCCCTGCGCGCTGCAACTAGAGAAAGTCTGCGCGCAGCAACAAAGACCCAACACGGCCAAAGAATAAATAAATAAATAAATAAATAAAAGAAAACTTTAAAAAAAAAGTATTAAAACAAAAACCTCTTCCTAGAGGCCTTCCTAGATGATCTAATTTAAGATAGTGCCCCTGTGTCTCCCGGCAGCCCTGTTTCCTCTATCTCCACAACTCGGCTTTCTTCTTCCTCACAGCACGATTACTACCTGAAATGAATTTCTCTTTAATATCTTGGTGATTGCCTGTCTCCCCCACTGGAATGTAAGCTTTCTGAGGATGGCTGTGTCCTTAAGGCCCAGCACAAGGCCTGACAGAGTGGGTACTCAGGAGATATCTATTGAATGAAATGAGTGACCTGGGGAGAGAGAGACACACATAGAGATAACCCAAGTGCTGGCAGGGTCAGTACAAGCAAGGGCCAGGGTAGTGGGCCGTGTAGGAGTGTAGCGGAGGGAGCTGGTCCTTTGGCTCCCAGGCCTCAAAGGGCACATCAAGGGCTGAGGGAGGAGGGGACAAGGTAAGTGGGGCTGCCACTTGGTGCCTCCCTAGAATGACTCCCAGACCCCACTCTGAGGACCAGTGGGGAGACCAAGGAAAGAGGTCCCACAGTCCCTACTCCCTGGGCATCCCCAGTCTAGAGGGGACAAAAAAAAGTGCTTGTAAATTCCTCAAGGTCAGGCCTCTGCACTGAGCTCTGAGCCTGGGTCTCCAAAGCTGGGGCTGTTTCTGCTTCACCCAATGCATCAGGCTCAGCACGTTGCAAGCCCGACTCCTCATCCTTCCTGCAACTCGCTCTGGCTTCCCCAGTTCTGTCAACAACCTCCCGCTTCTCCCAGGAAAGCAGGCCCAAACACCCAGAGTCACCTCTGACCGCTGCCTCTCACTCACCCCTGGCCCTCCAGACTCCTCCTCCTTATGTGGTGACCAGAGCCCAGTGGTCCCATGTCCTCTGCACCCTATAAGCAGCTGGAAAATCAATCTACCAAGGCAGCTTCACCTACACTGGCCCCAAACGCTCCCAGTCTCCGAGACAAACTCCACCAGGGGCTTGGTGGGGGCAGGGAGAGGAAGAAGGACCCTGCCCAGTTCTGACCCCCATCCTCTTTGGGGGAAACTGGGTTTGGCTAGGAAGCACATGGACTCTAGAGTTAGGCAGACTTCAGTTGTCTCACTTTCTCCTTAATTTTATGACCTTGAGGAAGTTGCTTAACTTCTCCAAGTCTCAGTTTCCCTGTCTATAAAATGGGGATAACAATGTATATCTCACCAGGTTGCTTGGCGATTAAGTACGAAAACAGACAATAAGCACCTAGCAACAATCTGGAAGACAGCTGATGCTTAATAAACGGGAGGCCCCCTCCTTCCCGTCTAACCTTCCTCCCCTGCTCAAGAGCTCCCCTGCTGTTGCTCCCTGTTTCCTACTCTGTCTGATCGAAGTTCCTCTACCTTAAGAGTTGGCTTAAGGGTCTCCAGCTTCTGGCATGACCTTCTTAATGCAGCCTTCACTCCCAAGATTTCCCACACTCTCTCTTTACTCCTGTGTCCCCAGTGAGTACACCATGATCACCTTTCTGCTGCGCCCTCTGTCTACTGTACTTGTCCCGCGGGACCTCCTTCTCCAGGAAGCCCCCGGAACCACTCCTGCCCTGACCATTCTGTCTCCCGCACACACCTGCTACTCCCTTGGCCTCGTGATAGCTGCACTGTCGGAGTGGTTGGACACTCCACGTCTTTGGATGTCAGCTGCCCACTCAGGCTGGCAACAGTTTCCAGGTGGGCAGAGAACCCTTCCTGGATCCCTCCCCAACCGAGCGCGCTATGGTGCTAAACATATAGTAAGTGCTCAGGAAACATCTGTCTTTTGATTTGCTACAAAGCAATAAAAAAGGCAAATCAGTATAAAGCCAGCTGAGGTGCTGGGAGGGATTCTGGGAATGGTGGAAGTGCTGAGCTTCTCGCCAGGGACAGGAACTTGGCTCAGGGCTTTACGTGTTACCTTTTCATTCTCACCACCCTGGGAGATAGTATTAGCCCCATTTTACAGGTGGCAAGACTGAGGTTCAAATTGGTTTGGTGACTCGACCAGGGTCACCTGGCTAGAAATTGACAAGGGTAGGACTTGATCTGAGGCTGAGAAGGGTGTTTTCTGGAGGAGGACATTCCCAAGGGGGAGGGTAGCCTGCTCAAAGGTTCAGAGGGGGAAGGCCCAGGTGAGTCTGGAGAAGGACAGAGCAGGCAGATGGGTTGGAGGGGACAAGGGTACCTGGGGGAAGGCCCTGGTTTGCCTTTGGAAGAGGAGGGTCTGAAACATCTCTCTGATAGACTAGAGAAAGATACAGCAAGACCCTCCTGAAAAGCTGGCTGCAGCTCGAGAATTTTCCTTATCAGAAAAAGCCACAGCTAATCTCCTGCATCCCTGCTGGCTAACACACTCAGCCTCCTGTCCCCAGAGCTTAAGGATGGAGGGGCAGAGAAGATGGCGTCTCCGTCCCCTCCCCGCAGAGGCAGGGATGTCAGGGAGGTTGAGAGTGATATCACCGGTGACCTCAGGTTTCTCACCCATCTTCCCAAAAGCAGTTTCTCCAGAGTCACTGGTCCAAGTGACTTGCCCAAAGCTCTCATATCACAGTCCCTGCTGCTGTCACCCCAGCACTTGTCCCAGATGTGGCCTTTGCGGAGCCTTACTTACCCCCAGCTCTCATTGGGGTGCTGGGCTTGAATTCCCTGGTTTCCAGTACTTGGCAAGAGACCTTCACAGTCCCCAGGCCCCCACTGACCAAGCCCTCCATGCGGGCAGCCAGGCCCAGCTGGAATAACACAGCTTCCCTCCCTCCCTTCCTCCCACAAGCACTGGACTATTTACAGCTCACCAGGGCCTTCACACCCATGAGCTCACTGGCGCCTTCCCCACCCACCCTGGGAACCCAGCAGGGCAGGCGCCATTAGCCCCATTTTGCAGATGGAGAAACTGAGGTTAAATGCCTTGCCCAGTGAGTCCCCTAAAGCCCGGCCCCCTGACTCCTTAGTCTGACGCTCTTCTCAATTCCTCTAGGAGGGTGGCCCAAACACCCCTAAAGGGGACAGTTTCAGGCCAGGGTCAGAAGAGTGGAGGGATAGGTTCTGTTGAGTGAGACAGTCACAGGAGCTAGAAGGAGCCTCCAAGGCAGAGGGCCAGGAGGGCAGGGATGGAGGGAAGCTCTCATGGCTTCAGCCATGGCTGGTAAGAGCCTGGCAGGGGCATGTGGGGGCAGGAGAGCCTGAAGGCTGGGCAAGCTGGCCGGGAGTACGGTTGGAGTGTTGGCTCCCCAGGCTAGAGCAGGGGAAGGGGGTGAGGTCCAGCCTCTGAGCTCCTTCCTGGGCAACCAGCCTCGGGTGCTATATGCAGGCTGCAGCAGGAGGGACACCAGGTAGATACCAGAGGGGACTTCCTATCCACAGAGTTCCCCTGCCACGTGGACAGGTTCCAGCCCAAGTCCCCCTCATCATCTCACATGAGGATTATGCCACCTCACCTCCTGCATTTGTTCCACCCCAGTCCTCCCAGTTGTCCAGCCTCCAGGACTCGCTCTCCCTCCCAACCTGCACCAAGTCCCCGTAGCCCCTCCCAGAAGCCGTCTCTGATTCTACGTCAGACTCAGAACATCACTCTCCTCCCAGCCTAGGGAGTGAGAGCTCGAATCGTCTTTGTCCTTTGTCTTAGAGCCTGTGTATTGGAGGGTTCTGACTCCCCCATAAGACTGAGAGCTTCCGGACAACAGCTGTGTCTCTCCCATCAAACTGTGCAGGCCTCTAGCTCGGCCATCTTCAGCCTGGGCAGCCTCTGCCCATAGGGGGCGCCCAAACAGTGTTGCTGAGCCGAGGCACCCTAGCTGCTGCTTGAACTGGACCAGGCGTGGATTACCTGCAGTGACACGGATCCAGGGGAGATGTCAAAGGCCCCTCCAAAGCTCCAGCTTACTTTTCAATTAACCTTGTCAAAGGGAGGGGAGAACTTTTAGATAAGGAGAGAGGCCTCTCATTTGGGGTAGGAGACTGGGTTCTGGACAATGACCTAGAAAGAACACTCCTTGACCTTCCAGGTTTGGGGATGGTGAATGGCTCGAGGTGCCCACACAGCCACAATGGACCCAGATGTCCCCCTTGGCCCTGCTCTGAAAGTCCCCGGGCTAGTGGGCAGAGGCCCCAACCAAGCAACCCCTATTTCCTTCCCCAAGTCTCTTGGAAAGAGTGGTGAGTCAGTTGTGGCCATGAACTCATCCTAGGCAGTAAAAATAGGAAAACAAACAGGGCCCTCCTCCAGGCGGAGGAGAGGGTAAGGGTGAGGGGGAGATGGGTTTTTCCCCAGCTGGGCAGAAAGGACAGCCATCTTTTGAAGTCCTCAAGAGGGAGGCCGGCGTCCTTACGGCCCCTAGAAACTCAAGCACATCAAAGCCGCCCAAGAAATGTGGTTTGAGGGGCATGCTGTCTCACACACAGTCCCAGTCACACACAGTGACACAGCTGAGTCCCCGAGGGACACACAGTGACACACAGTTGAAGGCATGTAACCCACCCGGCATAGACGTGCACCATCACAGAGCCAGACTGGAAGGCACACTCGAGACAACATCACAGAGTCCCAAATCGTCACATACACCCACGACAGCTGTCTCCTCCCAGAGGCGCACACACCCAACACCCAAAGCTCTGGAACTAGCCTCCGAGAGGCACGCACCACACAGCGCAGGCAACGTCCATTTCTACACAGAGAGTCACACAAACACACAGCCACACTACGGTCACTTGCAGCGCACAGCCACACAGCCCCCGCGCAAAGCACAGAGCCACACCCAAGCCACAAAGTCACACACATGCAGTCTCAGTTACATGCTAGTCACATGCTCACATCCCCACATCGCCAGCTCCGTCACGGAGACCCACTGTGTTCACGGACCCTCTGCGGCTGAGACCTGGTGGGAGCTGGCCCCTGTGGTAGGAATGGGGGTGTCTGATTCACAGCTGCCAGCTTAACCCCCTCCCTCCTCTTGGCTCGACCTCCCTGGCCATGCTCTTTTATGAGCACCCACTGTTTTCATTCTCCAGGCTTTGCTGAGTCTGCATACCCATTGCCACCGAGGTGATGGGCATGTAGCCTTGGAGATGACTGAGTCCAATCAGCTTTAAACCTCATCCATTAATTCCACACGCCCAGCTGGAATCATTCGGCCCAGGTGCTGTGCTGGGCGCTGGTGAAGAGAAAGGTTATTGTAAATCAGACCAAAATTTCCCACCAGTGTAATGGCTATTTCCAAATGTGTGCCTGTGTGACCCTCTACGGATCTAGTCCCGGATACCAACTTGCTCCCATGCCTTGGCCTCGGGGAGGCCCCCAGCAAGTCCAAGACTCTTCAATCTCATTCTTCTCAGTGGCCGTTTCCAGGAGGGTGAATGGCTCTCGTGTAATTGACACAACCTCTGAGGGTGGCATGGGGGAGAGACTCAGGAAAGACTTCTGTGTCAGCATCCCCTCATCACCTCGGGGGGAGTGAGCCTTCACAGGCAGCTGGGGTAGAGAACACCCTGTACTAGGGTCCAGAGAACCAGGCTTTGTTCCAGTTCCAGCATGTCATCTTGGACCAGTCAAATCCCTCCTCGGGCTCCGCCTCTCCATGTGTAACACAAGGGCAAGGGAGCTGGGCCAAATCAGCTTCTCATGGTGGGCAGTGGGGGAGGGGTTATTTTATTGATATGCAGATTTCCAGGTCCAGTCCAGACCTTCTTGATCCCAGAATTCCAGACCCACTGGCTCTGGGGACTTCTAAGGTGCCTTCCAGCTCTAAGGACTATGAAACTTTGAGAAGCAGCAGTGCTGGAGGCCAAGAACTACTCCAGGGGCTGCCAAGGGCCTCTCCTAGCCTGGGGTGCCCAGTATTCAGAAGCCATAGACACCCTCTGGGGGTGGCCACATCTACCGGTTTAGAGGCTTGGGCCAGTGAAGGGCTCAAGGTTAGGGCAGGTGACGCCAAATCAGAACTTTGGGACCCTGTTCCTGCCTGAGGCTGGGCTTCCAGTGTGGTCTGCGCTGTCTGGGGACTCTTGGTACCTTTCCCAGGGATAATGATGCCCAGGTTCTCTAGGACTGGGTCCCAATCCCAGGCCTGGGGGCTTGCCTAAGAGGGCGGCAGGCAGGGCAAGGTAGGAAAAGTCCTAGTTCAAGTACCTGGAGACTCTGAATCGGGGTTCTGTTTATTTTGAACCCAGTTTCCTCCGTTGAGTCAATCTGCTTCCGGGTTTCTACTCAGCTCCTTTGATGCTCATAGAATAGAATCATATGCTGTCAAATTGCAGGGACATTGGTGGGAACCTGCCCCATTTCTCTAGCCTGTGATGCAGCCAGTCAAGTATACACATCATCAAAAAGCCGCATTATCAGCTTTTCACGTGCTCTGCACTCTGCTGGTCATATACAGGATGTCATTTGATCCTTACAGTTTTAATGGTTGGTATTATTAATTCCATTTTACGGTTGAGAAAAACGAGTATCAGAAATTCTAAGCCAGCTCTCCAAGCAGCAGAACTGGGATTCAAACCTACTGCCCTCTGCTCCAGAGCCCAGGCTCTCAGCCACATCTTAGAGCATCCCCCAGATTCTGACTGATGCCTCCAACCATGGGGACTCCCAAATACTTATTGAGGATGGACTGTACGCACACAGGTTGGAGGAGGCAAAACTCAAAGGGAGGTGAGCCTGTCCCCCAGAATGCCTTATTCCAACAGAGGAAATGAGATCTGAAAGAATCGCTCCGTACAAGGCAGAAGGAGTTGGTGCCTAAGACAAAGGGGGAGAGTGTGCCACCTTTGGAATGCTCTAATTACCTAAAATGTCTTCCTTCTATTGAACCTAAATATTCATTCCTCCAACTTCCATTTGGTTCTCGGTATTCTGGCCTTAAAAATCAGTCTGAAGCCTTTCACGCTTTTGCAGACAATTCTCACGTCCCGCTGCCTACTTTCCATGGGGCTGGTTGCCTTAATTCTCTCTAAGTCTTGATTGCTGTCATCTCTGCTTTGGAAAACCCCAGAGAACCTCAATGTCAGAGGGCGGGGGTTCCAATCCCAGCTCTTCCACGTACTGGTTGTGCGATGCTGGGCATGGCTGTGGGCTGCTCCAAGCATTCGTTTCTTCGTCCGTGAAATGGGGATGGCAGTACTTGCCCCACCTGACCAGGTGAGGAGGAGTAGCTGAGATCCTCAGTGGGAAAGTATTCCATGTGCCGCTGAGGGGCAGACCCTCACACGTGTCCCTGTACTTAGGAGGAGCTGAGGGTGGCTCCGGGATTAGCTGGAGAATGAAAGCTGTCCTGAGCACCTTTTGTATGCAGGGCACAGTGCCAGATGCCACGAGGACAGGAGCTGAGGAAGGCAGGGTCTCTGCCCTGCAGGAGCTTTCTATCCTGGGATTGACACCTCCAGCCATCACTGGGTCCTCTGGGAACAAAAGCTTTATAATCAGGTTGGCTCTGGTATCTTCCAGGTAGATTAAGGACAGGCGCATCCCAGTGGGTGAGCTAAAGGAAACAACAGAAAGAGGAAGGGGAGCTAACATATGAGAAACGCCTACTATGGGTCTGAGTAATTTACTGAATCTTCAAAACACTGTGAGGGTGGGCTTATTACTATGTCCATTTCACAGGTGAAGAAACTGAGGCACAGGGAAGTTTTTTTTTTTTTTTACAAGTACTCTTATTTTTTTTAAATTTTATTTATTTTTGGCTGCATTGGGTCTTCATTGCTACATGCAGGCTTTCTCTAGTTGTGGCAAGTGGGGGCTACTCTTCATTGTGGTGCGCGGGTTTCTCATTGCAGTGGCTTCTCTTGTTGTGGAGCACGGGCTCTAGGCGTGCGGGCTTCAGTAGTTGCAGCACGCGGGCTCAGCAGTTGTGGCTCAGGGGCTCTAGAGCGCAGGCTCAGTAGTCGTAGCGCATGGGCTTTGTTGCTCCGTGGCATGTGGGATCTTCCCAGACCAGGGCTCGAACCCATGTCCCCTGAATTGGCAGGCGGATTCTTAACCACTGCGCCGCCAGGGAAGTCCCCACAGGGAGGTTTTATTTGCCCAGGTAGGTAAGGTGTGGAGGCAGGATTAGAATTCAGATTTGCCTGGCTCCCAAGCGGCTGCGCCTTCCTGGCTGCACCATAGAAAGGGCCAGGATCTAGGGAGATGCTGCCATTTACAGCCTCTCATCTCTGAGGAGCAGTGTGGGAGGGTAGGGAGGGACAAGGGGCCTTTTGGCAGGAGCCTACGTCCTGAATGTCACCCTATGGCTTCCTGTGTCATCCCTGCCCCTGGGATTTCTCATTAATGTAAACAGAGGTACACCATTTCACTCATCTTCACTTATTCATTCAGTGCCTACGTACTGAGCATTTATTATGTGCCTGGGCCTGTGCTGGATACTGTGTTCCCGGAGGCAAAAGACCCCATCCCTGCCCTCATGCAGCAAACCCACCCGAGAGCATCCGAGAGGAGCAATGCTGCCAGAGGAGTGGTTACAGTATGGGGAAGTCGGGAAGATATCTTAGAATCTACGAACTGTCAACTGAGAGAAGCAAGACTCGTATATATAGTGTGATTCCATTCATGTCAAGTTCATAAACAGGTGAAAGTAAGCAGATATGGGTGATGAAACTAAGGAAAAGCAGGGAAGTGAATAACACGAAACCTGGAATACCCAGGTGGAGGAAAGGCTTATAATTCAGAAGGGTCACTCAGTGGGGTTCCTGGGGAGCGAGCAGAGTCCTATTTCTGGACCTGGGTACCTAGTTTTAAGTATTCCTTAACTCTGTGTGCATATGTGTGTTTTAATTCACTCTTCTTTGTTTTTTTTTTTTTTTTTTTTTTTTTGTGCGGTACACGGGCCTCTCACCATTGTGGCCTCTCCCGTTGCGGAGCACAGGCTCCGGACGCGCAGGCTCAGCGGCCATGGCTCACAGGCCTAGTCGCTGCGCGGCATGTGGGATCTTCCCAGACCGGGGCACGAACCCGCGTCCCCTGCATCGGCAGGCGGACTCTCAACCACTGCGCCACCAGGGAAGCCCATCTTCTTTGTATTTTTAATCACCATTTTAATACACAGAAGTTGCCAAATTCACTGTTGGATGGGATCTAGGCTGACCTCCCACAGGGCCCTTCCCAGAGCCGTACCTAGTAAGTGCTTAAAAAGAGTGTACTGGGGCTTCCCTGGTGGCGCAGTGGTTGAGAGTCCGCCTGCCGATGCAGGGGACACGGGTTCGTGCCCCGGTCCGGGAAGATCCCACATGCCGCAGAGCGGCTGGGCCTGTGAGCCATGGCTGCTGAGCCTGCACGTCCAGAGCCTGTGCTCCGTAACGGGAGAGGCCACAAGAGTGAGAGGCCCGCGTACCGCAAAAAAAAAAAAGAGTGTACTGAATTGCAGGAGCTGGAAGTGGGGTACGTGGTCCAGCCAGACAGGAGGGGTATGACCTAAGGTCTAAAGATGAAAGCTTACTAACAAGGACTTAGTTCTTCAACGAGAATTTCTTGAGGACTGAGAGGATTTAGAGGTTATCTGGGTACTTGAGGGTCAGCAGGTTCCCAAAGAAGCCTCAGACTCCAGAATTAGTTTCCCCTTCCCTCAACACAGCACCAAACCTTGAGCAGTACAAAGAGCACTGAGTCAGAGGCCTGGACTGGAAATCCAGCTCTGTACACATTAGCCAGGTTTTCCCCGGCAAGGCACTTCACGACATGGGCCTCAGTGTCTTCATCTGTAAAATGGGCCTAATAAACGACCTACTTCACAAGTTACTACGAGGCCCCAAGGAAATTATAGACGTGAAAATGCTTTAGGGACTGCCATGTGCGTTTATGCTTATAAAGGTCATATTACCCAGGTATTTTTCCTGTCTTCTCCCCTCCTGCCACCATTTGGCAAAGAGGGCTCAGAATAAAGCCTTACTCTGATTTAGACAGTCCCCAACCTCAGCACCCCAAGTCTTCTGGGCTTGTGATCTTCTGGGCCTGAGCTTAGGATGATTCCTGGAGCAAGTTCCCCAAGTTGCAGGAAGCTCAGCTGGGGAGGTGGCATTCCAGGCAGCATGTCAGAGGGTGAGTCAGGGCTAGGGCAGCCCTCCTCCTCCCCTGGCTCTTGGTTCTGGGTCCAGGCTGGGTCACTCTCATTTGCATACATCTGCATATATGCAAGTTTCACCCATGCACCCTGGCAGGGCCCTGGGGAAATACACCTGTGCAGAGGCACAGAGGGAAACCAGAATGGCTGGCTGCCCACTGGAGCACCCAAACCTAGAATGTCGGTCCACGGTCCATCCACCCATCAAATGCCTGAATCTCTGAACTAAACACATGGCTTCTTCCCCAGGCTCCTCTGGTTGCCCAGGCCTGGAAATTCACAGTCCTGCTCGCTTCTACCCTCTTCCCGTACAGTAGTCACCAGGCCCAGCAGAGTTTGTCTTAGAGCAACCCTTCTCACATGTCCCCTCCTTTCCATCACCCCTGCCACCAAGTCTCTGGGTCCACGCTCCTCACTTCACACACGACCCATTTGCAACAGCCTCCTAACTGGGCTCTCTGTCACCTGACCCTTCCCTTCCCAACCTACTTCACACCCAAGCTGCTCCCGGGAAGCCCCTCGGCTCCCATCTCGGTCCTCCCCTCTGTCCACAGGCCCATCGTAAGCTCTTGGTTGGCGGCGTTGGAGGCTCTCCACGGTGTGGAATCTCTTCCTTGCCTTCCAACCAAGTGGGTATAGACCCTACGCATATCTTTTCTGTGCCTCAGTGTCGTCTTCTGTAAAATGAGGGATAGTAATAGGACTCCCTTGCAGGGTTGTTCGAAGATTTCAGTGAGGAAAGGCATGTTAAAGCGTAGGGTACAAGCCCACAAGAACTCTCAGCCATCATTGACATGATTACTTCTCCTACCACCATTCCACAGAGGGCATTCATCTCCTGGGCTCCCCTCTCCTCCTCGGCCCTTCTTCTTGCCCTTGCTGAGTGGCGCTTCTTCAGGTAAGACAACTCCATGGTAGTTAAGAGGACAAGCTGACCTGGGTGACAATTCTAGCTTGGACAAGTTACTCAACCATTTTGTGCCTCGATTTCCTCTTCTGTAAAGTGGGGATAATACGGACACTTACCTCACAGAATCTGTGTGATACATAAAATGATACATGTAAGGGCTCAGCATCGTGCCTGGAATAAGAACACACTTAAGTGTTCACTACCGAAGACAAAGGGCCTCAGATAACCCAAGCTCGCCTTATCCCCCAAAGGCTCCGGAAGGTTCCTTAGATGCATTTTCAGGAACAGTGCCTCCGTCTGGATCCCCCTGTGTCTCCCACAGTCAGAGAACCACTACTTGGCCTTCCCCCACCCCTTTCCTGTGGAAAGCAACTAAGGTAGTGGTGCCCTATTGGGTTGGCCGGTAGTTGGGGAGTGGGGCTGAGCTTCCGCGTCCCGACTAGTTCTGGGGCACTTTCCAACCAGAACCTGGGCTGGGGAGGGCTTGTCTCCCCCAGAGTTTGGGAGCCACTCTTCAGACAAGGTGGGGCCAGGACAGGTGCTGGTCAGCTCACAAGCTGAGAGGAGTCTTCAGGGGAGGGAGGGGAGGGGAGGGGAGGGGGGGGGGGGGG
>NW_020838033.1:1016552-1124786 GCF_003676395.1 Aethalodelphis obliquidens | reverse complement strand
AGGGGAGGGGAGGGAGGGGAGAGGAGGGGAGGGGAGAGGAGAGGAGGGGAGGGGAGAGGAGGGGAGGGAGGGGAGGGGAGGGGAGGGGCAAACTGGTCCCAGAAGATGGAAAGGATAACTCAGCTCAGTTCAACTCCCCTTGGAGGCCACGACCAGTGCAGCCCCCACCCCGTCCCGCAAGAACAAACCCTTCCCCCTCTGCCCACTTCTGTGTCCTCCAGCCTTTTCCAGGCAGCAGCTGATGAGCCTCTAGTGTGTGATCCTTTTCCAACGGGAATTAATGAGGGTGATTGACGACGAGGGTAGATGTGGGCGGAAGTAGCTGCGCGAGCCCCGTCCCCGTCCTTGAACAGATGGGAGTGGGCCGGGCTCCTCCTCTCGGCTTCGTGCCCCTGCTCCCCTTAGCTGTGGCGGGTGCGGCAGGGTTTGGAAGAGCCGGGAAGAGTGGGGCAGGGACTGAGCTGCTTCTCACCCTCCCACCTCATCCACCCTCCCCCCACACCAGGCCTGACACCTGGAGCCTAGTGCGGTGGTACCCAGGCTGCGGAGTTTGGTTTTGGGGGGTATTTTTGGTACTTGTGATTATTTCTCTCACTTTGGGGGTGCGGGTGCGACTGCGGCGACCGTGTGACGGTCCCGCTCCACCCCCCAAGGCAATATCCCCCTCATTCTCCCAGGCCGGGCCCAGCAGAGGTAAGGCTGTCCCGCTTCTCCCTGACTCGGCAGCCCAGATGAGACGCGGGGACAGGACCTACCCTTTTCTTATGAAAGAAAAACACTCCGGACCTGAAAAGGGTCTAGTCCCGGAGTCAGAAAGTGAAACCAATAACCCAACTGCTTAGACCTTCCGCCAGATCCAGGGGGTCCAGAGGGATGGGACTGGGTAACATGCGTGTGCCTGTGTGGGGGGCGTGATGTGGTTGTGTGTGTGTTGCTGGTGTGGCGTGGTGGCCTGCGGGGTGAGCGCTGCGGCTGTTGGGTTATGGCAGTGTGTGTCGGTGTGCGCCCGTGCACGCACCCTCTTCGTCGGTGCTCTCTAGAGGCTCGTTCCCCCTCCAGCCACGTCCTACCAGCGGCTTCCCTCCGGGGTCGGGCGACGGAGACTGGCGGAACGCCCTAGTTTCTGTACAGGGGTCTGGAAAGGTCTGGAGAAACCGGCCGAGATGCCTTCTTTCCGGGCGCGCGAATTCGTTGCAGCCGGGCTGGCCTTGGGGCCTCCCGCCAGCTCTCCGCGCTCCCCGCGGGCATCCGGCGCGCCGTGCCGCCGTCTGTCCGCCAGACGAGACCGGGTCTGGGACACCCGCCCGGAACTCCCGCGCTCCCCAGCCGGCCGTTTCCCGCTCCCGCGCGGGGCCGGGGCCAAAGCCAGGAGCATGGCTCCTTCATCGCTGAGGGCAGCGCCTCTAACGCATCTTCAAAACCTCCCCATTTTTTTTTTTTTTTGTTTTTTTTTACCGTTTTTTTTTTTTTTTGGGGGGGGGGGGGGGTGAGGGAGTTATTTGGTCCAAGAGTGGTTAATGGTTTTGTCTTGTTTTGTTTTTTATGTGTTTGGTGACTTCATATATGTGTGTACTTTAAACGTCTCAGTCAAGCCCCAGCTGAAGACGTTTCCCGGAGCGGGTGTGAAATTTGGAAATAAAGCAAAGACGTGGGGAGAGTGGCTGAAGACCGAGCCAGCCGGAGACCCTCGTGCGGAGCCCGCCTGCTCAGCGATGCCCGGACCTCGAGGTGGCGCTGACCCCAAGGCCTCCCCCTCCCCCTTCCTGGGAGCTTCTCCCAGGTGATCTGGAAAATGAGGCGGGGACGACAATCCCAGAGACAGCTCTCGGGAGCGTGGACGTGAGCGCACCCGGAGCGCGGCGGGGCGGGCAGTGACCTCAGAAGCCAGCATGCCGCCCCGCCCGCGCCAGCGCTCATTCACTGCTCCATCACGAAGAAGAAAAGAGACAATAATTCATCCACATCTCAGGAAGAGCCAAATCCGAGTGTGTGTGTGGCGGGGCTCGCGAGCCTCTACAGACTGCCCCTTCCGCGGCCTCGCGGGCCTCACAAAGGGGGGTCTTTACCCACCTCGCTCCCCGCCCAGCGGAGGGAGGATTTCTCATCCCCCCCATCCCCGCCAAACCGAATTACTCGCAAAGTTTCCCCAAACCGAGTTACTACGAGAGCCCCGACAAATCGTACTTAAATTCCACGGAGAACAGACGAAACTAAACTAAAATTTCCTTCGGGGGTCAGTGAGTGGGATGAAGGAGAAAGGGAGCTGATAATCCCGCAACGGCCGCCAAGGGCCTTGGACCGGGGTCGCGATGGAAACTACTCCCCAGGGCAGGTCCACCACAGGTGCTGCGTGGAGAGCCTGCACCAGGTTGCAGACCCGACGCCCGGCTCCCCTCGCAAACGCCCCCCACTTTGCTCAGAAGCGCGCGGTCCGTCCGGTACCGAGTCCAGGGACTGTGCTGTGAGCCCTGAACCCATCAGGTGTTTGGGGTGTCGGGAAGGGGCACTCGTTCGGATGGAGCTCCCGTCTTCAGGGCAGAGTCCGAATTCGGGGGAACTGCAAGTGAGGCATACGTCCCACCGCCTTGGGCGCTTATTCTGAGCCAAGAATCAATACCGAATCGGGTGGGATTGCGTTTGCCGGGCGGCTGCGAAGAGCCTGCAAACCACCGTGCACCGCACGGATCTTTCGCGTCCACTCACGGCTGACTCCCCAGACCTCAGCGGCGCCGTGTCCCCCACTCGGGACCCCGCCCCACTGTCGGCTCCCAGCCCCTCACTTCGGTGCTGGGGCTCTCCAAGCTGGCCCCTTTTCGCTAAGGGAGAAGACCCGCGTGAGAAAGAGCTGGGAGAGCCACTTCTGGCTTTTGTGACAAGCAGTGGGTTGAGGTATTGGTAGTGACAGGAGACAGTTCCTATGTTTTGCCTGCCTTCCTTCCTCCCCTCCTCCAACTCCCCCTTCTCCTTCATCTTGGTTTTATTACGTTTTGGGATTTTAGGTTTTGCAATTCATTCTAAAGCAAATGACAATGGCTTGGAGGTCTTGAGCGCAGCTCCCTCATTTTATTGGATAAAATAAGTCTGAGAGACTGTAAATGGCTGACCCAGGCTATCACAGCCAGCCAGCTCGTGGCTGAGCTGGGATGGGAACCCAGGCCTCAGGCCTCTCAGTCTCGCCCTCCCTTCCTTCTGATCAAACTCAGATTTACAGCCCTTCCTAGCCCCCGTGCCTATCCCTTCCACCTTTCCCCACTGCCCCTCCAGTCTCCAAAGTTGGTGAGATGTGGCACCTGTTGGAGGGGACCACTCCCTGGGGATTCTGCATCTGAGGAGACCACGAAGTTTCCCAAAGAGGTGTCGCAGCCCCACACCCTCCAGCATGTGGGAAGAGGGAGCCCTGAAGAGGGAGGTGGTGATGGAAGCAGAGATTTCCTCATCTGTAAACTGGGGATAATAACAGTACTCACTTCACGGGTTTTTGGTGAAGATACACAAGGCTTGTATGTTGTGAGTGTGCTTCATAAATTCTAGAGGGCTGCAGGATGTTTCCTACTGGTAAGTGGAGGTGAAGATCCTGCATGAGTTCAGCCACGCCCCCTGAGCTTAGGAGATGCTCTCACTATGGGTTGCCTGGCTTTGGAGGATGCCCAAAGTCACTGCTTTAGGGGCCTCTGGAAAAGCTGACCCTGTCCTTTCTTGCTAGGTCTAGCATGGAAAGGACTCTGTGTACATGGCCCTGGGAGGAAAAGTCCTGCAACCCAAACTTTAAGTTCCACCTCAAAAGCACCTCTTTTGTGAAAGCTTCCCTGACAGCCCACCCCACCTCAAAGAGCGTTCTCTTCTTTTGGCGCATGCTGAAATGCAGTCCTTGAAACCCATCACGGTACCGTTGTGTGGCCGCCTCTCTCCAGAGGAAAATGGTGGTGGCAGGAAGGAAGATTTGGAAGGTGATATCCCTGTAAGTTCTTAGCCCCAGCTCTAAGGAGGTGGTGGTGGCATGGCTAGAGTTGGGGAACAAAGGGGGAAAGGTGATCCCACGTGGAAATAGCATTTCTCAACCATGCAAACCCTGCACACCCTGTTGGATGAGAGGGAAGTGGGTTCCAGATATCCAGGGAGGGGGCTCCCTCACAGAGTTCCTCCTCCTGAAGCCCCAAGACTTCAGGCGAGAGAACTCAGAGTCAGGTGCCAGAGGAGCGGTTTCTTGGAAAAATTCATCTCTATACATTCCAGCAGGGCATCCAATTTGATGCCGACTTGCTCTTCCTTCCCTCAGGACACTTGACTGCACGCCCTTTCAAATCTCTGTCTCTCGTGGCTACCCCCACCCCCCAGTGCCTTCTCTTACTCTTCTAAGCTTCCCTCTTTCTCTGTTGTCCTCTCCTACTCCCCAATTCTAAGACTGCTGCCTTCACTCTGCACCCTGATAACGAGAGCACATGTGTGTACAAACATGAATTATCTGCACATTCAAGTGACAGAGGGTTTGTATATGAGTCTGTTGGGGAATCTGTGAGGACTGACAGGTTTCTGGGCGGGGTAACTGTCCGCTAACATGGAGCAGCCTAAATATGTGTGGACTGGTGTCTCCTTAGATGCATACAAGTACGTACATGTTTATATGGTTGGGTTTTCTGTATGTTAGAGTGCACACCAACAGTTTGGGTCTGTTGCGGGTCTGTGTAAGACAACCACAGTGCTTTTATTCAGGGGTGTTGCTATTCATCTTTGGGTGCGTAGGTGTGTACACATCACAGTCTGTGCTCTGCATCTGCAGATCCACACATGAACCTCTGTTCATGGAGGGATGCTAACGTGAACATCGTTGTAGACACCTGTGTGCTGGTAAACGCTAGTGTATCTGTTGTATTTGAATGGCGTCTCTGTGTAGTTGTGTATCTGTGGCCACAGAGACACCCACCCACCAAGATCTTAGAGGAAAGCCCTGTACACAGATGGGAAGGTTTGGCCACGGAGCCCGGCTTGCCGTATTTCCTACGCCCTCCGAGGAGCCATCAAACTGGACTTGCCTCCCGCTTTCGGATTTTGTCCGGCTTCGTGCGAGGCTTCAGCCTCAAGCGGCGCCAGGAAAGGCGGGGCGCCGCACTGGCAGAAGCTCAGACGGCGGACCCCTCCTTCGGCCTCGGGGGCCTGCGGAGCTGCGGTGTCGCAACCAAACCCTGGCCCCTGCCGGAAGCGGAAGCGACAGGGGCGGTGAGGCTCAATCGCGGCGGTCGCGGCGTGCCAGGCCAAGGGCGCCCTGCGGGGGTGTGCGCGCCGCGCGCGTGCAGGCCGGCTGGGCGCCGGGCGGTACCGCCTCCGACCCGGCGTCTGTTTACCAACAAACTGCCGGCGCTCGGCAGCGACGCATTCCGACGCGCTGAATAAGCTGCGGGGCTGGCCGGCTGCTCTCGACTCCTCTGCAGGTCCGTGGCGGCGGGATCACAACCGCCGCGCAGATCCCCCAGAGTCGGAGAGCGCGCCGCAGGTTCCTTGCGCCCCCGCAGCCGCAGCGCCTCCGCCAAGGCTTCGCGGCCCTGTCAACTTCCTTGCGTTTCTGCGGTTATGATCGGACTGCCCCAATCGCCCTGCAACCCCGGCATCCCTCTCGGAGCTGATCCCGAGATGGCTGGGCCTGGGCCGTGCGCACCGCTCTCCTCCCATCTCCCGGTTCTGAATTTCCCTACCCAGGGCTGCCCCGGAGGGGCGGGCCCCGGCTGCAGCCCTCCATGAGGTCACCGCGCGTGGTAGCCAATCCGCGGCGTTTAAGTGGGCGGGGACCCCGTCGGGTCCCGGGAACCGAAGCCAAGAGCGAGCGGGGGGGGGGGCGGCGGGGGGGCATGGATTTAGGGGGGAGGGGAAAAGCCATGGGGGGCACCCCCCGGAACCCCTTTCCCAGGCGCGCGCTCTCCGCTGGATGAGGCGCAGAGAGACACTTTCCCCGGGATAAGTGTGGGGGAGGCTGACTGGGGGCTCCAACGCCCGAGGCTCCAACGCCCGAGGCTCCGAAAAGAGAGAGTTGGCGGAGGGAGCGGACTCCGTGCGGGGCCATGGCCTAGGCCCTTCGGCCCCGGCCCCGGCCGCAATGACCTCTTTGCCCTGCCCGCTCCTTGGCCCGGACGCCTCCAAAACCGTCTTCCCGGACATCGCCCCCGTCCCATCGGTAGTGGCTGCCTACCAGCTTGGCCTGTCCCCCGCAACCGCAGCCGCCTCCGATTTGCCCTATTCTGGACCGTATGGCCACGTCCTGCCCTATCCCTACACTGGGCCGGCGACCCCCGGAGACTCCTACCTGCCCTGCCAGCTACCCACGGCGCCGTCTCAGCAGTCTCATCAAGAGTGGGAGCCAGGTAAGTACGGCCGCAGCGGCTCTTCCCACCTCCGGGGTCCTGCTCCAGTGAGCCCCTGAACTTCGCCCTCGCCTGGTTGGGCGCAGCTGGCGGGATTCAGACCTTACTCAGATTCCACGGGATCTGGGGTTGGGGGGAGGGCGAAGGGATGGGGCGGGAGACAGGGGGGAGGGGCGGGGGCGAGTTGATCTAGGTCTCCTTTCAAGACCGACCTGGTTTCGATTTGCAGTTATGTGAAGGCGGGTGGCAGGGCTCCCTACCCCACCCCCTTGGAGCAGCGGGGTTGTGTACCTACTTATAACGGAAAACTGAAACAATCCAGATGTGGGTGTAGGTGCCTAGCCCCTTCCCTAGGATTCTCTCCATCATGCACTCCTTCTCTCCTCCATGTCGCCCCTCTCCGCGTTCTTGTCTCAGAAAGCAGTGCTCAAGCCACAGCCCGATAAGTAGAAATCAGGTCCCAGCTGGAGGGCAGTAGAAGTGGGGGTTTATTCGGGGCCCCTCCCCGTCTCCCAGCTGGCACCCGAATGTGCCAGACCGAGACCAAAAGCTGACCTGGGAGAATGTGGGGCTAAATCCTACTACCCATTGTTCTAAGAATGCAGCCACAGGTGGGTCAGGCAGCCTCTCCTAGTAGATCTCAGCCTTCCATCCAAAGGAACTGGCCATTCCTGTTATCTCCGCCCCTTGCCTTTGGGGTAGGTCAGGCCCCAGTTACATTGCCTGGAGCACCTTTGAGCTCCTAAGAAAGTGCTCACTGGAAGGCCTCAAAGAAGCCAGGGAGCTGGCCTGTCTTCCTGGTCCTGGGCCTTGCACAGGCTGTACCCATGCAACACAGTACATACATCCATCTGTAGTGACTTGGGTTTAGGGCTCAGCTCCCCTGCACTCCCTGTCGCCACCTAATTACCCCCACAATTGTCCTTGGCACAGTTTCCTCTAAGGATGCACATCCACTGGGTGACTTAGGGACTCAGCCAGGACCAAGATGTCCCTTTCCCTTCCCTCGTTGCTCTGCTGAGACACATGAGCTCCTAAACATCAGAGCCAGAAGTGTCCCTAGAGATTTAGGAGCTTCTGAATGTAGAGATGGGCAAACTGAGGTCCAAAGAAAGGGTGTGCACGGGTCAAGGACACAGACTGTTTTCCAGGCTTGGCCCTTGCAAATTGGCTTTCACTGCATGAAGCCAGAAAAGAGGATTTTAGGGAACTTCCTCAAAGCCCCCCAAAGTTAACTGCCTTCTGTGCTAGAACTGGGGCTGCCTCTTTCCCGCTTCTGGGTCTGTGGTTGGAAGAGGAGCAGTTGGGGGGGGGTGTTTCTACAAATGATCTAGTTTCTAAAAAACGAATCCCTTGGCCTCTTCTCTTCAGTATATGCTGATGTGGTACATTTGTGTGTGCGTGTGTGTCTGTTTAGTGGGGTGAGAATAAGATAACTTTGTCCTTAAGAGAATTCTTGGAATTGGGGTTGGTATTTTCAATCCTGTCTTCTACACTCTTGCCTTCCCTTTTCTTGGTTTAAGGACAAGAGAGTGGAGGGTTCCTTTTCTTTACAAAGTTTCCCCGGATCCAACGAAAACCACACGTGTCCTGAGATTAGATTATAGCATCTACCTACTGAAACTGGGGCGTTGGGCTCACTCTAGATTAAATGATTGGGGTGTGAGAGAGGGCTTGGGGGGTCTTCCTTTTGCCGCCACTCTTGTCCACCCCAGCCTCGGGGAGAGGTTTGGCTCCAAGTGAGCTGCGTGCCACCACCCCGATGAGCAGGCAGGTGCCGCTATGGTCCAAGGGAGGCCCTTGGGCTCCTGAATCAAGACCTGGGCAGATCCAGTCGTGACTTCTGCAACTGCTGTGGAGAAAGCAGCTGTCGGGAAAGGAACTGGGAAGGGGGGGGGGGGGGTGTCTGCTGGCAGAGTTAGGGCGCGGAGGGCTTTGAGAGCTTAGCAGCTGGGGTAGACTCCCCGCTAGCTCTGCCTCACGGTCCGAATTGTTTCACGCAGCCAGAGAGGCACGAGTGGTCGCCGGGGCGGCGAGCAGCCGGGTCTAAGCAGGGGAGGCCCGACAGGCGCGGGCGGGAGCGGAAACCCAACGGTTTTTCTGGGAATTGGCTGAGGCGGGGGTCGAGGGGGGTGGATCTGAGAAGCCCGCAGCGCCCGAGGCCAAGGGTGAGGGATGCGGGGGAGGTGAAGGCACAGGGTCACCGCGGCCGGTCGAGGGCGTGGAACCTGAAGTGCGGGGTGAGCCCGACCGGAGGAAGGGGGTGGGGGACGCGGTCGGACCCCCGCTGCGTCTGGGCACCCGGGCGCAGCGCTCTGTCGACTGAGGTCGGCCGGCAGCCCTGCGAGGAATGCAACGAACCCTAAGCCCGCAGGCATTTCGGCCGCTCCGTCCTCCCCAACCCTGCTCTCTACACGAATGGTCCCAATGTCCCCGTAGAGTGGCGTAGTTGGGGCCTCCCGGATCGGAAGAGGGGAACCCCTCGCCCACCCCCATCCCGGGGCCGAGCTGTTCCCAGACCGAGATTCCTCGAGAGGCTGGGCCGGGAGGCAGGAGGTGACCAGATCTCCCGCGGCGGCACCGCAAGCGCGATCCAGCAGCGACCCAGAGGGCCTGCGCTGCCGGCGCTGCGCTCTCTCCGAACCCCGGTCACCTTCCGTGCTAGCCGGGAACCCCTCCGTGGGTAGCGCCGGGCGGAGGAGGGGGCTGCCTTGCACCACCGGGCTTCTAGGGCCCCTGAAAGCCAGTACTCTAGCCAGCCAGCCTTGGCGGATGGAAGAGATGGTCGCTTTTCTGGAGGCTGTGCCTCCGGAGAGGGAGGCCCTTACAATAGGGGAGGTGATGGCAAACCCTGGGGCACTTTCCATACTCTGAAGCTGGGAAGGGTGCTCATCCTGGCGTTCAAGGCCCACTCTGCCGGGCCCCTCTGACCACCCCTCTTCCGGCAGCGGGGAGGCTGCCACGCAGACACTGTCTCGGGTCTCCGAACAATGCTTTTGAGTCCCCCCCCCCGTCCGGAACGCCCTTCCCCCCGTGCTCTCCTGGCCTCAGCCCAGCCCTCGACCCAGCCCTTCTTCCCCGCCCCGCCCCAAGCTGGCGTCACCGCACGCGGCTGAACTCTGTCATCCCGCCGCTGGGCGCCGCCCCGACCCTCGCTCCGGCCAGTGACGCTGTCCCCCTTAGGGTCACAGGAGCGTTAAGAGTGGGAGCTCCCTGAGGGCAAGAACAGCGGCTAGTCCCACGTGGCACACAGTGGACGTGTGGGGTTTGAAAGGAGGGTGGAGCGGAAGGTAGAGAAGGGCCGAGCCCCAAGCCCGAGTTTTTGCTAACCCGTGGCCGGAATGCAAACGAGATGCAGATGAGCCGTGAGACGGCGCGTCAGCCCCTCTATGCGTGCACACATCGTCTCGGGCCGCCCCCCAGACTCGGAGAAGCCGCCGCTGTCCCCGGAGCCCTCGGAGCGGCGCCCGCAGGCCTCGACCAAGAAGCTCCGGAAGCCGAGGACCATCTATTCGAGTCTGCAGCTGCAGCACCTGAACCAGCGTTTCCAGCACACGCAGTACCTGGCTCTGCCCGAGAGGGCCCAGCTGGCCGCGCAGCTTGGCCTCACCCAGACACAGGTGGGGCCAGTCCCATCCTTCCTGCATGCTAACCCTCCCCAAGTGTGTTCTCTGGGAACTCACCCTCAGGTGTGAACGACTGATGAGTCCCCAAGCCCTGTTTTCACAGTTCTAGCTGGCCCCCAGTAAATTGGGGGAATGTGTTAAAAGGTGTGTGCGGGGGTGCGGGGGAGGTAGGGCAGTGATTCAGGGTGTAGAGGAGGGTACCCAGACTGGGAGAACTGTATTCTAACTCAGATGCAGGAACTCAGGGCCTTCAGGGGCTTATGGAGGGCTGGAGCGAATGTTCCCAACTTCTGCTCTTCTCCCAAGACGGCTCCCTCCCGCTGGGTCCCTTTCCCTTCGTCACTCCCTTCCACAGGCACACTCCTCCTGACCTTCCATTCTTTCCCCTTTTCTCCCCATAGGTAAAGATCTGGTTTCAGAACAAACGTTCCAAGTACAAGAAGCTCCTGAAGCAGAACTCTGGGGGACAGGAAGGGGACTTCCCTGGGAGGTCCCCCTCCCTGTCTCCCTGTTCCCCACCCCTTCCATCCCCCTGGGATCTACCCAAGGCAGGGGCCCTGCCCACCAGTGCCTATGGCAACAACTTCGGAGCCTGGTATCAGCATCACTCCCCTGATGTCCTGGCTCCACCTCAGATGATGTGAATCTGGGGAAGTGCAGGTCAGGCTCCCAGCCCTCCTCTAGCGCCCAGGCAGGACCCAGCCCACCTGCACCCCTCCTGGGCCAGGAGGAAGCCAGACCCAGATGGGTTTTCTCAGGAGGAGGAGGAGGTAGAGGAGAAAAAGGATGGCGTGGAGTCCTTTCCTCCTTGCCTCATAACCCAGACAGCCTTGGCCATTGCCACCCCCCACCACCAAGGACTGGACACCTTCCCTCCAGCTGGTCAGAGGCTCTGGAGAGAGACTCATTGGCTGGAGTTCAGACTTCCCAGGACCCCTAGTCTTGCCACTCCTCCTTGAAAGGACTGCAGTCCCGCCACAGCCTGGGGTTCAACCAGCAACAAACACTGAGTGTTTTTTCTCTTTGTGTGCCTTGGACCCTGCCCAACCCACGGGTGCGTAAAAGCAGGAGTGAAGTGGACACCCAGAGTCTCCAAGCTGACCACCGTCGAGACCCACCCACTGATTTTTCCTGATTTTCCCCCATAACTGATACACCTACTCACCATCCTATGATGTAGATGGGGTGGAGTAGAGTTTTGTCCACCTATGGGTAATTTTTACCCTCTTCCTAAAAAAGCCCCTTTTCCCCATGTCTACCCACTATGAGTAGACAATGGACCCAATTACCCATCCAGTTCAACGAGTATTTATTATTAAGAGTCTGATTCCTATTCCTAATACCTAAACAAACCCACATGCACACACTCTCTGGAAGCCAGCAGGGTAACACTTTGGGGAGAATGGGGACAAGTGTAGGTAGAGATGCCCCCAAATAGGTGGGGTGAGCCCAGCAGTTTAGCTCCTCACAGCTGTCTCTGTCGAATAGAACTGCTCGTATTTATAACCAGTCTGACTAGCAGCCCCCCAGGCTCTTACCAGCCCCCATATCGTAAGCATCCAGAGAGTAAAGTCTGTACAGAAACCTGGGCCTTGGCTGTGACGTATGTTCATCTCATGACTTCTGCTCAGCTTTCTCTTCTCTCCCACCTGACCCTTCCAGCACTGAACCAGAGGCACTGGATCCTCCCCTACCACTAACTTGCTATCCGGTTCTAGCTCTGGAATGTTCTAGTAATATCCATATTTTCAGACACAGAATGTTCTAGTAATATCCATATTTTCAGACACTCCGGTGTGAAACCAGAAGATGCTAATACAGGGAATGATCAAAGTCTGAGTGATCCTCACGGCAAATTCTCTCCTGGCCCAGTTCTGGAGGGAGCCAGGCGCCTCACAGCCCCCTGTGCCCACCTTCAGCCCAGGGAGAGCCCCTGCTCACCTTGGGGGAGGCCACACCTACTGACCCAGTCCAGTCCTCCCCTGGGAGAAGTGAGCTCCTTGGGGTGGAAAGGCCCCAGTTCACCTAGTAGAAGGGGGAGCAGGAGGGAGAGGAGAAGGAGAACCCCAGAAGGAACCGGACTTCTCCATCCAGCGAACATTTGTAGAGACGCTGCTCTGTGTTAGATCCTGGGGATATCAAGGTGACCTAGGCAGACCCTGTGGGCTAACAGAGGCCAGACAATGACGAGCCAGTTGTGTGAAGTGGCAGGCTAAGGGAAGTGCAGAGGGCAGTGAGGGCATAGTCAACACACACACACGCACACGCACATGCACGCATGCGCGCACCTGGCACCCAGCAGCAGGGGGATTGAGGACAGGGGCTGCAAATAATTCGGGGAATCCAGCCCAGCCTGGCCCGAGGCCTTGGGGGAGGGGCCTCCAGTTCCAGACTAGAAGCTCCCAAGTCAAGCTTCCCTCTTACTACCTAAACCTGTCCCCAAGCAAACTGGAAAGCCCACCCGGGCACTTCTACCAACCCAGGCTGGCCACAGAGAAGCCCAAATTGGAGTCTTATGTAGGGGAGAGGGGTTATGAGAGTCAGTGGGAGCCCCCCACCTCAAAAGGGCTGCAATCAGCCCCTCCTAGGCCACCCCCATTCCCCAAAATATACATGGAGGGGTCTCCTGGGGGTGGCAAATGGCACAGGGTGGGTCAAAGACAAGCTCTAGGAGCAGTGAGGAATGAGGATGCCAGGAAGAGAAACGCCTTCCTCTTCCTCCCCACCGATGCCTTCTCCTGCCCCTCGCCACCCACCCCATCTCCACCGGCTCTCTCGGTAGCCCCAGCCCCAGATTCCTCCTCTGGGTCTTCTCTGAAGGCCACAGGTCCTCAAGGCAGCTGTTCCCTCCCACGGCAGGTTGCACACTCTTCTTTCCACAGACCTGAGATAAGATCTACCGCTCCATCTCGGAAAACCTCCAAAGGCGAGATTAATTGGACAGCCCGACAAGAGTCGCATCGTTAAAACAACAGCCCAGATTGTAAACTTAAGTAGCAGAAGGAGTGTAATTACTCTTCCAGCCAGCGGCCAGCTGAGCTGACGGTGCCCCCTCTTCCCTACACCCATCTATCCTCCCTTTTCAGTGGAAACAGGAACCCTTGCCCACTTGGGAGCTGGTCCAGTTTCCCTGGGCTCCTGACTGCTGATGGAAATGAACCCCAGTGGAAGAGGTACCCCGTTCCCTTCCCACAAACCACTGGAGCTGCAGAAAGGGAGGCTGTGGTTTCTTCCTGTGAGGACACCCCTCTGGGAAAATTGGGTCAGTAAGGCAGGGGGGACACTACTGAATGGTTTAGAACTGGGGTTTTGGCCTCCAAAGAGTCCTGCTCTGCTGTGTGACTTTTGGAAAGTTGCTTAACCTCTCTCTCCGCCTCCTTTCTCTCCCCCCTAAGATGGGAACACTAATAGGACCTGCTTCCCAGTGCGGTTGTGATGATGAAATGAGATGGTGCTTGTAACATGCTTGACATGGTACCTGGAGCTTAGTAAGCACTTAATAAGTGGTGTTCATAGCTGCTGTATGATTATCGAAGAGGAGAGGTCACAGCGATGCTGAATTCATACTGCCACGGCCTCCATTCACCTCCTGCCTCCAGCCCACCTGCCTCCTCAGGGCAAGGAGGAGAAAAGGGGCTGGAGACTAGAGAACGCCACACATCCCGGGTCATCACCTTTGAGAGCAGGACACAGGCGAGGACCTAAATGCAAAAGTGCCGGGATCTAGAAGCAGCTGAGCCTGGAGCCCACTCTCTCACCTGCGCGGGTCTCAGCCACAGGAAAGCTGACTGGGAGCTGTCCTGCCCTCTCCCCACGTGCTATTTTAAGACATGTCCCCCATCTCTCCCCCAACAAAATGAGATTCAATTAATTCAATTAAAGCAATTTTGGGAGCAGCTCCTGAAGGCTCTCGATGCGAGATAATTACAAGTAATTTGCCGCTGTGAAGAGGAGAAGGGCACACTGGGTCTGGGGGGAAGGAGTCCGCCCCCTCCCCACCAAGCACACACAGATCTAGAGGGATTCCACACTGCCATCTGAACTGCCCTCCCATTGGCCAAATTACTTGCAGGTGGGAAGAGGGAGCTTGCGGTGGTGGGAGGGGGCTGGGAAAACCGAGTGACAGACCGCCCCTCCCCCACCACACATCTGCCCTGCAAGGTGGGGTGCGGAGCTGGCTGTTCCCCGGACAAAATGTCTGCATAGCCCTAGCAGCTGATTACTCAGCTCCAAGCCTCACTTGAGTTTGGATGCCTGAACTTGCCTCTGGGACTGTATCCAGAGTCAATGGAATGCTATCCGGGTAGCTGAGGCCTGTGTAGATGAGGCCTTAGAGATCAAGGACTTCCCCAGAACTTATAAAGGACGTGGGTAGAGCGGGGAAGGGCCAGAGAAGACATACACTGACTTCTTGCTTCCAAGGAGGTGATGATACACCCACTCTCTCTCCTCCCCGATCTGATAATCAGCTTTCTAGTTCTGTCTGGCGTCTAACCTCAACTCTTGCCGTTGTAGTGGTGGCAGATCTCCTCCCAGCTTTCTGTCCTTGGGACCACTGAAGCCTCTTCCTTCAGAGAAGGAAGGTGTTGCAGGTGCTTCCCACCCCTAATTCACCTGGGATGACTCTTTCCTTGCCAGGGCTTATTTGGTCTGGGAGGAGGTGGAGGTGGGTATGGTGCCTAGAGGGGACTGGTGTGGAAGGTAGGAGGCTGGGACCAGTGTGTGGGGATGGGCTTCAGACCTCTGCAAAAACTCCTCTGAACCCTGTTCCCAAAGTACCTGGTTTTCAAGGGTCGAAGGTCCCCCTTCACCTGGGATCCCCTGTTCCAAGAGATGAGTAATGTTTTAACAATAAGGGTGGAAAAGAAAAATTCACTGACCCTAAAGTATTTCTCTTTCATATCTTCCCTTCTCTCCCATCTGTCTCCTGGCTTCTCCCATGCCAAGGAGGAGTGAAGAGGAGGGGCCCTTCAGCTCTATTCTCCCTTCTCCAGCCCTTTCTCCCACCCCTTCTCCGAGTAGCATTGCTGTTGGACCTGGGACAGCCAGGGAGAAATCCTATCAGCGAGTCCCTGGGCGACGGCTGTCTCTCCCCTTCCAAGATGAAAAAAGTTAGAGAGAAAAGTGGCTGCCTCCTCATGCCTCCCCTTCCCCCTTTCCTGGCCAGCTCGGATTGGTTAAAAGGGGGGGAATTAAAGTTTCTTCTACCCCAAACCTCAAAGTACAAAGGCCCCGGACAAATGCACAGAGACAGGCAGATGCAAGGACCCAGGCACAGGGACGTCATAAGGGCACACACGTTGCCATAGAACAAAGTGCACGCACACACACACCAGCATACGTGGAGTGGGCAGAGCTGCATGTGAGACACACGTGAGCATGTGTACAGGAAACCTTCCATGGCTGTCCATGGACATATACAGAGAGGTACACTCCCAGGTTATGTATTCACAGAGTGAAGCACAACACAAAGGGATGAACCAAGAGGAAATGCCCAGGGACTTAAACACATGCGAAAATAGACTGAAACATCCCCAGAAATGCACAGACTGGCTTCCCTGTGTGTGAGCTTCTCCCGCTCCCTTCTCGTTCCCACCCCCTTTTCCTGGCTGTCCATCTCCTATTTTCTGAGAATATTTCCCTGGTAAGCAGTTGGGGAGAGAGACTGAATGGCCAAGAACTTGATAATTTGATTATAACTTTATTTTCTTCGTTCCCTGAAGCCCTGCCTGCTTCCTTTCCTGAGCTCCAGCAAGAGTTCCCGTCCCAGCCCTTCCTGGCACATCCTGGGGCTCCCAGACGTAGCCATAGATTCCAGCCCTGGCACAGAAACCCAGAGGCTGTCCTCTCGGAGGGCTCCACTGAACCCTCTGCGCCCCTGCCCTGACAGCAACTCAAGGAGGAGGGATCTCAGGGGTCACAGGGTGGTGAGGAAAGCACTGCTTTGGTTCCTACTTACTGTGTAACCCCCGCTGAAGCTTAGATAATTCCACTTCCTAAATCCTGTGTGTGTGTGTGTGTGTGTGTGTGTGTGTGTGTAAGGGGTTGATGTGTATCCACCACCACTTTCCATTGTAAAGCACAGCCTGTCTCTCCCATCAGACTGGAGGCTCCCGGAGTACAGGGCTTTGCTTCTCCCACCAGAATGGATGCCTTCTGCAGCTCTTTTCAGTCCCCATAGTTTGATGTCTCTAAGGTACTCAGCCCCAGTGGCATCCTGGGAGACGTGTCTGCCAGCCCAGGAGGGGAAAGGAGTTGCCTTCAAGCTTCCTCCAAACACCAAGGTTTCTGATGCAACTCTGCGCAGTGCCAGGCCTTCAGTGTCTCTGGCCCCAAAATGGAGAGGTCACTTCATTTCCAGGGGACGGTTCTACTTTCTGTGGAATATATTCCTCCGAGCTTCATCAGAACCATGCCCTTTCAGAGTTCAGTTGAATTTTGGGTCGGGTCCTTCGGCCAGCCTGAGGACTTCCACTCTGGCTTGGAGCCCCCATTCTCTCCCTCTCCGCACGTCAAGCTGCTGAATAACATACAGGCCACATCATGAGGCCAGGAGCATGGCATCTAGACGATCCCACTCCAGTCGTGAGGCTCCCTGGAGGGCATCATTCCTTCCCCTCTCTGCTCAGGAGTCCCCTTGGCCTAGAAGCCTATGCCCGCGATCACCTTTTCTGTCCTGATCTGCCTGACCCATCAGGACTAGTGCTTCTTCCTCAGACTGGAGGTTGCCAGGGAGCAGGGCACTGGCCTCCCCTCGCCAACTGGGGGGCTCTCCCCTCGGTGGTTCCTTTCTCTGCCTGACCACCCCTTCCCCAAGCCTGATGCTCCCACTCTCTTTGGGGTGGAGGGCCTCAGTGCGTGGGGCTGGGCAGAGGACTAAGTGTGAGTGGGGGCATGGGATCCTTGCCCAGGTCCCATCCCTCCCACTTCCCACCATGCCTGCCACAGAACCACCAGACCACTCCTCTCAGGCTGGCCCCAGGAGCTGCTTTTTCTGCCCCTGCAAGCTGGGGCCTGCTGCAAACTCCTCCTCCCAGCCCTGGAGCCACCGGGAATTCTTTGCTCCAACAGATTCTGGGGGAAGCCAGACTGTGGGAGGCTGCTGACATGCCTCTGCTGGGCTCCTGTCACATTCCCCAAGCCCAGGGGGATCAGCTGGATCCACCAATGCAGGCTTCTTCCACCCCTGGTGACGTCCTCAGGTCCTCTTACCTCCTTCTCCAAAGCCTGAATCTGCCCTGGGACCATCCCTGGCTTCAACTCCCTCCCACTCCCAGCCCCTTGGCAGCCCCATCCAAACAATAAGAATTATTCCCCCAGCCCCTTGGAAAGTAAAATGTGTCTCCTCGTCCCGAGAAACTTCATGGAGTCTCTGGAATGCAGACGCACAGCTGAGAGGCCTTGGGCAAGTCCCTTTACCTTTCAGGATCTTTATTTCCTCACTGTGCAGTGGGGATAATGATCAGAATGATATCTCAGAAGGTCATGGAGGGGCTTCCCTGGTGGCACAGTGGTTGAGAGTCCGCCTGCTGATGCGGGGGACACGGGTTCGTGCCCCGGTCCCACATGCCACGGAGCAGCTGGGCCCCTGAGCCATGGCCACCGAGCCTGCGCGTCCAGAGCCTGTGCTCCGCAACGGGAGAGGCCACAACAGTGAGAGGCCCGCGTACCGCAAAAAAAAAAAAAATCTTCCTGCCAATGCGAGGGACACAGGTTCGAGCCCTGGTCCAGGAAGATCCCACGTGCTGCAGAGCAACTAAGCCCATGCGCCACAACTACTGAAGCCCGCGTGCCTAGAGCCCGTGCTCTGCAACACAGACAAGACACTGCAATGAGACGCACACACACTGCAACGAAGATAGCCCCTGCTCACGGCAACGAGCAAAAGCCCGCGTGCAGTGACAAAGACCCAACGCAGACAAAAATAAATAAATTTATTTAAAAAAAAAAAAAGGAAGAAGGTCATGGAGACAGGGAGAGTGCACTCTTGGTGCACTGTGAAATACACCAGGTATGCCAGCGGATCACCAGGTATGCCAGGGGACATGGTGACCTATTCCTTTGCCCCAGTTCCCCCATCTGCCTAAATCCTCCTCTGTCCCACCAACTTACCACACAACGGTGAAGAGTATAGCCATCCCCAGGAACACGCACACAAGAAAAAAATGAAAGCCAGAGACCTTAGTTCAAATCCAACTCTATGACCACGGTCAAGTTCCTTCCCCCTCCCCTTTTTCTTTGTTCTAATTGAGGTAACATCGGTTTATAACATTATTTAAGTTGGGGACGTTTCCTAACCTCTCTGTACCTCACCTTCCTCATGTGGGAAATGAAGATAATAATTAATAGCATGTGCTTCTTAGGGTGAGAACTAAATGAGTTAAAACAACAAAAGGCGCTATAACACAGTCAGGATTCAGCAAGGATTAGCTGTTAGGATTATCTCTGACTGCCAAGCGAGAAAAACCTTCTCTGTCCCTGAGATGTCTTGTGCAGATATCCCTGTTCCTCTGTTGGTCTCCACCTGTGAGCAGAACCCTAGTCTGACTGTCTTCCCCAAACACCCCACAGCGAGAGGGGTGGGCTGGACAGAAGCTGTTTTGTGAAGAGGGGAGGCAGTTGTGCAGGACACTGGCTGAAGGGTGAGGACTTCTGACTGTGCTTCCAGGACAGCCCTCTGAGCAGCCCAGGTGAGAAGGTGCCTGAAGAGGTGAGATCGTCCCGTACCTGTCTGGATCAGAGTTAATGCAGAGGGAAGTGAAGTTCCCGACTTCTTCATTCGTGAACGATTACCTCTGCTATAACCCCAGAATCCCTCCTGCTAGACAAAAAAATCAGAGAAAAAGCAAAAGCAGAGAAAAAACAAAAGATTTCTTTCTAATGATATTTGACTGTATACCTAGAAAACTCAAGACGCCTTAGGGGGGAAAGATCTTCCAGAAGTAAGAAAATTTCGGTATAGTGGCTGGATACAAGATAGATATAGGATGCTGTTCACTAGTCTTACAATAAATGAGGGGAAATATTCCTGTTACAATGGAAACACAAATGAACGAACCACTGCAAATATGTAGATGTGGAGAAGCAGCTCCTTAGCTGACTAGTAACTGAAAGATACAGGCGTACCTCGGAGATATTGCGGGTTCAGTTCTAGTCCACCACAATCAAAATGAATGTTGCAATGAAGCGAGTCACACAACTTTTTTGGTTTCCCTGTGCATAGAAGAGTTAGGTTTACACTGTACTATAGTTGTTCACACTATACTGTAGTCTATTAAGTGTGCAATAGCATTATGTCTAAAAAAAAAACGTACCTTAATTTAAAAATAATGTTTTTGGAAAAATAGTGCTGATAAACTTGCTCAACTCGGGGTTGCCACGACCTTCAATTTGTTAAAAAAAAGACGGCAATATCTGTGAAGTGCGATAAAACAAGGTGCGCCTGTGTTAAACCCTGCCCTCTTCCCTTCTGCTGGTGCTAAGGCCCAGCACAGGGGTCTGTCCTGGGTGGCTGTCCTTCCATTACATCTGAAGCATGTGGCAGACTTAGGCTGGAATCGAGAAAGGACTTTCGCAGTAGAGGGAGGAATTCTATATGAGACTCCCCCTCCTTAGGAGGAAGGGTCAACTTTGGGCCCATTGAGGGCACCTAGAACTCGCAACGTCAACTGAGGAGTGTCCTAACTGCATAAAAGCTGGTTTCATCTAGAACTGACAGTATAGTTTATTGAGCCCCATCACTGGGCCAAGCTTTGTGTTAAGCCCTTTATATGTGTTATTTAATTTCCTCAGAAATCCTGAAAGATACATATGATTAGCTCCCTTTTATAGATGAGGAAAGTGAGCCTCAGAGAGGGCAAATGACTTACCTGAGGATACACAGTGAATGAGCGTCAAAGTCAGGGTTAGAGCTCAGAAGTATTCTTACGTGTGCCTGGGTGTTTGCACATGTGTGTCCTACTTTATGACACCCTGGTGTCTCTAAGGGCACAGGGCAGATCTGGGAACAGGAGGGAAAGCTGAGCCTGGCCCCGTCTCTGCTTCCTCTCCATTTCAGTCTTAGAGGCCATGGTGAGAGGGGTGGTGAGAGGCCCGCAGGCCAGGGATTCAGAAGGCTAGACTGGAGGACTTGAGGGGAAACTACTGAACCTCTTGAACCGCAGTTAACTCACCTGGGAAGTGGGATAATAATGGCACTGCCCTTGCCAGGCAGTTGAGACGGTGCCTGTAAGAGCACCTGGCTTGGGGCTTGGTGCACGGTGTGTGCTCCGTTAGCATCTTCACTGCTCAGATCTTGGGAGGATCTGAGACTGCACTTGGGAGACTTCCCTTCCTTACCAGCCAGCCTCCTGCTTCCTCTGGCCTCCTGCTTTCCTCAGCTTTCCCCCTGACCCTCCCTTAGCTGAGGGCATGTCATGCCCCCCTCCCCCATTGGTGATTCCTGAGCTCAGGGCAGGCCTGACTGGCCCCAGGGGTGGGCATGGGACAATGCCACACGCGTTGCATGATGGGGCCAGACGCCCTCAAGTGCGCAGGGAAGGACACGCTGCTGCTGCTGCTTCTGCCACTGCCATTTACCAGGTGCAAGATGAACTGCCCAGAGTGGGGGGATACCCCCTCCCCCGCCCCATCTAATCCTCCAAGGTGCGGAGTCTCTGGTCCCTGCCTACTCAGCAGACAGTGCCAGTCCTGCCCCCATTTGCTCCAGGAGACAACCCAGGAATTGGGGCCTTGAGGCCCCACCCTGTCTCAGTCCCCTCCCCAGCTTTGCCTCCTACCAGGGTGTCTATCCCAGCTGCCCTGGGTCCCTAAGTCACTCATTCTCTCAGACAGCCCACCTCGGGGCTCAACAGGCCAATTCCACACTCTCTTCCCCGCCAGGAGGTCTCCTAAATTCACTGCCCCTCCTTTGCTGTGTGACCTTGGGCAAGTAACACAGTCGCTCTGCGGCCACTTCCGGAAGAGATGATGCCTCGTGAGGGTGCAGTCACTGTTAGTTCCTTCAGTTGCTCAGAAGCAGAGATTGGTGATGGGGTGCCAGGTGCTCCTCTCCTTGTCTTGGTTGACCCCCAACAGCCGAGAGAGGGGGGCAGTTATCATTCCCCCCCTCAGCCCCACACTCCCTCATCTGATGGGAGCGGGAGGGATTGTGTGAGGGGTCCCAAGAGCTCTTTTCACTTACTCATCTGGGCAGTTGATGTCCACTGAGTATCTTGCTCTCCAGTCAGCGCTACGCGCATGGGGTGGACACACCAAAGCCCCTGCCCTCATGCTTGATGTCCCAGTTCAAACCCTGCCCAGCTCTGCCCCCAGGGACCTTGGTATAAAAGACTTCCCCAGGCCCCTTGCTCTGCAGCCCAGCAACCCTCCCCAGGGTGAACAAAAATTCTCCACGTGGTCCATGCCCAGTGCTATAAGCGGGGGACGAGACAGTAAAGGTGAGACACAGGCTCTGCCTCCACAGAGCTAGGACTGGGGGCCTGGAAAGGATCACTCGGCTAGCAGTGACCAGCACGGCTGAGCGACAAAGGAGAAAGACAGGGGCTGGCCACCCGGGCTGGAGGTCCAAGGTTTCCCTGAGGAACTGACTTCTGGGGCTGGGGACTGGGCCCCTGAAAAGAGCTGGAGGCTGGCCTTCCTGACTCCCTGGCTCCAGCCTTCTCTGCCATCCCCCCAACCTGTTCCCTCTGGCCCAAGCCCCACCAGGGCCCCCATAAACATCGTCCTCCCACCCCCCTTCCCTGGGGCCAAGGAAACTCATCTCCAAGCACTTTTTGGCTTCTAAGCCTCCCAGCCTCAGGCTGCTGGGTGGTTGGTAAACAGCTTGTTAAGGTGATTAACGCTGCAATTAAAGCTGGAAAAACCGAGGCCAGGGTGCTGGCTGAAGGCTCTCCCTTCCCCTCCCCGTCTCTGTCATCCCCCTGCCCTCCTCTTCCATCCCCAACGGGCTTGGTTGACGCTACTCAGCCTGACTTGGCGAACCAAAGCCCTCCCCTAGGCTGGGAGGCCGCACATCAAGTGTCCGGCTGGCCTCAGCTGCCCAGAATCCCTTTCCTGAGGAGGTTGGGGGCTCTGCTGGCCCGGGGAGTAAGTGGTAGTGATGGTGTATTGCTCAGGCGGGTGGTGTGCAGAGGCTGATTTGGGGTGAGGTCTCTAAGATCCACTAGTGCCTGGGACCCCTTAAAGGGAGGGGCCTCAAGGACAGGGGTAGAGACCATCCTTCTCGTCCACTTCCCCAAGTGAGAAGGGCAGGGGCCGTCTCCTTCCAGTAGAGGGGCAGGAGTTTCCTTTCTCCAGGCTCTCAGAGTCAGGGTGGCTCCCAGCACGTCTGAGGGGCTGGGAAGTGGCAGACCCTGAGCCTTGCATCCGGGGAAGGTTTTAAGGACCCACTGGGTCCATGCCTCCCCTCCCTTCAGCATCAGCTCTAGCCAACCCGTGAGGGCCCTCGAGGTTCCTGCTCTCAGGCTCGCCCACAAGCCTTCCTCTGCACCCCGTGAGTCCCAGGAGAGGAGTTATTCTGCAGGCGGGGTCTCCAGGGAGTATGTTCGCAGACCCCCATCTCTGCCTGTCATGCTGCCATCCTTCTTTCGAGGCATAATTCAAATCCCACCTCCCCCGTGAAGGCTTTCTACGTTTCCTTCCCACCCACCACCGCCTGCCCCTGCCCTTTCCTCTGACAACCCATCCAGTCCCTCTGACTGCGTCAGGTTTGCCCAGCTGGGGGCCTGTCCAGGGCGGGCCCTGCTTCTGGCCATGGAGCTCGTAGCCCAGGTCTGTGCCTCCCTTCCCCAGGCTTCAGTCATCCGTGGTACCAGCTCCTAGAACAGTGCGTGGAACAGGGCAGGTGCTCAATAAATGTTGGTTGAATCCTTTTTGGAGCGCACCTAGAGATCGGTGGATCGACCAGTGTGGTAAGTGCAGCCAGGGGCCCGGGTCTGAATCAGGCACATTGAGGGTGGGATGGGGCAGGAGGCTGGGTGGGCAGTAAACCCCATCTGCACTGTCACCATGGTCAACAGCAACTTTGATACCCCGAGCAGTACGCACCACGTGCTGGGTGCCTTAGGAAACGTTTTACACATATTATCCATTTAGTCCTTGAGACAACTACCTGCCAGGCAGGTAGCACTATTCTTAGGTTACAGATGAGAAAACTGAGGCTTAGAAAGGTTAAGTGACTTGCCCAAGATCACACAGTCAGGAAAGCAGTGGAGGCAGGACTGACTCCAGGTCAGCTGACTCCAGCGTGCACATTCCTGACTCCAGCGTTAAGCTTTTCCAAGCATCAGCCCTGGGGAAGAAGCCCAGCCCCTCCCGCCTCCACTTCTCCCAGGGAAGAACTCAGGGAGGAGGCCTGGAGGGTTGGGGTGGGCACAGCTGCCCAGCTCTCTGACACTCTGCCCTGGCGTCTTAGTAACCTGAGCTGCAGAAAAGCCCATGAAGAGCACGCATTCTCCAGACAGACCAGGGTTCAAATCCCAGCATTGCCATGTATTAGGTATGTGAACTTGACAGAGATTGGACCTCTCTGAGCCTCAGCTTCCCCATCTGAAAATTGAACACTATACCACCCCCCTCCCTGGCTGTTGCGAGGATAACATGCAAAGTGCCTGGCGTAGAGTAGGAGTTTAGCAAATCCAGCCCTTATTAAGGTTTGGAGAACAGTGATCCTCAGGGCAGACTAGGGTTCCCTCGCCCCCCTCTTCTTCCCTGAAGGTTGTCACGAGGCAACGGGTGTAGTCAAGAAGCACCTGGCAGAAGATGGGCTCGGCTGCCCCACCTAGGCACTCTGCCAGGTCCCCCACCCAAGTCCCTGTCCTCGTGGCTCTCCTACCCACCAGGGCTGTGAAGAGGGCCACCTGCCTGGCCTGGAGGTGAGGAGAGGAGGAAGGGGAGGTGAGGGGCGGGGCTGACCCTGAGGGAGGTCACCCGGGCAGTTAATCCAGCCTGACAGAGCAGGGATGAGCAGGGAGGAATTAGGGAGCTTACAACAACCTTTCATCCCGCAGCAGCCCGCCCGCCAGCCTGCCCGCCCAGCCTCCCTCCTTCCTTCCTCTCTCTTTCTGCCCTTTTTTTTCCCTCTCCCTCCCTTTCCTGGCAGCCCAGTCCTAATAAAATGCAGTGTCTCCAGTAAGTCTGCCCGGCTGCCGCCTCGCTGCTCCTGCCTGCACGCAGCCCTCAACCCAAACTGCTCAGCTCAGCCCCGCCTGGCAGCTGCCACTTAACCCTTGCCAGCCTGGCTGGCGTCCGTGGGCTGGAGGCCCTCCTCCCTTCCACCACCCTCGGGCGTGGTGGGAGGGGAGGCGAGGCGTATTTTCTGAGAGGCAGAGGGTGAGGTGAGGGCTGGAGGGCCCCCACGTTCTGGAGCCCTGCTGTTCCACAAGGCCCTTCTGTCTTCTGCCTTCTCAGCCTTATTCTGCCTTGTGCCTCACCGTAGCCACAGAGGCCAAAAGGGTCGGGATTGTTGTTCCCATTTGACAGATGAGGAAACTGAGATTCTGACAGAGAGGTTCCAGGCGAAGCTGGGTCACCTGGGCTGCTGGGTGGTGTTGCTGACTCCATCCTAGACTTTTTCCAGTACAGGGGCTGCCTATACCTGTGTGTGTGCACGGGATACTCGGGTGACTTGAGCGAGGTGTGTGTGCACCTGTGCACCCCTTGGAATGTACGATTTGTATATTTGTGTGATGCTAGCATGTCTCAGGTGTGCGTCTGGGTCTGTGTACTGGCCTCAGAGGGCAACACGTTTGCCTGAGGTGGGAGTCCGTGTATGTGCGATGGTAGAGAGATGCATTTCTTGGTACGTGTGTGTATAAGCGAGAGAGGTGGCTTCACAAACGTGTGCGTGCATTCACGCTGTCTCCCATCTGTGCCAAGACGTTTGTTCACACACACACCCCTCCGTTCCTCCTGCCACCTCCAGCTCTCCGTCCCCAGAGTCTGGCAGCTGGAAGAGGAGGGTGGCGGCACTGCTGGCCCAGGCCGGCAGCCGCAGCAGCAAGAGGGCTCTGAGTCAGGGCCCGAGCACTCCCAGGGAAGGTCAACGTGGAGACCCCTTGTCTGTTTCCATGGTCCAGCCTGGATCCCAGTGGCCTGGGGTCCCTGCCAGCTGTGGGACCAGTGGCGTTCCCCCTGCCTGAGGCCTCACCCTCACCCCCAGCTGAAAGGGATAGACAGGAGGGTGAGGGGCCAGGGCATGGAGGCAGGCGGTTTACACGCGTGTGCAAGCGTGTCTGCGTGTGAGCCCAAGATCACAGAGCAGCCCTGAGATGACCCGGTGGCAGTGGCGGAGGGCTGCTGGCTGGCAGGGGACGCCAAGCCACAAGCAGCGTGGAGTCAGGCGGGCCCAGGGCTGGGAGCCTCCACTCCCCAGACCGTGGGGGCAGCCAGGGGGTCAGAAGCACCTACTACCCAGCGCCAGGCTCAGCCCAGTCCTCGAGCCCAGAGCCCCAGCACTAGGTCCCCAGGGCTCTGACTCCCCCAGGGGACCCTGGAGGCTCAGAGGGCTTTCCCCACCAGACACCTTCCCCAACTCCCGGCCCTCCGCCGAGAGCTGCCTGCCTCTAGCCTCCAGTTCAAAGAGCTCAGTGGTTATTTTCTTCTTTTTTATTAATGTTATATATAAAGATGGGTCCAATAAGAAAGCAGAAATGAGAAGGCTGGGAGGGGGTGGGACTTGGCTTCGTTCCTCTACCCCTGGGGTGGGACTCTTCGAGATCCACCACGTCTCTCCTCTCGCCTGCGCCTCCCACAAACCCAAATCCAGCCGGAGCCCACATCTGTTTCTCTCAGCTCGCGACGCACAGGCAGGTACATCCAGGAGGAAAGGGCCACATAAGTAGGAAACCACAGTAGGGAGGAGGCTGCTTCTCTCTGTTGCTTTAAAAAAAATACATACTATATATATATATATATATAGCTACAGTCTTCTACTTCTCCTTTTCTTCGATGTTCGACCACATCAGGGGTGGAGGAAAGTTAGCTCTGGGGGGCGTCTGGGCCAGGAAGGGGCAGTGCCACTGACCCTTCAGACAGCCACCCCCTCACCCCTAAAGGCAGCGAGTTATAACCCTTCCCATGTGCCCCGTGCAGCTCACCCGACACTCTCCGTCTTGGTGGGAATTATCCGTTTCCAAGGCCACCGGAAAGGGGGTGTTTTGGGGTTTGCCTTGCCTTGGAGATTTGGGGTTTGGGGCCAAAACTGCCAACTTACTGGAGGAGAGGAATAGGTGGGGTGCGGGCGAGCAGAGGCACCCACGCAGGGGAGATCGGTCCTATCTGTTAACAATGCCCTTTGTCTTCCTGTTTTCAACAGCTTTTGAAACCAAAGTTGTGCAAAGTCCTGTACATGGAAGAAGAATTGGGTCCTCGGGAAGGATGCCTGGGACCCACCCCTCCTCTCCGACCAAAGCGGGGGAGGGGAGGTGCTCCTTGAGTTCTCTCTAAAGCCACAAATATTAAAAGCTTCCCTTACTTGGGGGCTTTTCTTTGGTTTAACCCTCAAACCCTAAATGAGGGCTAAAAGTTCAGGGCGGGGCTCGTTGAGGTCCCCACCCTGAGTCCCAGTCTCAAGGTTCAATGTCTTTTTGGCAGAGGGAATGCTCAGTTAAGGGGCAGCCCAGGCCCCCATGGCAGGAACTTAGGCCTGGCAGGTCCCAGAATCCACAGTGCCTGGTGCCCCAGCCCAGGCCTGACCTGAAGACGCTCCGCGGTGTCCCCAGTGCCCAAGGAATCCAGTCTAGGGACTCGGGACTAAGTTTTAGAATCTGGAAGGTGATGAGCCATTTAAAGCCAATCCAGGCTCTTGGAGCAGAAGGGAAACAGCTGTCCCAGCTGCAGTGAAGTTCCCAAACATCTGGAGGGGCACCCCAGTGTCTAGGCAGGGGAAGGGAAATTCAGGGGGCATCCTTGGTCCATGCAAATTTCATCTGGAAGCTCTTGGGTCCCTGGAGGAAGGGGCAAGGGAAGGGGGAAAAGGGGTGTCCTTTCCCCTGTGCTCCTCGATGATTCCTGAGTGTTGGCTAGGACGGAGGCGCCTTCTGCTTGGTCCTGGGGTTCCTTCGTGAGAGGTTCAGGCCAGGTGGGTGCTCAGTACACAGCCCCAGGGTTGGGCGGGGGCCCGGGGGAGGCATGGTGCAGGGCGGCTGGTTGAGGCGGCGGCTGCTGTAAGTGGGGTCCACTCAGGTTCTGTGCATGGTACCAGGAGTTGGTGGGGTCGTCCAGGTAGCTGGGGGAAGCACTGTATGGGAGCGGCGGGGGCAGCTGGCTGCGGGCGGGGGCTGGAGTCGAGTGGGAAGAGGTGTCCCAGAGGGCGGGTGACGGTGGTGAGTTGCAGGCCATGGAATCACTGTTATTGGGGCTGTGCTCCAGTGGCGCCTCCCCGTTCTTGTACAGCTTCTTGAATTTGGAGCGGCGGTTCTGGAACCAGATTTTCACCTGCCCCAGAGAAGAAAGGGGGAGCTAGTTAGCCTCGCAGAACGCTGAGTGAAAACCCATCGGGGAACCCAGCCTAGAGAGGGCAAGGCCAGCACCCACCGTCACACGAGATCCAGGCAAAACCCAGGCACCCGAACCCCCAGGCCAGCATCTTTTTTCTGTCGGGGACAGAACTTCGGCCAGGAACTACTGACTGCCTAGGTCCAAAGCGTGTGACCTTGAGGAAGTTACTTAACCTCTCTGGTTCTTGCTTTCCTCATCTACAAAATGGTGCTGATGACAGCACTATTACCTACGTCCTAGGGTTATGATGATGCTCAAATAAGTTAAGACAAATGAAGAACTCAGAACAGCCAGCCATCCTACTGACATGGTAAAGCACTGAAGAAAAGGCAGCCCAGGTGGGAGATGGGCGGTTTGTGGTATTTTGTTCACATTGGAAACCCAGAAGCAGAGGTGCACAGATACACAGAGACACATAAGCATCTCCACGCGCAGCAACGTACGCACTCACAGCTTCACACACGAGACACCAGGCTATAAAGATACACACACGCACAGATACAGCCAGATAAACACCCTGCAGAGGTGAGCACCCACGTTCACACACTCAGGAGCCCTCCAGGGCTGGCTAATGGGGGTGACCTGGGGACTCGGGAGCAGGTGAGCCATGATTCCCCAGATTTCCCTTGGGGTTTCTCCCCCTCCCCCTGCTGCTCTCCACCCCATGACTGGTACAAACAATGAATCAGCTCCTCACCGGGTGACCCAGATTCCCGGCGGACCAGGCCCCACGCAGCCGCAACCCAGGCCCGTCTGTCAACACCTGTAGGGAGCCAGGCGTCCGCCACTCCTCCCCTGAGCAGTGACAGGCTGCTGGGGGCTTTAGGGACAGACTGGGGGTGGGGGAGTCCCACCTCTGAGTTCCTGTCCGCCTTTGTGGGGAACCTCTGTTCCTGGCTCCGGGCACACACAAAGGGGTGGAGCATTGGGTGCTGAGCAGGAATGCAGTCTTTTGATACAAGCACACATTTTTGTACATGCACTCACCCCCGTGCCCAGTCAAGTACATCTGCCTTGCCATCTATAAGCACAGTGACCCGTGAAAGGTCTCACTCCTTAAGTGTGCTTTCCCACATGTACACAGATCCATTAGCCTGTGTGCAAATATATACATGAATACACGTATATGTACACCTCTTACACACACATGCCCAGCCTGGGGGGAGACACGGTGTAGACTCCTATCAGTAACCAAACCTGTGAGTGACCCACACTGTTGGGGGCCTGTGGGCGCTGTCAATTCTGGGGTACAGGGAGGACATCTCTCCTTGTGAGAGACTCAGTCGCACAGGTTCACAATATGCACGCCTGCACACGTGCTAATGCACAAACTTCTAACAGAGGCTGAGATCTGGGGGCCCCTCCACCCACAGGCAAGGGTTTCAAGGCCCTGCGGGGAACTTAAGAGGCCATCTAGGCTCAGCAGCGCCTGGGGAGTCCCGGGGTCCCGCGGGGCCCCACCGAGTCCTCGCGGCCCTCGACCGCCCACCACTGACCTGCGTCTGCGTGAGGCCCAGCTGCGCGGCCAGCTCGGCGCGCTCGGGCAGCGCCAGGTACTGGGCCTTCTGGAAGCGGCGCTGCAGGGCGGCCAGCTGGTAGCTGGAGTAGATCGTGCGCGGCTTTCGGACCTTCTTGGGCTTCCCGTTCACCATGCGCACCTCAGCTTCCGGTTCCTCCTTCACGGACACTGAGGGCAACGCACGGGTCAGTGGGCGGCTCAGCCTCGGCCTGCGACCCCGGGGCCCTCATGGGCCCCGCGGGACACCCCACCCTCCGGCCCACCTACTCACCCCGGGACTTCCCGGCTGCTCGCTCCGCCGCCGGCGCCCCGGGTGGGAGCTGCGGCTACAGTGCCGGGCCGGCGGCCGCCCGCGACGCGGCGCTTCCCCGCTCCCAGCTCCGCGCCCCCAGAGCGCGGTCCCGGCGCCAAGCTACCACCGGACGTGCACGGCCGCCGCCTCGCTCTCCGCAGCTCCCGCCACCGTCTGCCCGCCGCCCTGTCACCCGCACCACGCTGTCGGTCGCTTCTCTCCCTCCTTCCCTTCCGTCCTCCCTTCCTTTATTGTTCTTTAAACTTTTTATTTTAGAATAGTTTTAGATTTTCAGAAAAGTTGCAGACACATCAGACGCCCTTCTTCTTTCCTTCCTTCGCCCTTTCCTCTGTTCCTTTCTTGTGTCCTTTCTCTCACTTTGTCTCTCCACTTTTACGCTGACTCCACTTTGCTCTTTTTCAGTTTCTCCACTGTCCGCTGCTGCTTCCTTCCCTGTTCCGGTAATTCTGAGGGGTCTCTCTCCGTGTCCCCCTCACCTTTCTCCCTCCCCCCCAGCCCAGATCCAAAGCGGGGTCGCAGAGCTTCCAGCGCCCGCTGCCTACCCGCCAGCCCTCTACAGCCCGATGGAGGACCGCCTGCTGAAGTGCCCGGAGAGCATCTGGAGCAGGAGGTTCTCTGACATCCACAGCCCCTGCGTCCTCGCCTCGCTCACCCGGATCCTCACCCAGGACCACGGCGCCGCACACGCACCACGCCCCGAAGGCGCGCAGTCTCGGGACTGGAAGGTCGTCTGTCCCCTCTGGGGGTCATCTAGCCCACCTTCTCTAACTTCGGACAGGTACATTTCTTACCCGGGGCGCCTCCCTAGATTTCCGCTCCAATTCCTCGCCTTTCTCTCGCTCGCTCGGGAACCTCCCCGTGTCCCCCACTCTCCCGCGACCCTGTGGTCCTCACCTGGGTCCTGCGCGGGCAGTGGCTGTTCCCGGTAGGCTCCGTATTGCCGGTAGGAGGTTCCGTAGGTATACTCGGACTTGGGCGAATACGCGCCCGTGCCTGCAAGCCCGTTGAGGTTGAACTGGTGGTGGTAGGTGTAGGGGTTCACGGTCTGGCCATAGGGTTGGCCCGAGTAGTAGTCGTGCTGGGGAGCGCTGTAGTAGCCCAGGTCGGTGACGGAAGACTCCGGCAGGGTGGGTGAGTCCTTGGAACCCGCATGGCAGCTGAGCGAGCTGGAGATATCGGTGAGGATGCTGCTGAGCTTGCGATCGAAGGAGCCACTCATCCTGGCGGGCGCCACGCCACCCCCCGGGCTGGCCTCGGCCGGAGCGCCGGAACCGGCAGGAGCGCGGGGGAGGCGGAGGAGACGAGGCGGGGGTGCGTGTCCGGAGGGCAAGGGGAGGGCCCGGCAGCGTCTCTGGGGAGGGTCGGCCGAGGGGCGCTTAGACCATCGCCGGGCTTCCGGCGGTTGCGGCGCGCCTCTCGTAGCGTCCCAAGCCACAGTCAAATGCTACCAGCTCCGCCCGGCCAGCCGGTTATAGACTCAATAGTGGAGTCGCAGAGGGAGGCCCCAGCGCTCTGATTGGCTGCAAGTCTTGCCTTCCAGGCAAAACATGCTCTTGAGCTCTTTCGTTCCTCTCTCTCTCTCTCTCATTCTTTGTTATTACCCAACACACACACACACACACACACACACACACACACACACACACTCACACAGACCCCTCTGTTCCTCCTCCTGTGGGTCCCTCCCTCAGCCCAGATAAACCCCCAGTGTCTCTGAAGGAAAGAGTGGGAGGAGGGTGTCTATCTGTAGAGTCCCCAGGATCCTTCAGTCTGTCTGTCTCTCTGGCTGCGGGTGGAAGGTGGGCTCAGGTGCGACAGAGAAGGAGGGGAATTTGCCTATTGGGTGTTTGTGGAGGGAGGTGGTCCAAGGTGTGTGTGTGGGGAAATGACAGGCAGATAAACACGCCCAAAGTCGAAGCCCCCAGGGCTCCTGATAATGTTCTAATTTCTTTTAAAATCAGAAGAAAGGAGAACATTTTAGGTTGAAGAAAATGGTTGAGTGTATATTCATATATTTATTGTCTTTACAGCAATGCAGTCATAAAGTGTAATTCAAAATATATATATTCTTAATGGAGGAAGGGGCCCATCAGGCAAAAGTGCCCTAGGCCTATGAAAGTCATCACTGGGTCCAGGGAGGGTCCTATTGGAGAGGGCCTGGTAGGCAGGTGTGTGGGTGAGGCGCTTATGGAGAGGGTGGAGGTGCACAGCCTGTGTGTTGCGATGTTAACGTTATCTCCAAAACTTTCAGAGATGGCCTAGGCTTGCTGGAGGGAACAGGGAACCTGGGGTCCCCATGAGGATGGGCGGGACACAGGCTGGATATCTGTGTGCTTCGGTAAGTTTGGGGGCAGATTCTGTGTATTGGGGACAGCGCCGGGGGAGTGTGGGCCTTTTTAGAGATCAGGTATAGGGGATGCGTGTAATTGAGGTGTGTGACGGGAGGATTTCAAGTGTTCCGCAGTAGGTACAGAGTTCATTTACATGCAGAGAATGTACGTGAGTGCAGGAGTGTGAGTGTGAGAAAGTGTACCAGTGTATATGGGGGGGCTGTAAGCAGTGTGAGTGGAGGACCATGGGATGGGGTGTCTGTGTGTGAATGTGTAGTTGTAAACCTATGTACATAGAACTCAGCACCTTCCCGATCTCCGGTAGTTGGGAACCATGATGCTCCACTGAACCCCCTCCCCACAAGAAAGCTCTGAAGAAGAGGCTCTGCTCCCCGGGGACCCCCACCTCCCAGTTCTGTCTAGCCCACAAGGCCAGGCCTCTAGGGCATCCAAATGGTTCCCAATGCTTTAGCGCATTTATCCATTCCACTCTCAATTCTGTTTCTCCGCCTTTCTTGGTGGGGGGAAGGGGAGCTCCTCCAAATATCATTTCCTTGCTGCGTATAACGTTCACGCAGGGCTCCCCGTCAATTCTTCTCCTGTCCCCTTTCCCTGCCTGGACGGCTGACGCGTCCCAGGGACACGCAGTGCCAGCGCTCCACCTTCTGGTCAGTCCTGGCCTCTGCGGCCTCCCCAAGTCTCGCCCAGCCCCGAGGAAGGGTCTCCTTCATAGACTCTGTCCGGTAGAGAAGCGTGCAGGGGGCTCTGTGCCCCTTGCCGAAGTCAGACCGCCAGGGCGGGCTGCCAGGGTTCTAAGGGCTTTGATAGCTGCTGTTGGCTGAGACAGAGGGCCACAGTCCGCGGGCCGAGGGGCAGGAGTGCCCGCCAGGTCCAGGTGGCTCCGGGGAGGCGTTGGAAAGGTGGGGGCGGGGGGCGGGCTAGGGGAGAGCTATCTGTCTATCTCCGCGTCCCCCCAGCGCCTATCGCCCGCCGCTCCGAGCCCGTGGCGGGACGAGTTACCATCCGCTCTGGATGCCCTCTGTTCTGTTGCCAAGAGGGCGCATAGAGAGCCCGCGGCGCTGGGGGCAGGAAGGGCACTGGGCAGGCCGGCTCCCCCTCCCAGGATGAGAGCGGGGGAGGCGGGCAGGGCCTGCTTTGGACCTCCCAGCTCTCCAAAGCGTCGGATAAGCCCCTTCGCGGGGGCTCATTCATTCATCCATCCATCAACTGAGACAGAGAAGGGCCAGGTAATTCAGAGAAAGCAGAGAGTCGATCTTCCTCACGCGGTTCTCACAAAGGCCTCACTCCCTTCCCTCCTCACTGCCGCTCCTGAGTAAAGTGAAAGAGCACTGGGCTGGGAGTCCGGAATCCTGGAATCATGAAAGGGTGGTGGTGATGGTGGGTTATGTTAGGATAATTTCTATGCTGCATTCTGCTCTGAAAGTCCAAGAGTTCTAGAAGTGGATTAAAACTGCAGCATTAGGGACTTAAGCGAGCAATTAAACAATTGTCTGGTAATGTGAGGTTAGTATCTGGTGCCCCATTGCCTTCTGTGCTCCAGGACACCAGGGACTGCATCTGTCCAGTTCACTACTACCTTCCAGTTACCTAGGGCAGGTCCTGGCACACACAACCTCAGTGCTCAGTAGATGTTTGTTGAATGAATAACTGAGACCCCCTAATACTGGAGAGGGGCTGAATCATCTTGGCTGGGTATGCTTGTGGGGTTTAGGAAAAGGGGCGGCATGGAGCAGGCACCGGCGTCAAGCTGTCCCACTCTAGCGCAGAAGCAGCTTCCCAGATGGGGCCATATGGCCCCAAAGGGGCCTGTCAGACCAGCAGGACTGAAGCCACCAGCCACTGGGCTGGCACCTGCCAGCTCAGGGTGACGAGGTTGCCAGAGGATACAGTGGGACCAGTGCCACCCACTGCACCTCGCCCGAGCCAACAAGATGAGCAGGTGTCAGTCTGGCCAGAGTCCTGCCCCTGGTGGAGGGGTGATGGAGGGGCAGTCAGTCAGGTGCCTCTGGGAGGCTGGTGGGAGGGAGAAGGGGCAGTGCTGGCCAATGCCCAGGTCAGAGTCCATTGCCCACCCTCTCTCTGGCATGAAAACGGGTACCTTGTTGAAGCAAGCTGTTCCCTGAAGCCTAAGTATCATGCCACCTGGGCACGGCCACAACAGCTGGTCTCACAGAGTGCCAGGTCTGAGGGGAGGAACTTAGGAAGGAGGACGGAAGCAGAGGGTGAGCCGGCCAGCCCTTGCTCTCTTCATTGCCTGGTGAGCTGGCGCCATCTAGTGGTCACTGTGAGGAGGCGAGTCCAGCTCTACTGGGGAGACCTGGGAAGCGGGCCACCTGTGGGACCCCACCAACATCCCCAGAAGGAACGTTATCTTTACTTATCGTAGGAGCCCTGTCAACACTAAATATTCACTTTCATCATCACCTTGCCTTACTCTGCAGCCGCCGCCTCTCCCTCCTCCCACCCGTCCTTGTCCAGCCAGTGGCTCCTTCCTTTAGGTTTCTCATGAATAAATCAAAAAGTAGATTATCAGGGGCTTCCCTGGTGGCGCAGTGGTTGAGAGTCCGCCTGCCGATGCAGGGGGCGCGGGTTCGTGCCCCGGTCCGGGAGGATCCCGCGTGCCGCGGAGCGGCTGGGCCCGTGAGCCATGGCCGCTGAGCCTGCGCGTCCGGAGCCTGTGCTCCGCGGCGGGAGAGGCCACAACAGTGAGAGGCCCGCGCACCGCAAAAAAAAAAAAAGTGGATTATTAGATGGCCTCTGAGGTCCCTTCAAGCTCTGATGTTCTAAGATGTTTAATTCTAGAGCTCTTGTCTCTTAAGGGGGAAATTCCCCCTACCTTTTCACCAACCCCCTTGGAGATCCACCCCAGGCCTTCAGCACTTTGCAGCGGGATGTTTTTCTTCTTTCTGGGGTCCTTCATCCATCCAACAAATCCTTCCTGAGCTTCTACCACACTAGGTTCTGGGGATGGAGTAGTGAACAAGGCACACACAATGGCCTCCTCCACGGAGCCCAAGGTTTAGTGGGGGAAGTGGATACACATGCAGCCAGTTTCACTACAGTGAGTGTGGTATGTGCTGGGATGGGGGCAGCACATGCTGCTGTGACAGCCCAAGGGGGCCCAAACCCTTTGTGGAGGTGGGAGGATATCTGAGCTGAGGCTTGAAGGACGTGTGGGCCTCGGCCAGGAAGAGCAGGGATGAGGGGGTGGAGAGGGTTCCGGCCAAGGGAAAAGCCTGTGCAAAGGCTAGTGAGACTTCCTGGGGCATAGCGCTGGGGCTGGAGTGGAGTCAGAGCCCCAGAACACAGAGCCCCTGGCACTCCAGAGCAGGAGGGTGGGCTTCATCTGGAGGCTTTAGGAAATCACTGAAAATTTTTAACCAGGGGAGATCGGATTTTCATTCCAGAAGAGTCCCTCTGGCAGCTGTGTGGGGTTGACTCAGAAGGACAAAATTGGAGGCTGGGAGGCTGCTGCAGCAGCAGGGGAGAGGGGGGAGCTGGGTCTGGGTTAAGGAAGAGGCAGTAGAGGTGAAGAGAAGTGGGTGAATTTGAGGCATGGTTAGAAGGTAGAGTGATAGTGCTTGGCTGTGTATGACAAGGAGCGGGGAACAGCAGGGAATAACATTCAACTTCTGACTTGGGCAACTGTGTGGAAAGTTGGGACCATTCTCTGAGAGAAAGAACACCAGGGAGAGGGGGTGCTTGATGGGGAAGAGGATGTGTCCTGTTTTTTTCGACTTCTCATTGGAGTATAAAATTTATGCAGAAAAGTGCACCAACCACAATCAGTGATTTGCATCAAACATGGCTGTGTAACTAGCACCCAGGGCGAGGACCAGGCTGGGAATCATCACCTGCACGGCACTCAGATGCCCCCTCTTGTTCCCTTCAGCTACTGCTCCCCAGGGTCTTAACGCCCAGCACCACAGCTCAGCTTAGCATATAATTGGAAGTGTACAGTGTGTACTCCTTCCTGTCTGGCTTCTTTTGCTCAACATAATGTTTGTGAGATTTATCCATATTGTTGGATAAATCATTCATTTTCAGTACTGTGGGCGGGTATTCTAGCATAGGAACGTGCCAACATTTGTTTATCTGCTCTACTGTTGATGGGCATTTGAATAGTTTCCAGTTTGGCGTCCTCGTGAGCAGTGCTCCTGTGAGCATTCTTGTACACGTGCTTTGGTGCACATATGTATACACTGTTGGACACGAGGAGTGGGATTGTGAGCCGCGGCGTGGGCGTGCATTCTCCTTTAGAAGATTCTGCCGAGTAGTTCCCCAAAGTGCTTGTGCCATCAGCTCCATTTTTTTTTTTTTTTTTTTTTTTTTTTTTTTGCGGTACGCGGGCCTCTCACTGTTGTGGCCTATCCCTTTGTGGAGCACAGGCTCCGGAGGCGCAGGCTCAGCGGCCATGGCTCACGGGCCCAGCTGCTCCGCGGCACGTGGGATCCCCCCGGACCGGGGCACGAACCCGCGTCCCCTGCATCGGCAGGCGGACTCTCAACCACTGCGCCACCAGGGAAGCCCCATCAGCTCCATTTTTTTTTTTTTTTAATAAATTTATTTATTTATTTATGGCTGCATTGGGTCTTCGTTGCTGTGCACGGGCTTTCTCTAGTTGCGGTGAGCCGGGGCTACTCTTTGTTGTGGTGCACGGGCTTCTCATTGCTGTGGCTTCTCTTGTTGTGGAGCACGGGCTCTAGGTGCGCGGGCTTCGGTAGTTGTGGCTCACGGGCTCTAGAGCGCAGGTTCAGTAGTGTGGTGCACGGGCTTAGTTGCTCCGCGGCATGTGGGATCTTCCCGGACCAGGGCTTGAACCCGTGTCCTCTGCATTGGCAGGCGGATTCTTAACCACTGCGCCACCAGGGAAGCCCCATCAGCTCCATTTTGATCATGCTGAGTCTGAGTGTTTCTCAGACATCTAGGAGGAGCTGTCCAGCAGGTAGTTGGCTACATGGATCTGAACAATCAGTAAAGAAGCTGGGATTGGAGATGTAAATTGGGGGCTTGGGACAACTTGTGGTAAGTGAAGTTCGATGGCATGGGTCTGATGGTCCAGGACGGGGGGGGGGGGGGGGGGGTGGAGAGAGAACAGAGGGTCGAGGGTCTCAGGGCAGCACCTGTGAGAGAGTGACCAGAGAGTGTGAGGCAATGCAGAGGGAGGTGGCCCTGAGTTTGTGGGGGGGCTGGGAGAGTGTTTCAAGGAGGATGGAGTGGTCAGCAAAGTCAAATCCTGCTGTGAATGGCCAGATGGGGACTGAGATGTGCCCACGGGATGACATCTCAAGGAGGCATTTGGTGATTTCAAGGAAGAGTGGGTTCAGGGGAAGGGAAGTTTATGGCCGGCTGAAGGGTAAGTGGGAGGGAGGGTGTGCAGAGAACAAGTGAAGTTTGACTCTGAAAGGAAGAGGAATGGAGAGAGTGGTTGCTGGAGGGCATTTGGCACATGGGGAGGGGTGTCTGTGTGCTTTAAATGGGAGGAAGTCTGTTTAGAAGTCAATTACAGCAGCCAGCAGAGGGGACTTGGGAAAGGATCTGGAAGCCCACCCAAGGGGTTAGCCTTACAGCAAGTTCTCTCTTCAATTGAGTCAAGAGGAAAGATGACCCGATAAGAGCTAGCTTTCACTGAACGTTCTACGCATATGAGTTCGTTCACTCCGCCTACCGCCCTGTGAGGGGGAAACTGAGGCACAGAGTTGACAGAGGGGGAAACTGAGGCACAGAGAAGCTAAGTAAATGCTGGATTCACAGTTTGAGCCCAGGCAATCTGACTTTTCACCTCTGTGGTAGCTACTCCGTTCTCTGTACTTTTCTGGATGCTTGAAACATTTCAGAGGAAACAGAGCTGTTCAAGACATTTGGGGGTTCCTGTATAGGTGTGTATGCAAAGTAGGTGTGAAGTTAGTAGCTGAGGAGAGGGGAGATGGTGGCTGGTCCCAGAGGTTTAAGGACAGTGGAGAAAGGTAGGTCCCAACTGTAGCTGCTGCCATGGGGACCGGGGAGAGGACTGGCCAGGGGAAATGGAAGAATACCCAGGGCCCCTAGAGCCCTCTTGCTTGTGAGAGGTCATGGGGTTGCAGTGACCCCAGGAAGCATGGTGGGGGTCCCAGGTGGTGGGCTGCTCTCCAGCTGGGCTCAGCAGCAGCTGTGGGCAGATTATTGAGTTGACCAGGTAGAGGTTGCTTAGCAGGCAAGGGAGGAGTGGACCTTAGCGAGGGTTGCTCAAGTGGTTTCCAGGGGACTCTTAAGTTGGGCAAGGAAAGAAGTGGAGGGTAGAGTGATTGGTGGAAAGTGGAGGAGAGTCCAGGCTGGGGTCCCCACGAGGTCAGAGGGAGGCAGCAAGGAGATCACAGAGGGGACGCTTTTGTGGTCAGAGAGCCAGAGATTGGAGTCTATTCAAACTGTGGGGGAGGGGGCAGTGGGGAGAAAATCTTGAATGAAGCTGGGGAGGGAGGGTACAAATATAAGAGTTACATCACACTTCTCAGAAACCGTGCGAGCAAAATCAGAGTGGGGTGAAATCTTTTTTCAAGTGTGGAAAGGAAAAACAACAACATAGAGTTTTTTCTTTAATTAAGTAGTGTTGATTTAAAATATCATGTTAGTTTCAGGTGTAGAGCAAAGTGATTCAGATATATATTTTTTTCCAGATTATTTTCCACTATAGGTTATTACAAGATATCGAATATAGTTCCCTGTGCTATACAGTAAATCCTAGTTGCTTACCTACTTTTGTATAGCAGTTTGTATCTGCTAATTCCATACTCCTAATTTATCCCTTCCCCCTCCCTTTCCCCTTTGGTAACCATAAGTTTGTTTTCTATGTCTGTGAGTCTGTTTCTGTTTTGTAAATGGATTCATTTGCACTATTTTTTAGATTCCACATATAAGTGATATCATATAATATTTGTCTTTCTCTGTCTGACTTACTTCACTTAGTATGATATTCTCTAGGTGCATAACAATATAGAATTTTGTTTGCATTTTGTTTTTTTGTTTGAATTTTGGTTCCATTTTATAATTTCTATCTCTTTATTGATATTCTCTATTTGTTCGTACACCATTCTCTTGGTTTTCTTTAGTTCTTTATCCATGCTTTTCTTTAGCTCTTTGGGTGTATTTTTAAAACAGTTGATTTAAAGTCTTTATCTAGTAAGTCCAATGTCTGCTTCCTTAGGGATGGTTTCTGTCAATTTCTTTTCCTGTGAATGGGCCATATTTTCTGTTTCTTTGTATGCTGTGTAATTTTTTTGTAGTTGTTGAACAGTAGACATTTTGAATATTATAATGTGGTAACTCTGGAAATCAGATTCTTTTCTCCTCCCGAGTTTGCTGTTGTTGCTTGTTGAGGGATATAGTCATCCATTTGTTTAGTAACTTTTCCAAACTAGTTTTGCAAAGACTATGTGCCTTATCGTGTGTGGTCACTGAAGTTTCTGTTCTAATATCTCAGTGATCAGTCAGTGACTTGATCTTTTTTTTTAAACTATGTTTTTAATACTAACTTTACTTATTTATTGGCCACATGGTGTGGCATTTGGGATCTTAGTTCCCCGACCATGGGTCAAATCTGTGCCCCCTGCATCGTGAGCATGGAGTATTAACCACTGGACCTTCAGGGAAGTCCCAGTGACTTGATCTTAAATGTCAACATTTAGCATCTCCTTTCTTTTTTACACACTCCTCTGAGAGCTGTAAGTATTTACTAGATTTCAGAGTTCCAAAAAAGTCGATTCTGTCAATTGTCACTGGTTGCTTCAGTGGAAGGGCTGATTTTTGGAGCATCCAACTGTACCATTTGCCTTGATGTCATCCCTGATTTGTTTTTGAAGCTTACTCTCTCCAAGATATATTGTTAAGTAAAAAATAAAGTAAAAAAATAAAGATGGAGAGAAATGTGTATAGTATGTTGCCAGTTACCTAAAAAAAAGGGGGGGTATATTTGCTTATAAACAGTGAAAGGATAAACCTTAAGATTAAAAAAAGAATAGTTTTTAAAAATAGAACTACCATATGACCCAGCAATACCCATATACCCTGAGAAAACCATAATTCAAAAAGAGTCATGTGCCACAATGTTCACTGCAGCTCTATTTACAATAGCCAGGACATGGAAACAACCTAAGTGTCCATCAACAGTTCAATGGATAAAGAAGATGTGGCACATATATACAATGGAATATTATTCAGCCATTAAAAGAAACGAAATTGAGTTGTTTGTAGTGAGGTGGAGGGAACTAGAGTCTGTCATACAGAGTGAAGTAAGTCAGAAAGAGAAAGACAAATACCGTATGCTAACACATATATATGGAATCTAAAAAAAAAAAATGGTTCTGATGAACCTAGGGGCAGGACAGGAATAAAGACGCAGATGTGGAGAATGGACTTGAAGACCTGGGGAGGGGGAAGGGTAAGCTAGGACGAAGTGAGAGAGTAGCATTGATATATATACACTACCAAATGTAAAATGGATGGCTAGTGGGAAGCAGCTGCATGGCACAGGGAGATCAGTTTGGTGCTTTGTGACCACCTGGAGGGGTGGGATAGGGAAGGTAGGAGGGAGACACAAGAGGGAAGGGATATGGGGATATATGTATGCCTATAGCTGATTCACTTTGTTATACAGCAGAAACTAACACAACATTGTAAAGCAATCATACTCCAATAAAGATGTTTAAAAAAAGGATAGTTTTTAAGTGAATCCTTATTGAATATAGATACAAAAATCTTTATCAAAATATTAGCAAATAGAATTCAGCATTACATAAAAGAATTATACACCATGTCCAGATGGGACTTATTCCAGGGAAGTAAAGAGAATCCAATATTTAAAAATCAGTCAATGCAATCTACCATATTTACAGGTTAAAGAAGAAAAATCACATGATCCTATCAATTAAAGCAGAAAAAAGCATTTGACAAAATTCAACACCCATTCATGATGAAAATTCTAAGCAAACTAGGAATAAAGGAATTTCCTAAACTTGCTAAAGAACATCTACAAAAAAAAATCTGTAGCTAACATCATATTTAATGATGAAAGACTGAATGCCTTATCCCTAAGATAAAGAACAAAGTAAGGATGTGCACTCTGTCACTGCTATTCAACATAATGCTGGAAGTTTTAGCCACCTCAGTAAGGCAAGAAAAGGAATTAAAAATAAATACAGATCAGAATCCAACAATATATTAAAAGGATCATACACCATGATCAAGTTGGATTCATTCTGTGGTCACAAAGATGGTTCAACATATGCAAATCAATCAATGTGATATACCACAATAACAAAAGAAAAGACAAAACCCACAAGATCATCTCAACAGATGCAGAAAAAGCATTTGATAACATTCAACATCCATTCATGATAAAAAAAACCTCTCACCAAAGTGTATGTAGAGGGATTATATCTCAACGTAATAAAAGCCATTTATGACAAACCCACAGTCAACATAATACTCAATGGTGAAAAGTTGAAAGCCTTCCCACTAAACTCTAGAACAAGACAAGGATGCTCACTCTCACCACCTCTATTCAACATGGTATTGGAAGTCCTGGCAACAACAGACAAGAAAAAGAAATGAAGGTATCCAAATTGGAAGGGAAGAGGTAAAATTGTCATTATATGCAGTTGACATGATACTCTATATAGAAAACCCTAAAGACTCCACACAAAAACTTGTAGAACTAGTAAATGAATTCAGCAAGGCTGCAGGATACAATATTAGTATACAGAAATCGGTTGCATTTCCTTACACTAACAATGAAATATCAGAAAGAGAAAGTAAAAAAAAAAAAATTCATTTAAAATTGTGTCAAAGGAAATTCCCTGGTGGTTAGGACTCCACGCTTGTCAGGGAACTAAGATCCTACAAGCCACATGGTGCAGCCAAAAGAAAAAGTGTCAAAAAAAAAAAAAACCCAAAAAACTAAGAATAAACCTAATCAAGGAGGTGAAAGATCTATATGCTGAGAATTATAAAACATTGATAAAAGAGACTGAAGATGATTCAAAGAAATGGAAGGATATCCCATGCTCTTGGATTGGAAGAATTAATATTGTCAAAATGGCCATACTACCCAAAGCAAGCTACAGATTTAATGCAGTCCCTATCAAATTACCCATGACATTTTTCACAGAACCAGAACAACAATCCTAAAAATTTATATGGAACCAAAAAAGACCCAGAACTGCCAAAGCAATTTTGAGGAAAAAGAAAAAAGCTGGAGGCATAACCCTCCCAGACTTCAGACAGTACTACAAGGCTACAGTAATCAAAACAGCATGGTACTGGCACAAAAACAGACATATAAATCAATGGAACAGAATAAAGAACCCAGAAGTAAAACGCATACACCTGCGGTCAATTATTTTCAACAAAGGAGGCAAGAATATACAAAGGAGAAAAGACAGTCTCTTCAGCAAGTGGTGTTGGGAAAGCTGGACAGCCTCATGTAAACCAATGAAATTAGAACACTCCCTCACACCATATACAAAAATAAACTCAAAATGGTTTAAAGACCTAAATATAAGACATGATGCCATAAAACTTTTAGAAGAGAACATAGGCAAAATATTCTGTGGCATAAACCATAGCAGTATTTCTTAGATCAGCCTCTGCTCCCTAAGGTAAAAGAAATAAAGGTAAAGATAAACAAATAGGACCTAATCAAACTTAAAAGCTTTTGCACAGCAAAGGAAACCATAAACAAAATGAAAAGACAACCTACGGAATGGGAGAAAATATTTGCAAACAATGCAACAGACAAGGGGTTAATTTCCAAACTGTGCAAACAGCTCATAGAGCTCAACATATATATTTTAAAAAACCCGCTAAAAAAATGGCCACAGTACCTAAGTAGACATTTCTCCAAAGAAAACACACAAATGGCCAACAGGCACATGAATAGATGCTCAACCTCACTTGATTTGATTTGATGCAAATCGAAACCAAAATGAGATATCACTTCACACTGGTTAGAGTGGCCATCATCAAAAAGTCTACAAATTATAAATGCTGGAGAGGGTGCGGAGAAAAGGGACCTCTCCTACATTGTTGGTGGGAATGTACCTTCCTGCAACCACTATGGAAAACAGTATGGAGGTTCCTTAAAAAACTAAAAATAGAGCTACCATATGGTCCAGCGACCCCATCCCTGGGCATATATCCAGAAAAGACAAAAACTCTAATTCTAAAAGATACATGCTCTCCAATGCTCATAGCAGCACTATTTACAATAGCCAAGACATGGAAGCAATCTAAGAGTCCATCAACAGATGAATGGATAAAGAAGAAGAATGGATAAAGAAAGTAAATATAATGGAATATTACTCAGCCATAAAAAGAATGAAATATTGCCATTTGCAGCAACAGGGATGGGCCTAGAGATTATCATACTAAGTGAAGTAAATCAGACAGAGGAAGACAAATATTATATGACATCATTTATATGTGGAATCTAAAAAATAGTGCAAATGAATCTATTTACAAAACAGAAAGAGACTCACAGGCATAGAAAATAAGCTTATGGTTACCAAAGGGGAAAGGGAGGGGCGGGAGGGATAAATTAGGAGTGTGGGATTAATAGATACACACTACTATATAAAAAATAGATAAGCAACAAAGATTTATTGTATAATATGGGGAACTATATTCAATATCTTGTAATAATCTATAATGGAAAATAATATGAGGGACTTCCCAGGTGGTCCAGTGGTTAAGAATCTGCCTGCCAATGCAGGGTATGCAGCTTCGATCCCTGGTCCAGGAAGATCCCACATGCTACAGGGCAACTAAGCCCGTGCGCCACAATTACCAAGCCTGCGCTTGGAGCCCACGAGCCACAACTACTGAGCCCGCGCTGCAACTACTGAAGCCCACGTGCCTAGAGCCTGTGCTCCACGACAAGAGAAGCCACTGCAATGAGAAGCCTGTGCACCACAATGAAGAGTAGCCCCCACTCACCGCAACTAGAGAAAGCCTGCACACAGCAACGAACACCCAAAGCAGCCAAAAAAATAAAAATAATTTTAAAAATAAATTTTTTTAAGAAGAAAAGAATCTGAAATATATATGTGTGTGTGTGTGTATATATATATGTATATATATATATATATATATATATGTATCTGAATCACTTTGCTGTGCACCTGAAACTCACTATTATAAATCAACTATACTTCAATTAAATAAATACATACAGATCAGAAAGGAAGAAACAAATCTGTTCCTATTTGCAGGTGACATGATGTGTTACAAAGAAAATCCAAGGAATATATTAAAAAAAAAAACCCTCCTAGAACTAGTGAGTTCAGCAAGGTCACAGGATATAAGATGAATATATAAAAATCAATCATACTTCTATATAATAGGAATGAAAACTGAAAGTAAAAATACAATACCATTTACAATTGCTAAAAAAAGAAATACATAGGAGTAAATCTAACCAAAAAAAAGTAGACATAAATTCAGCTAATGTTGTGTTGTCAACAGTGATTTATGGTTCACTCTAATGGGTCATCATCATTGCATCACTCTGAGTGACGGCACTGAAGTGAGTAACTTAAGAGACTTTAGCAGTCTACCTTTGACTTGGCCTGTGGATTGAGATGGTGATAGTCTCATTTTTAACAATGTGAATACTGTGACCATGTATTTTAAGAGTTCAGATAATGAAGATGAGAATAATTACAATACCAATGACACCACCAGGTGAAAAAGGCTAAAGGACTGTGGGGTTTTTTTAATTATTTATTTTGAAGTGTACTTAATTTACAATATTGTATTAGTTTCAGGTGTACAGCAAAGTGATTCGGTTATACATATATATGTGCATATATCTATATTCTTTTTTAAAAAATTCTTTTTCATTATAGGTTATCACAAGATATTGAATAGAGTTCCCTGTGCTATACAGTAGGACCTTGTTTTTTATCCCTTCTATATACGCCAGTTTGCATCTGCTAATCCCAAACTACCAATTCAACCCTCTCCTACCCGCTCCCCCTTGGCAACTATCTGTCTGCTCTCTGTCCCTGATTCTGTTTCTGTTTCACAGATAGGTTCATTTGTGTCATATTTTAGATTCCACATAGAAGTGATATCATAAGGTATTTGTCTTTTCTCTTTCTGACTTACTTCACTTAGTATGATAATCTCTAGCTGCATCCATGTTGCTGCAAATGGCATTATTTCATTCTTTTTTATAGCTGAGTAATATTCCATTGTATATATGTACCACATCTTCTTTATCCATTCATCTGTCAATGGACATTTAGGCTGTTTCCATGTCTTGGTTATTGGTTATTGTGAATAGTGCTGCTATGAACATAAGGGTGCATGTGTCTTTTTTTTTTTTTTTTTTTGCGGTACGACACACAGGCTCAGTGGCCATGGCTCACGGGACCAGCTGCTCCGCGGCATGTGGGATCTTCCCGGACCGGGGCACGAACCCGTGTCCCCTGCATTGGCAGGCAGACTCTCAACCACTGCGCCACCAGGGAAGTCCGCATGTGTCTTTTTGAATTATAGTTTTGTTTGGATATATGCCCAGGAGTGGGATTGCTGGATCATATGGTAATCCTATTTTTAGTTTCCTGAGGAACCTCCATACTGTTTTCCACCAACTTACATTCCCACCAACAGTGAAGGAGGGTTCCCATTTCTCCACACCCTCTCTAGCATTAGTTATTTGTAGACTTTTTAATGATGGCCATTCTGACCGGCATGGGGTGGTACCTCATTGTAGTTTTGATTTGCATTTCTCTAATAATTAGTTATGTTGAGCAACTTTTCATGTGCCTATTGGCCACCTGTATTTCTTCTTTGGAGAAATGTCTCTTTAGGTCTTCTGCCCATTTTTTGATTGGGTTGTTTGTTTTTTTGTTGTCGAGTTGTATGAGCTGTTTGTATATTTTGGAAATTAACCCTTGTCAGTCGCATCATTTGCAAATATTTTCTCCCATTCTGTAGGTTGTCTTTTCATTTGGTTTATGGTTTCCTTTGCTGTGCAAAAGCTTATGAGTTTGATTAGGCCCCATTTGTTTATTTTCATTTTATTTCTATTGCCTTGGGATACTGACCTAAGAAAACATTGGTACAATTTGTCAGAGAATGTTTTGCTTATGCTCTCTTCTAAGACTATTATGGTGTCATGTCTTATGTCTAAGTCTTTAAGCAATTTGGAGTTTATTTTTGTGTATGGTGAGAGTGTGTGTTCTAACTTCATTGATATACATGCGGCTGTCCAACTGTCTCAGCACCAGTTGCTGAAGTGACTGTCTTTTTCCCATTGTATATTCTTGTTTCCTTTGTTGAAGATTAATTGAGCATAGGCATGTGGGTTTATTTCTGCGTTCTCTATTCTGCTTCATTGATCCATATGTCTGTTTTTGTGCCAACACCATGCTCTTTTGATTACTGAAGCTTTGTAGTATTGTCTAAAGTCTGGGATGGTTATGCCTCTTGCTTAGTTCTTTTTTTTTCAGGGTTGTTTTGGCAATTCTGGGCCTTTTGTGGTTCCATACGAATTTTAGGATTATTTGTTCTAGTTCTGTGAAAAAGGTCATAGGTAATTTGATAGGGATCGCATTAAATCTCTAGGTTGCTTTGGGTAGTATGGCCATTTTAACAATATTAATTCCATAAGTTTGTTTTCTATGTCTGTGAGTCTGTTTCTGTTTTATTCATTTGTACTATTTTTTCGATTCCACATATAAGTGATATCGTATAATATTTGTCTTTCTCTGAATGACTGTGTTGTTTTAATGACAGAAAGACATATAGAACTGGAATGGGGAGGTAAATAATCAAAACAGAGAACTGCACAATATGCAGAATAGAATTTGGGCTTGAAGAAGGGGCCGTGAAGCAAACACAGAGACTCATATATATGGAATCTCAACAAATTTGGGATGAATCAGGCAAGTAATTATAAATCAATCAGAAGTTTTTCATCTCCCAAAAGACACAATCCTCACTCACAAATAGTGGCTCAGGCATCCTACACGAATGAGCAGGTATCATCATATAGTTTCCTTGACAGCACTGTGAAACTGAGTGAAGTTACATTACCTGATTCAGACGGTGCAACTAAAATGTCCCCTGGGAGAGCAAAAGGGGATTTTTCGATAACCTACGTCATGACCTCCAACAGTAGAGAGCTGATTTTGTCAGATCTCACCAACAGTCATGCCATGTATTTCAAGTCTGAATCATGGCAACAAAAAGATGTTCCACCCCAGCTCTTAGGTACCTTGATTTGAAAAACAGAGTTTCAAATGGTCATCTTGATTTCTATGAAGGTTTTTAAAAATCCACAGAAAGCACAAAACGAAAGGTTGTTGATATCTTATCCACATACAAAGTAATCTTGCTCATCTATCTTGGATATTCAGCAGACAGGGCAAATGTAAACTTTGGCAAATTCCATTCAGTCTGGAAACTTCTTACCAAAAAATAGAAAAGATCTTACCTGCTAAATGGACCGCACCTCCTGTGCACATTGCTGTTGAAAGGAGTGTGATTTACTTTTCTGTGATATTGAGGTTTTCATAATGAATTTTTTTCAGTCACTTTTCAGTTTTCTCAAAATGTGCAGAAGCGGTTAATGAGATCGCTTCCTCAGGCATGTGCCTACAGAACAGCTCAATTGCTGTCCATGGCAGAGATATTAGAATGTTGACCTGCTGTAAAATCGTATTTTTAAAGGGTAAGATAAAAAGAATGTCTCTAATTTGGAAGTACATTAAAGATGAGCATGGGGTTTCCCTGGTGGCGCAGTGGTTGAGAGTCCGCCTGCCGATGCAGGGGACACGGGTTCGTGCCCCGGTCCGGGAAGATCCTACATGCCACAGAGCAGCTAGGCCCGTGCGCCATGGCCACTGAGCCTGCGCGTCCGGAGCCTGTGCTCCGCAAAGGGAGAGGCCACAACAGTGAGAGGCCCACGTACCGCAAAAAAAAAAAAAAAAAAAAAAAAGATGAGCATAGAGAAAGGGATTACAGTAAAACAGATGTTTATGCTGTTTCTCCAGAACTGCATGATGATCTTTGGAGAGGCCATGAGGAGCCTAGAAAAGGATGAACCAACAGCATCTGAGTTGTTCAATGTCATGTGTACCTTGTGACAAAAACTCATATACAGAAAAAAAACCCTCATACTTTGGAAATAAGACTGCTTCAAGAATTTCTTAATTTCTCTACTAAAACTTTAACTTATTTGAAAACTGTATTAGTCTGGGTTCTCCAGAGAAACAGAACCAATAGAACATTAGATAGATATATAGACAGACTAGATAGATAGGTAGATAGATAGATAGATGATAGGTAGATAGATAGATATGGGCATCCATATCTATCTATATCTATCTATCTATATATAGATATATACTTATTCATGATAAGGAATTGGCTCAGGTGGTTATGGTAGTTGAGAAGACTTCTGTATCTGTAGTCAGCAAGCTGAAGACCCAAGGTATGGTTCCAGTCTGCATCCCAAGACCTGAGACCCAGAAGAACCAATGGTGTAAGTTCCAGTCTCAGTCTGATACTCAGGCTTTCAAAGGACCGGATGAGGCCCCCCACGTTGGAGAGAGGAATCTATAGAGTCAATGTACTCAGTCTACTAATTCAAAGGCTAATCTCATTCGGAAACAGCTTGACAGACACAACCAGAATAATGTTTAACCAAATATCTGGGCACCCCAAGGACACGATCCAGCTGACACATAAAATTAACCATCGCATCATTTCACCTTTGATTTCACAACTTCAAATTACCTCTGTGCTTTGTTTTCCCTGAGAAAGAAGTTAAACTTCTGGTGACATCTGAGTCCTTAAAAATGATGGACGTTTTGGATACGGAGAGTCTATATGATGAACTCATAGATGCAAAAGACTGGATTGATAAAAGCTGGTCGACCAAAAGTCTGTAGATAAAAGTAGGACATTTCTCAAGAGCTATAAACTGATTTCTACAAGTCTAAAAACCTGCTGTTGTCAGTAAGTAAAATCCTAAGTATTCCACTCTCCAATGTTTATGTTGAGAGGATTTTTAGTTTCACGTCACCGTACTGGACTGACACCAAGGAATCAGTATAATGTAGGATTGATAAGAGCAAAGCTGTAGGTCCAGGTGAATTTTACATTTGCCTGTCTGGAATTGCACTATTACATAAAAGAAGAGAAGGCCATCCTAAATAAAGACCTCAGGCAGTTCAGTTACTGGAAGAGAAAAGAGAAAGAGTCAAATTACCTTACCATGCCATGGGACAGGAAGAAACATGTCATTGCTCTTTTTTAAATTAAATATGGGTAATATCTGTTTAATTTGTCCTATTATATTTCTGTTCTCCTTTTTAAAAGCCTCACATTTATGTATCTTAAGAATACACAGGGCTTCCCTGGTGGCGCAGTGGTTGAGAGTCCGCCTGCCGATACAGAGGACACGGGTTCGTGCCCCGGTCCGGGAAGATCCCACATGCCGTGGAGCGGCTGGGCCCGTGAGCCATGGCCACTGAGCCTGCGCATCTGGAGCCTGTGCTCCGCAACGGGAGAGGCCACAACAGTAAGAGGCCCGCGTACCGCAAAAAAACCCACAAAAAACAAAAGAATACACAGTAATAGGAACATCCCTGGTGGTGCAGTGGTTAAGAATCCACCTGCCAACACAGGGGCATGGGTTCAACCCCTGGTCCAGGAAGATCCCACATGCTGCGGAGCAACTAAACCTGCGTGCCACAACTACTGAAGCCCGCGCACCTAGAGCCCTTGCTCCACAACAAGAGAAGCCACCCAATGAGTAGAGCACTGCAATGAAGAGCAGCCCCCACTCACCGCAACTAGAGAAAGCCTGCATGCAGCAAGGAAAACCCAACGCAGACTTGTACAAGCCTCTTAGATAGCCTCATCCACCAGAGGGCAGACAGCAGAAGCAAAAAGACTACAATCCTGCAGGCTGTGGAATAAAAACCACATTCACAGAAAGACAAGATGAAAAGGCAGAGGGCTATGTACCAGATGAAGGAACAAGATAAAACCCCAGAAAAACAACTAAATGAAGTGGAGATAGGCAACTTTCCAGAAAAATAATTCAGAATAATGATAGTGAAGATGATCCAGGACCTCGGAAGAATGGAGGCAAAGATCGAGAAGATGCAAGAAATGTTTAACAAAGATTTAGAAGAATTAAAGAACAAACAAACAGAGATGAACAACACTATAACTGAAATGAAAAATACACTAGAAGGAATCAATAGCAGAATAACTGAGGCAGAAGAACGGATAAGTGACGTGGAAGACAGAATGGTGGAATTCACTACTGCGGAACAGAATAAAGAAAAAAGAATTAAAAGAAGTGAAGACAGCATAAGAGACCTCTGGGACAACATTAAACACAACAACATTCTCATTACAGGGGTCCCAGAAGGAGAAGAGAGAGAGAAAGGACCCGAGAAAATATTTGAAGAGATTATAGTCGAAAACTTCCCTAACATGGGAAAGGAAATAGCCACCCAAGTCCGGGAAGCATAGAGAGTCCCATAAAGGATAAACCCAAGGAGAAACATGCCAAGACACATAGTAATCAAATTGGTAAAAATTAAAGACAAGGAAAAATTATTGAATGCAACAAGGGAAAAATGACAAATAACATACAAGGGAACTCCCATAAGGTTAACAGCTGATTTCTCAGCAGAAACTCTACAAGCCAGAAGGGAGTGGCATGACATATTTAAAGTGATAAAAGGGAAGAAACTACAACTAAGAGTACTCTACCCAGCAAGGATCTCATTCAGATTCTATGGAGAAATCAAAAGCTTTACAGACAAACAAAGGCTAAGAGAATTCAGCACCACCAAACCAGCTCTACATCAAACGCTAAAGGAACTTCTCTAAATGGGAAACACAAGAGAAGAAAAGGACCTATAAAAACAAACCCAAAACAATTAAGAAAATGGTAATAGGAACATACATATCAATAATTACCTTAAATGTGAATGGATTAAATGCTCCAACCAAAAGACACAGGCTCACTGAATAGATACAAAAACAAGACCCATATATATACTGTCTACAAGAGACCCACTTCAGACCTAGGGACACATACAGACTGAAAGTGAGGGGATGAAAAAAGATATTCCATGCAAATGGAAATAAAAAGAAAGCTGGAGTAGCAATTCTCATATCAGATAAAATAGGCTTTAAAATAAAGAATGTTACAAGAGACAAGGAAGGACACTACATAATGATCAAGGGATCAATCCAAGAAGAATATATAACAATTATAAATATATATGCACCCAACATAGGAGCACCTCAATATATAAGGCAACTGCTAACAGCTATAAAAGAGGAAGTCAACAGTAACACAATAATAGTGGGGGAGTTTAACACCTCACTTACACCAATGGACAGATTATACAGACAGAAAATTAATAAGGAAACACAAGCTTTAAATGACACAATAGAACAGAGAGATTTAATTGATATTTATAGCACATTCCATCCAAAAACAGCAGATTACACTTTCTTCTCAAGTGCACATGGAACATTCTGCAGGAATGATCACATCTTGGGTCACAAATCAAGCCTCAGTAAATTTAAGAAAACTGAAATCATATCAAGCTTCTTTTCTGACCACAACGCTATGAGATTAGAAATCAATTACAAAGAAGAAAACGTAAAAAACACAAACACATGGAGGCTAAACAATATGTTACTAAATAACCAAGAGATCACTGAAGAAATCAAAGAGGAAATAAAAAAATACCTAGAAACAAATGACAATGAAAACACGATGATCCAAAACCTATGGGATGCAGCAAAAGCAGTTTTAAGGGAGAAGTTTATAGCAATACAATCCTACCTCAAGAAACAACAAACATCTCAAATAAACCATCTAATCTTACACCTAAAAGAACTAGAGAAAGAAGAACAAACAAAACCCAAAGTTAGTAGAAGGAAAGAAATCATAAAGATCAGAGCAGAAATAAATAAAATAGAAACAAAGAAAACAATAGCAAAGATCAATAAAACTAAAAGCTGGTTCTTTAAGAAGATAAACCAAATTGATAAACCATTAGCCAGACTCAAGACAAAGAGGGAGAGGACTCAAATCATTAAAATTAGAAATGAAAAAGGAGAAGTTACAACAGACACCGCAGAAATACAAAGCATCCTAAGAGACTGCTACAAGCAACTCTATGCCAATAAAATGGACAACGTGGAAGAAATGGACAAATTCTTAGAAAGGTATAACCTTCCAAGACTGCACCAAGAAGAAAAAGAAAATATGAACAGACCAATCACAAGTAATGAAATTGAAACTGTGATTAAAAAGCTTCCAACAAACAAAAGTCCAGGACCAGATGGCTTCACAGGTGAATTCTATCAACCATTTAGAGAAGAGCTAACACCCATCCTTCTCAAACTCTTCCAAAAAAATGCAGAGGAAAGAACACTCCCAAACTCATTCTATGAGGCCACCATCACCCTGATACCAAAACCAGACAAAGATACTACAAAAAAAGAAAATTACAGAGCAATATCACTGATGAATATAGATGCTAAAATCCTCAACAAAATACTAGCAAACAGAATCCAACAACACATTAAAAGGATCATACACCATGATCAAGTGGGACTTATCCCAGGGATGCAAGGATGCTTCAATATACACAAATCAATCAGTGTGATACACCATATTAACAAGTTGAAGAAGAAAAACCATATGATCATCTCAATAGATGCAGAAAAAGCTTTTGACAAAATTCAACACCCATTTATGATAAAAACTCTCCAGAAAGTGGGCATAGAGGGAACTACCTCAACATAATAAAGGCCATATATGACAAACACACAGCAAACATCATTCTCAATGGTGAAAAACTGAAAGCATTTCCTCTAAGATCAGGAACAAGACAAGGATGTCCACTCTCATCACTATCATTCAACATAGTTTTGGAAGTCCTAGCCACAGCAATCAGAGAAGTAAAAGAAATAAAAGGAATACAAATTGGAAAAGGAGAAGTAAAACTGTTACTGTTTGCAGATGACATGATACTATACATAGAGAGTCCTAAAGATACCACCAGAAAACTACTGGAGCTAATCAATGAATTTGGTAAACTTGCAGGATACAAAATTAATGCAGAGAAATCTCTTGCATTCCTATACACTAATGATGAAAAATCTGAAAGAGAAATTAAGGAAACACTCCCATTTACCATTGTAAAAAAAATAATAAAATACCTAGGAATAAACCTACCTAGGGAGACAAAAGACCTGTATGCAGAAAACTATAAGACACTGATGAAAGAAATTAAAGATGATACCAACAGATGGAGAGATATACCATGTTCTTGGATTGGAAGAATCAATATTGTGAAAATGACTATACTACCCAAAGTAATCTACAGATTCAATGCAATCTCTATCAAATTACCAATGGCATTTTTTACAGAACTAGAACAAAAAATCTTAAAATTTTTATGGAGACAGAAAAGATCCCAAATAGCCAAAGCTGTCTTGAGGGAAAAAAACAGAGCTGGAGGAATCAGGCTCCCAGACATTAGACTATACTACAAAGCTACAGTAATCAAGACAGTATGGTACTGGCACAAAAACAGAAATATAGATCAATGGAACAGGACAGAAAGCCCAGAGATAAACCCACATACCTATGGTCAACTAATCTATGACAAAGGAGGCAAGGATTTACAATGGAGAAAAGACAGTCTCTTCAATAAGTTGTGCTGGGAGAACTGGACTGCTACATGTAAAAGAATGAAATTAGAACACTCCCTAACACCATAAACAAAAATAAACTCAAAATGGATTAGAGACCTAAAAGTAAGACCAGACACTATAAAACTCTTAGAGGAAAACATAGGAAGAACACTCTTTGACATAAATCACAGCAAGATCTTTTTTGACTCACCTCCTGGAGTAATGGAAATAAAAACAAAAATAAACAAATGGGACCTAATGAAACAAAAGTTTTTGCACAGCAAAGGAAACTACAAACAAGATGAAAAGACAACACTCAGAATGGGACAAAATATTTGCAAATGAATCAATGGACAAAGGATTAATCTCCAAAATACATAAACAGCTCATGCAGCTCAATATTAAAGAAACAAACAATCCAAAAATAGGCAGAAGACCTAAATAGACATTTCTCCAAAGAAGACATACGGATGGCCAAGAAGCACATGAAAATCTGCTCAACATCACTAATTATTAGAGAAATGCAAATCAAAACTACAATGAGGTATCACTTCACACCAGTTAGAATGGGCATCATCAGAAAATCTACAAACAACAAATGCTGGAGAGGGTGTGGAGAAAAGGGAACCCTCTTGCACTGTTGGTGGGAATGTAAATTGGTACAGCTACTATGGAGAACAGTATGGAGGTTCCTTAAAAAACTAAAATTAGAATTACCATATGACCCAGCAATCCCACTACTGGGTATATACCCAGAGAAAACCATAATGCAAAAAGACACATGCACCCCAGTGTTCATTGCAGTGCTATTTACAATAGCCAGGACATGGAAGCAACCTAAATGCCCATTGACAGATAAATGGATAAAGAAGATGTGGTACATATATACAATGGAATATTACTCAGCCATAAAAAGGAACGAAATTGGGTCATTTGTATAGATGTGGATGGATCCAGAGACTATCATACAGAGTGAAGTAGGTCAGAAAGAGAAAAAGAAATATTGTATATTAGCGTATATATGTGGAACCTAGAAAAATGGTACAGATGAACTGGTTTGCAGGGCAGAAATTGAGACCCAGATGCAGAGAACTAACGTATGGACACCAAGGGGGGAAAGTGGCGGGGGTGGGGGTGGGGGTAGGATGAACTGGGAGATTGGGATTGACATGTATACACTAATATGTATAAAATAGATAACTAATAAGAACCTGCTGTATAAAAAAAAAAACCCAACTCAAACAAAAATAAATAAATAAATTTTAAAAAAAGAATACACAGTAATATAGCCCACAGAATTTTAATATCCAATGAAAAGTTTTCAAGAGTTAAAATAAATTTATAAAATTATATGAGAACAAAAGAGATGTTATAAAAATATTGTTATATCTTTCTCGCACATATTATTTGCTTAATTGGTCTCACTATCAATTAGTACTAATCTCTTTTAACTAGTCCTATTGTTGTTTTGTTTATATAACAGCATTTATGGACCAGAAAAGTAAATAACAGAGAATAACATATAATTTCAAATAAATAACTATTTTCATATATTAATGTTTAAGTCATAAAACATGTATATACTATATATGATTTTATTATGCCCTTATACATTTTGTCTGGTATGACTGTGTCCCAGGTTGACTTTAAAAAATTGAGGTGATTCCCTGCCTTCTGAAAGCCAGGGTCTGGGTAGAATTCATTTCACAGAGCTCAGATGATGCTGCCAGGTCCACTCTCTTTCTCTGCCTGCTTTCTCTGGTTCCTCCTGCAGCCTGTGCTTACATTATCCTCACCCAGCAGTCCTAACCAGGAAAGTACTGGGACTGGGCTTCAGCAGATGCCCTGGACCACTTGCCTGGTGGTGTTCAGAGGGAGTTGCCAAGCCTGGATGTGCTCACCCGAGTGGGAGGGAGGCTGGAGGGAGCCAGCTCCCTCAAACACTGGTTACGGGAGTGGAGAAGTGCTTCCCTAAAGGGAAACTGGGGGGCTCTTACCAGAAGGGGGAATAGATGACGCGCAGGCAAAAGCATCCTCAGCTGTCCGTTACCCGGTCAGCTGCGAGCCAAAGTGCTTTCCACTAAATCGTTTTTGTCCAGCTCCCTGGAGCCAAACAAGCACGCATCCATTTTATCACTTACCGTATTATATTGAGATGATCTATCGATGTGTCTCTCTTACCGATTTGACAGTGAGTTTCTCAAGGTCAGGGACTACGTCTGATTCCCGCTCTGTCCCCAGCGCCTTGCACTCAGCCAGGCACATCGTATATGCTCAGTAATGTCCCTGGGATCCTGCTCTTGCCTCTGTTCTCAGCTCTCACGTCACATGTGCCTCGCACAATCTCTTCCACTCCTATGGCGTTCAATCCCTAGCTCCAGCACAGACCTTCCCCCTGACTTGGTTGTCCCAAAGGCAGCTCAAACTCCATCCGTTGGAAATTGAACTCGCCGTCTTCATCCTAAACATTCTCCTTCACTGCTCCTCTTCTCAGCAACGGCACCATGTCACTCCATGCACTACGCTCCCATCTGCCACAATCAGTCATTCCCCGAGTGTAGGATCAGTCCTGCCTCCCAAATACCTGTCAATTTTCCCGACATCCCCATCTCACTGCCCTGCCCCCCACCATATCCAGGCCTCAGCCTCCCTCCCCAGATGTCCTGCACCAGGTCTCCCTCAGCCCGCCCCTCCTCCGTAACCATACTCCAGCTCAAAGCCCTCCGGTGCATCACCTTCACCTTCAAGCCCACACCAGCAGCACTTCAACCCTGCGGGCTCCAGCCCCCTCTCGGTGTCTTTCCTCCTTCTTCAGGTGCCAACCCCCTCTTGTCCTTGGAGACCAAGCTCGCCTCCAAGAAGCCTTCTATGATACACAGCCTTGTCCCCTAGCTGAGAGCCTTGCCTCTGGCTTCCTAGGTTCTCTGTGCTTTTCTCTTCCCTACTGTGTGCCCGCTGTTGTATTCGACAGCAATTTGGCTTCCCGTGGTAATACCTCTTGGTTAGACAGTCAGTCTCTCTACTTACCAGTCTCTCCCTCTAGACTGTGAGTGCTGAGAGGGCAGGATGATACCCCTTGTTGCTGGCACTGCAGTCAGAGTTTATCACAGGGTTGGCACGTAGTAGGTGCTCATCAATTGTTACGTGGAAGATCGGCGGACCAGGGACAGCAGAGGTTGGCAAACTTTGTAAAAGGCCAGATAGGAAATATTTTAGTCTTTGCAGGTCCTATGGTTTCTGTTACAACAAGGAAGCAGCCGCGGACAATAATAAATAACATGTGTTTGCAAAATCAGGCAGCCGGCTGGATTTAGCCCGTGGATTATAGTTTGCCAGCCCCTGAAATACGGGGATGAGCTCTCCCAGTGCCTGGGGACAACTTCCACCTCACTTTCGTGCCCAGTGAGACCCATGCCTACTTGCTGTTCTGACCAGCATCCCTTCTCAGTCCAGCTCCCAAGGCCCTTCCCCCACCTTCTGCTCTCACCCTCCCAACCCATTCCACTCTCTGTGCCTCGTCACCTCCTTCAGGCTCGAAGCTACCTGTGACTCAGGATGCAGCCTTCTTTCCCTGGGGCTCCTCCTGCCCAGACACTGGGACTCCCCATCATTCCCACCTTGACACAATGACTACCCCTTTGGACAAAGGAATGACAAGCAGATATTTACCATGAATAGCATTTCCTCAGCTGATCAGAAGCACTTTCCTTTGCAAAGCAGTTTACCTTTAGCTGTGTTCCCTGAGGTCTTTCCCCTAAAGGCTTGGCCGTCCTGGTCCCCGCCCTGGCAGAGGCATGGCGTGCCAGTCAGCAGCGTTGGTCTCCAGGAAGATGAGCGTTTGCAGAGGGTTAGTTGCCTCTCCAGAAAACCGGGGAGGGACAGGTATAGAAAAAGCATGGGGGGTTTTGTTTTATGATAGGCTGGGGGAGTGGAGAGAAGATGTTAGCCAAGGCATCCGTCCTTGCCCAGCCCCACGGCCTAGGCTGAGCTCCTGATTAGGCAGGTGGCAGGAGCATTTATGTGAGAGACTTTGAGCCTCTGAGCCCCAGCATAGCTGCTGTGGGGCCCATGCATTGGAGCTGAGCGCCACTCTGGCACCCAGGGGCTGACAGAGGAACACTGGAAGACAGCACCCTGGGAAGGACACTGGCGTTCTCCCCAGGGCACCATCAAGTCCCTTTGGTGTGGTTTTGTGGGCAAAGGAGCTCAGCGTCAGGGATGGAATGGGGGAGGGGGAGCGGCGTGGGTGCAGCCAGGCACCCACTGCTCGGGGAAATGTTTGCGCTTATTCCTGGGCTTCCCCTCCAGAGATCCTGCTGTCCCCAGTAAAAGTGGGGTCTGTGACCAAGGAGGAAGGGAAGAGTGGTTGTCAGGGGTGGGCAACCAATGATTTCACCACACTGGGATGTTTCCTTACAGGGACATCTGAGAAGTCACCATTTGTTCTGCAGCTGGCCCTGGGGGTGAAGAGCAAGATGAGGAATGGAGAGGATGGAGACAGCTATGGAAACTGGGCCAGTGGAAGGAGGGGAGACACGCCATAGACGTCAGCCAGGTATGAAGAGGCAGAGGCACCCCCAGTTATACAGGTCGGGTCGCTGAGGCCCAGAAAGGGCAGGTGACCTGCCCACAGTCACACAGCAACGTCTTGCATCCCCAGGCTGGGCGTTTCCCCATGTTAGAGCCACCGAGTTCATCACAGGCCCTGGGGGGTCCCCACAGTTATCTGCCTTGTGAGGTGAATGGCAGTGTGTCTCTGGGCCCCGGGTGCCCACTGGGGCTGCCCAGACCCTGCAGAGCAGCCTGGAATCTGCCTTCCTTCCTCTGAGGAGGAAGAGGCCAAGTTTTCTCATACAAATGGAGAGAGGCAGGAGCCAACAACACATCCTGGTACAAACCAGCCAACTTAATATATTTAGAAGTCGAAGGAGAAACCGGCAGACAGACAGAATTCCTGCCAGTCCAGGGCCTGGCCCCTCCTCAGGCTGACCATCCCGTCTGGATGAGGGGACAGGTGCCCTCTCGTCCTCTCAGTCTTTCTCTGTCTTGAGGATAAGAGGTCAGATCATAGGTAGGATTTTCCAAGGAGAAATCTCTTTCCTTGGTGATTTTTAAAAATAAGAGAAAACTGCCTAAGTGTGCCGGAAAAGAAGGGGGTGTGGTCTGGAGGCAGGAGAAGGGTCAAGGTGGCCCTTTGATGAGTCTGAACGGTTGCAATCCAGGCTTCTGCGGTTTGGAGACGGGCGATGCTGGGCCCTGACCACGTGCTGCAGTTAGCGCAATCACCACCAGGTGGCAGGTCTGTCCACTTCTAACGGATGAGGACTCCGGCTGCTGGGAACTCAGATGGGTTACCGCATTTGTTTATTCATCCATCATTTATTCATTCGTGGTTTTTATTCCCCAAGCACTTTGGACTCCTCACATGTGCCAGCAGGCATTGTGCTAGGTGTAAGGAGGAAACAAAAGTGGCCGAGACAAGGGCTCTGTTGTAGGCATCTCGCACAGCTCCTCTCTACTCGGCAGCCCGTCCCTTGCGCAGACGAGGGTCGGTAAGGGCAGCTAGGTGTCTGTGGGTCAGGCCTGCTGCCTCGGTCGCTTCCTACTGCAGCCACGTGGAATGGTGCCCCTTGCCTCTGTTCTGCAGCAAGAACCAACGGGCAGTGGGCCCTGAGCGAGGTTTGGATGGCCTCCCATCCCTGTGTCGGGTCGCTCGCAGCGGGTCTCAGGTGTAGCCGCACAGAGGTCCCCGGGGGGCTGCGGTTTTCTCTATCTCTGTTCCTCCTCCAACCAGGCCCAACCTCCAGCCACCAGCCCCTCCCCTCCCCTCGTCCTCCCATGCACGGCTCTGTTCTGGCAGCTTTCCTCAGAACCGTGCATGCAGAGAGCAGAAAGCGGGCCGCTGGAGCAGACCCAGGTCCTGCGTGCCCTGGGGTCACTGTGCGCCTTCTGCCTTCCTGAAACCTGGCTCCTACCCCACCCCTGCTCTGGGTAACCAGGGCCAGTGTTTACCTCCAGAGCCCTGGTCCCCTGTGTGCTGGAAGCATTGAGTCTTGTCCCTGGTGGCGCAGTGGTTGAGAGTCCGCCTGCCGATGCAGGGGACGCGGGTTCGTGCCCCGGTCCGGGAAGGTCCCACATGCCGCGGAGCGGCTGGGCCCGTGAGCCGTGGCCGCTGAGCCTGCGCGTCCGGAGCCTGTGCTCCGCAGTGGGAGAGGCCACAACAGTGAGAGGCCCGCGTACCGCAAAAAAAAAAAAAAAAAAAAGAACACGCCCAAGAGTGTCCATGGGTCCAAGTAACTGCCTTGAATTGAATCGGAGGACCCCCTGGACCAACCTCAATGAGGACCGCAGGAGCCCCAGTCTGCTCCTTACACACCGGAACTCCAGACCCAGCAGGGGTGTGGTAGCACCCACTGAGGTCACTTTTTGGACAGGGCCCCCAGATGGCTTCCTTGGCCAGCAGCCACGGAGCCCTGTCCTCTGGAAGAGTGCCAGCCACTGTTTGGCCTTGCTTCCCACTCCCCTCTCTTCCTGCTCCAGCTTCCCTGGCAACTGGGAACCCCCTCGCTCAACCCAGCCCCCTGCCTTCTGACACATGGTTCAGCTCAGCTAGAAAGCATCTGGCCATGCCCATGGCCCTGGCATCTGGCCCGTTACCCTACATGAGGAGCACCCCTCCCTCACACCTTCCGTGCAGCTCCTCCGTTAGAATTATATCTGTTGGAAACTTCCCGACTCTCAAGAAAATCCCCTCTGTAGGTGGGGGTGGCAAAGCACCCCAGCCCCAGTACTCAGTGCCAGGTAGAGTGGGAGTCCTGATCTTATCGGTTCATCACATTCCTAACATTCCCCGTGGGCAGGGAAGGAGGGGAGGACAGAAGAGGAGAATGCTCTTGACTTCAACATCCTGTGTCTCTGTTTGCTCCAGTGTCTCCCCGCCACCGCCACCACCACCCCAAGCCCAGGGCCCAGGGCCCCTCCATGTGCCTCCCAGGCCCTCGAATCTTGGACCCCATGTCTAGTTCCTCATCCTTTTCTAGTCTCTTCTGAGAGTTCTCCCAAAGCCCCCTTCCAAACTATGCAGGACCAGAAGTGAGGGTCAGCTTCTCCACCCACCTCCCATCTCTACCAGCCCCAGCCCCCCTCCCTCTCTTGCCAGAGGAGGGGCTGCCTACCCACATTCTTTACACAGCATCTGTGGATATTCGAACAAAGTTGTCCTTTACCTAAAACACATACACCTCCCTCTGCCCTCTGGCCACCTCCCAACTCCTGGCCAGAGAGCAGTGGCTGAAGAGGGGCTGGGATCCAGGAACCCCGAGTTCTAATTCTGGCTCCTGCCACTAACTTACTGACCTGAAGCTTGTCACCACCCTGTTCTGAGCCTCAGTTTCCCTGAGGAATGACAGGAATGGACTGGTGGTCTCATGTTTCTGAGCCTAAGGGGAACACCTAGTGACCCCTTAGACTAGACTGAAGCTTGGTGGAGGACGTGAAGGGGAGTTATCAGGGAGGTGCTCCCCCTTTGGAGACAGCTCCATTTTGGTTTTTGAGTGAGGAGCAGGCCATTCCCAGGGGTGCTCCTCCCCCAAGTGTTCCCCACCCCAGGTCCTCCTTCTCTTATCAGAAAAATGTGTCCAAAAAAGAAGTACCATGGGGCTTCCCTGGTGGCACAGTGGTTGAGAGTCCACCTGCCGACGCAGGGGACACGGGTTCGTGCCCCGGTCCGGGAGGATCCCACATGCCGCGGAGCGGCTGGGCCCATGAGCCATGGCCACTGAGCCTGCGCATCTGGAGCCTGTGCTCCACAACGGGAGAGGCCACAACAGTGAGAGGCCCACGTACAGCAAAAAAAAAAAAAGAAGTACCATGAAGAGTATCTCCAAACACACACACACACACACACACACACACACGCACACAGAGCCAACATCAAGCTTCATGGTGAATTACTGTAAACTTTTCTATGAGATCAGGAATGAGACAAGGATTTCACTATCACCACTTCTGACTAGCACTACACTTGGAAGTCCCAGACAGGGCAATGAGGCAAAAAATAAAAGTTATAAGAACTGTAAAGGAAGAAATAAAACTACCAGTATTTTGGGGTGGGGAGGGGTGTTAAATCATTTATCTTATTTTTTTTATTATTGAATGAAATTCTTTAAATTCTATAGTGCTTTACAATTTTCAAAAGTTTCACACACATAATTCATGTAATCCCATAATAACCCTTTTTCTCCCTACCCTTATATTGCCCCTCTCCCCTTCCCTCTCCCCACTGGTAACCACTAGTTTGTTCTCTATATCTGTGGGTCTGTTTCTTCTTTGTTGTATTCACTAGTTTGTTGTAGTTTTTAGATTCCACATATAAGTGATATCATACAGTATTTGTCTTTCTCTGTCTGACTTATTTCATTTACCATAATGCCCTCCAAGTCCAACCTTTGCTGCAAATAACAGAATTTCATTCTTTTTTATGACTGAGTATTCCATTGTGTGTATATGTGTGTGTTTGTGTGTATCACATCTTCTTTATCCATTCATCTGTTGATGGACATTAGGTTGCTTCCATACTTTGGTAATTGTACATAATGCTGCTATGAACATTGGGAAAACTACTAATATTTAGATGACATATGATACACAGACAAAATCCATAAAATATACAAAATATTAGACTAAATAAGTGAATTTAACAAGGTCACTGGATACAAGATCAGTATAAGAAATCAAATGTTCTTCAATATACTATCAATGTACAATTAGGGAAAGGAATTTTTTTAAAAACACCATTTATACACCTTAAGATTAGCAAATACCTACCTAGAAATAAATCTAACCAAAATAGTGCAAGAATAGTCAATACACAGAAAACCACAAAACATTACTGAGAAATACTTTAAAATACCTAAATTAACAGAGGGGTATACCATGTTCATGGATTGGAAGACTAGATATTGTAAAGGTGTTCATCCTCCACAAATCAATCTATAGATTCAATGCAGTCCCAATCAAACTCCTAGTGAGAATGTGTATGTGTGTGAGTTTGTGTGTGTAACTTGGCCAGTTGATTCTAAATTTACCCCTATAAAAAAAAATAAAATTTATACAGAAATGCAAAAGACCAAGAAACACCAAAACACTCTTGAAGAAGAGCAAAGCAAAAGAACTCCAGCACCAGATATTAAGACAGCGTGGTATTAGTGCAAGAATAGACCAGATAGAACAAAATACAGAGCCCCAAAACAGATCCACACAAATATGGCCACATGATGTTTTTTTTTTTTTTTTTTTTTTTTTTTTGCAGTACGCGGGCCTCTCACTGTTGTGGCCTCTCCCCTTGCAGAGCACAGGCTCCGGATGCGCAGGCTCAGTGGCCATGGCTCACAGGCCTAGCCGCTTGGCGGCATGTGGGATCTTCCCGGACCGGGGCACGAACCCATGTCCCCTGCATTGGCAGGCGGACTCTCAACCACTGCGCTACCAGGGAAGCCCCGCCACTTGATTTTTGACACAGATGATACTGCTATGCTATACTGGGGAAAGAATGGTCTTTTCAAAATGGTGCTGGGTCAATTGGATATTCATTTGGAAAAAAAGTATCTTTTAAAAATTGAAGTATAATGGACATACAACATTATATTAGTTTCAGGCGTACAACATAATGATTCTACATTTGTATACATTGCAAAATGATCACCACAATAAGTCTAGTTATTATCTGGAGAAAAGATATCTTGATCCCTATTTCACATCACACCAAAAATAAATTCAGGATAAGTTTAGTTCTAAATATAAAAGGTAAGGAAACTGGAAGAAAGTATAGAATATCTTCATGCCTTTGGGGTGGGCAAAGGTTTCTTAAACAGAACACACAAAGTACTAACCATAATGGAAAACAACTTGATAAATTATTCTCCACAAAAATTAAGAACTTCTATTTATCACAAGTCACCATGAAGAAAGTGAAAAGGCAAACTACAGAGTTGGAGAAGATATTTGCAATGCAAAGGGCTTGTGTCCAGGGCTTGTCTTGCAGATCAATAGGAATAAGATGGACAACCCAATCAGAAAATCAAGAGGCTTGAATAGGCACTTCACAAATAAGGCTTTGCAAATGGCCTGTAAACATCTGGGAAGATGTTCAATATCATCAGTCACCAGGGAGATGCAGACACCATAAGGAGCTAAAAGGGAAAAGACCGACACTATTAAGTGTTGGCAGGATGTGAAGCACGTAGCACTCTTGTACCCAGCCGGTGGGAGTAAGTTGGCACAGCCACTTTGGAAACCTTTATGGCAGCATCAACTAAAGCTGAACTTATCCAACCCCTATGGCCTAACAATTTCCCATCTGGGCATGTATCCAACAGAAAGGCATACATTATGCCCCAAAAGACAGGGGCAAGAGTGTTCACCACGGCACTGTGGTCAGCAGCCACAAATTTTAAAAGCTGGATGTCCATCAGCAGTAGGATAGACAGATAAAGGATGATATGTTCACATGATGGTGTATTATACAGCAACTCAAAGGAACAAACTACAACTACAAGAAACGACATGGAGGATCTCACAAGCTTAACGCTGAACAACAACAAAAAAAAGCCAGACACAGAAGAACACATATTGTACGATGCTGTTGATAGAAAGTTCAAAACCAGGCAAAACTACTCTGTGGTGGTAGAAGTCAGGGTGGTGATTACCTTTAGGGAAAGCAGAGATTAGGGGGAGGCAAGAGGGGCTTTGGGGGATGCTGGAATTAATCTATTTTTTTGAGCTGCATTCTGGTTACATATTGTGTTCATTTTTTGTTTTAGAAGTTTGATTTTTTGTTGATGTTGATCGTGCCATATGCCGTGTGGGATCTTTTATTTATTTATTTATTTGGCCGCACCGGGTCTTAGTTGCAGCACGCGGCATCTTAGTTGTGGCATGTGGGGTCTTTAGTTGTGTCATGCGGACTCAGCTGCGGCATGCATGTGGGATCTAGTTCCCTTACCAGGGATCGAACCCGGGACCCCTATGTTGGGAGTGCAGAGTCTTAACCACTGGACCAGCAGGGAAGTCCCACATATTGTGTTCATTTTGTGAAAACCCATGCACTTTTCTGTCTGTATGTTACACTTCAATAAAACATTCACATTACAACAAAATTAAATGGTGGCCCAGAGAGACCTGTGAACTTGCTCAGGGTCACACAGCTCTTAGACCGGCAGTTAAAGTCCTAGGTTCTTACTCCTGCTTTGTTCCCCCCCATCTATGTGGAGTGGGAAGAAAACAAAACCACAGTTGCTGTTATAAAAGCTGACAGCAGAATTCCCCTGAGAGGAGGCTATGCTTGGGAAATAACTTTCTGGGCTCTCTCTGGACATGAAAGGAAGAGCAGCCTGGCCCCAGCTAACAGCCTGGAGCACTCGGGGTTTCAGGGGAGAGTTTTTGAAGAGAGATGTGGGCGGGGCGGGAGGGTGGGGGGAGACAGAGAGACAGAGAGAGGCTGAGAACCAACAAGATGGTGGGTGACCAGGGTGAGATGAAAACATGGCGGCTGGCCGTGAGAGGAGAGGGCAGCCGTGGGGCTTGAAGACCAGTGGTATCTGATATTCATCACTCCCCTCCCTCCTCCAGCACCCCCACCCCGCAGGAATGATCCTCCACCTTCACTGCCTTGGGTGACTAGTATTCAAGGAGGAATTAAGGAAGGAGGGGGTGCATTCCACACCTGGGCTGACAAAGTGCAGGGCCAACAGCCCACAGGTGAGAGGCAGAGAAGACAATTCAGCAAAAGCCAGACCCTCGGGGTGGGGGGCTCATGCTCTTCCAGTATGATTTTTTTTTTTTTTTTTTTTTGCGGTACGCAGGCCTCTCACTGCCATGGCCTCTCCCGTTGCGGAGCACAGGCTCCGGAGGCGCAGGCTCAGTGGCCACGGCTCACGGGCCCAGCCGCTCCGCGGCATGTGGGATCTTCCCGGACCGGGGCACGAACCCGTGTCCCCTGCATCGGCAGGCGGACTCCCAACCACTGTGCCACCAGGTAAGCCCCCAGTATGATTTTTATTGTGAGAAGGGGAAGGGTGAGCCTAGAAATCTGGAGCACTCGAGTTCCCTGGGTGACTGACCCTTGGGTTTCATGTGAAGCAGGCAGGGGAGCTTGGATGTGGTTTAGGGCCCATTGCACTCAGCTAACTTCCCCAAGCCCTTTCCTGCACTGGTGCAGGCTGTAGAAGGTCAGACCTTTCAGCCAGATGTTACACAGACACACAAACACCGTGGAGCATGTCAGTGACCAAAGGCCAAGATGGCTGGAGGAGGCCATGGAGATTCACCTTGCCGACATCTGGGAGCTTGAAGGAGCCCCCCTTCCCAACCCACCCCCACCCCTGCCCTGTCCAGGCCTATCCTTGGGTGGAAGGACTCTGACACTCAAAGAAACAGGGGTTCAAGGCCCCAAGAGAAGAGTCAGCAGCCCTGAGGAACTGAGACTGAAGGCGGCGGGCGGCGGGGGGGGGGCTTCAGCTCCCCCCAGGGCAAGTGGGAGGACGCTTACCACAGTATCTCCTTTGCCTCTCACAATTTAGAAACCCCAGTCACCTGCAGTAGGTCTAGTTTGTTGGCGCAGAGGTGCAGGACCTCTCTTCTCTCAAACCTGTCACTCACAGGACCCCAGTCGATCAGCAGGAAGACTGCAGGAGGCAGTGCTAGACCATTTCTTTCTCACTGATGAGGCTCTGAGAGGCTCCAGCCCAGACACAGCTGGGAAGTCATGGGGGTGCAGGAGAGGCCGGCCCTGGGTGAGGTGGCAGGAGGGCAAGGAACGTGCTTTGCTCCTGGCGGTTAAGGAGGCTCCAGGTCGGTGTGGGAGTGCGGGGGCAGCAGTGGTGGACACAGCCCCCAAGAGGGATAGGACCCTCCTCATGGAGGCCCGTCTCCAAATGTCACCTCCTCCAGCAAGCCTTCCCAGATGCCCTCATTAAAGAGGCTGTCCCCATCCTCATCCCCAACCCGTGCTCCCAAACACAGGCACACCAGCCCCCCACCTGAGTGGAGGGCCTGCTCTGCCTGTCTCCCCACTGAGCACTGAGTGACCTCTGAAGAGCAGGGCCAAGGGCTCCTCCGGGTCTCCCCCAGGCTGCCGAGGTGCGCTCCGCACAGGGCAGGTGCCCACCAGCACTTTCTGGGTCAACCAGAGACGGGTCCACACCACCTGGAAGACTTCCTGAGGGAGGGGGCCCCGGAGAGGCAGGAGGACCTTCCAGAATTTAGGGGAGAAGAGGGGGTGCTCGGATCTCCTCTGACAGCCACATGCCCACTGAACCCTGATTCTAGGGCAGACCTGCCCTTGCTGCCCTGGCTGGGGACCAGCCCATCCCCATAACTAGTCCCAGCCAGGGAAGCCCAGGTCTGGGGAGGAGAGGCCGTGACTGGGCAGAGGGCCCATCCTTCCCTGGAGCCCTTGGACCCACAGGGCCTGGAGCCTCTCAGGCCCACAGCCCCTCCCCCCGCTGGCCAGAGCTGAATGGGGCTCCCCAGGAGGCAGGCGGTGCTGCTTCCCCCTCTGTCCCCAGGGGTGTTATCAGGGAAAGGGTGGCCTTCAGGGAAGGGGAGCAGGTGTTTGCCTGGTTGGGAGAGGCTTGGCTGAAGTTCAAGTTTAGCTACTTAAACATGCCAAGGGGGAAAGAGGTGTTGTTTGCTCCTATGTTGCTGCCTCAGACCTCCCAGGGCACGGGTGGGGCCGGACGGGACCGAGAAAGCTGAGCGTCTGGTCCTCAACACGCTATGGGGATGCACAGCCACTTCTCCTGGCCCGGCCCCTCCTTCCACCAGACCTCTCTTGGGTGGGTGGCACCTGGATTCTTGTCCCAGCCTGTCCGTGCAGAGATGAGAGATGAGGAGAGAGGGGACAGAGAGGCAGAGGAAGACAGGACTAGAAGGCAGAGGTGGGTGATGGGGGCAGAGGAGGGGACAAGGGAGAAGGCTCGAGAAGGCTGTCGGGCAGAGGCCCTGGGAGTGGAGCAGGGCTGCCCAGTTTCCTGGCCCAGAGGGAGGGAGCTACACAGGTCTGGCCCCTGTACACTGCCCAGGAAGAGTATCGTAATCTTCTGGGGCCAGCCCCTGCCTCTGGCGCCCCAGGGCAGTTCTGAGGGTGTGTCTGAGGCTGCCACGCATGATGGGGCGGTGTGCCCTGGGTGGGGGCCGCTTGTGAGGCCGACAGGCCTGGGATGGCACCCCCAGCCCTGTCAAGCTCCTTGATTGTTTTTTCCTGTCAGCTCTGCCTTCAGGGACGGCCTCCCGCCCAGGATGTAAGGCAGGCAGCAGCTTGTCTGACCCAGCCTGGCCCTGGGGGAGCCCCCTCCTAGGGGGCTGAATAACTCAAGCCAGTGTGACAAGAGAGACTCTTCCCACCGTCATCCCGGGAGCCAGGGAGGGCCCCCTCCCTGCCCCCAGCTCTCTGACCTCTCCCCTGAGAGCAGGCCCGGAGCCTCTGGGATGCAACCAGATTCCTGCTGGGCTGGTGGGCTGTGGGAGGATCAGGAGGCTGGCTACTGTTCTCTGCATCTCCCATCCCCCTCAGAGGGTGAGCCAGGCTCCTGCCTCCTCCGGCTTCCCCTCCCCGTGTCCAGGGCCTGCTTGCCTGAGTGAGACAAGAGTAATGGATGCAGCCAGGGCCTGACCCAAGTTCCTTGGCTCTGGGCCCAGCGCCAGGAACACAGTCCGTAAATATTTGGGGAGTGAATGGTGCCCGCCCCTCCCCACACAGCCGACTCATATAGCCACAGAAGGCTTGGTGCCCGTCTTCATCAGCCTTGCTGATGGATGTTCTTCCTAAAATCTAGCCTCCGTCCTTCAGGGGCCCCTTTACTTGGTATTGGGACCGAAATGAACTGGTCTGGCCTTTGGAAAGTTAACCATGGTCCTCATCCCGCTCCACTCTGCCCCCTCCTGGAGAGTTGTCTGCCCGCTGTCACCCTGTCTGGAAGGGCTCAGCCCTGGGTGGGTGCCCCAAAACTCCTTGGGAGTCCCCTTTCCTGCCCTACCGGGAGCCTGGAGGGGAACAGCAGCCTTCAACTCCCCGTCTCCCGTGGCCTCAGATCAAGACAACAAGGATGTCTTTTGAAGGAAGTCTCTGGATAGCTCCCATGCCAGGCAGCTGGGAATTGGAGGGAACCAGCGGCCGCCGGCTGCAGGGGGATGGCTGAGGTAGTCTCAGGGTGCTCCCCGCCCGCACTCCTAGAGCCTTGGGACAGGCTACGGAGCAGGAGAGCTGGAGTCGGGGCAGGCAAGAAGGTGCTCGTGTGTGCTCTTCCAATTTTGCTCTGTGGGTCTGCCCTCACTTCATGATACTCCCCTGGCCCACTGTCTTGTCATGCAATATGCATGGGATAGAGTATGCAGTAAGTAGTCAATAAATGTTAACCATTATTACTAAGACTTTTAAGACTCAAAGACCAAGTTCTCCACGTTCCCTCAGCCCTGAGTTCCGGGTGTGCTTCTCATTGCCTGGGGGAAGGAAGGCTGTGTAGGAAATAATATACTTTGGGACTGGACAAACCCCTGCCCCAACCTGCCTGCCCTCAGCAGGCCGACCTGCTCCCAGCCACTGTTGCCCTCCCCACCGGGTTCTCATGGGACCCCAGATCTGGGGTCTTCCTCCATAGTCCTCCAGCCTTGCCAGCCTGGTGCCCATCCCACTTCCAGGAAGAAGGACGTAAACACTGCTGAGATAGATTAGAGCCCCAGCATCCTCTCCGGAAGTACCAGGATACTTGGGGTTCCTGTCTGGGTCAGGGAGGTCTGGGAATTCCTAGGGCTTGGGTTAGGGAGCCCAGGGAGTGGGGAAGCACCCATTCCAGGAGCTAAGGAGAGAGGGAGCAGGGTGGTCCCACCCAAAGGTGGCATTTAGACCCCTACCACCTCTGCCTGCATACCTAATGGGTGTGAAATGGTATCTCCTTGTGGTTTTTTTTTTTTTTGCGGTACGCGGGCCTCTCACTGCTGTGGCCTCTCCCATCGCGGAGCACAGGCTCCGGACGCGCAGGCCCAGCAGCCATGGCTCACGGGCCCAGCCACTCCGCGGCATGTGGGATCTTCCCGGACCGGGGCACGAACCTGTGTCCCCTGCATTGGCAGGCGGACTCTCAACCACTGCACCACCAGGGAAGCCCTCTCCTTGTGGTTTTGATTTGCATTTCCCAGATGACTAACGATGTTGAGCATCCTTTTTTTTTTTTTGAGCATCTTTTTTTAAAGCGCTTATTGGCCATTTGTGTATCTTCTTTGGCAAAATGTCTATTCAAATGCTTTTTAACCACCTTGCTGGCACGAAGCCACTAGGCTGTCCTGCCTGCATCCATTCTCCCCGTAGCAGCCTGTCCTTTGCTAAGTGAGGTTCTAGCCAGGCTCTTCCCTGCTTAAACCTTTAATGGCTCCCCACTGCTTACAGCTGAACTTGCCAAACTGTGTCCTGTGAAAAGTGTTTGGGGAGAGGTCAGGAGAGGTTCCTTTGAAGATGGTTCCATGGTCAAATTATGGTCACAATTTGGGGAAATGCTACGTCCTCTCACCCATGCCAGGAGTTTGCCAACACATGTTGGCCCAAGGAAGTCCCAAGGCAAACATTCCCCTCCTTAACTCAGCATTTCCCAAACGAATTTGATGATAAATTCACACTCTCCTCACCTTGTATTTTCTTTTTCACAGCTTTATTGAGATAGAACTCACAAATCATACAACTGACTCATTTAAAGCATGCAATTGAATGGTTTTTAGTATCGTCACAGAGATGTGCAGACATCACTAGTATCAATTTGGGAACATTTTCATCAGCCTCAAAAGAAACCCCATACCCCAACCTGTCCCCCTTATCCCTCCCTCTCGTCTCTGGACAGCTACTAATCTACTTTCTATCTCTATATTTGCCTGTTCTGGACATTTCATAGAAATTGAATCATACTAGATGCAGCCTTTTGTGAGTGTCTTCTTTCACTCAGCGAAATGTTTTCATGGTTCACCCATATTGTAATGTGTATCAGTACTTCATTCATTTTCATGGCCAAATAATTGTCCATAGTGTGGATAAGCTACATTTTGATTCATCAGTTGATGGACATTTGTGTTGTTTTTACTTCGGAGCTATTTTGAATAATGCTGCTATGAACATTCATGTACAAGTTTCTGTGGGAACGTGTGTTTTCATTTCTCTTGGGGTATATACTTGGGAGTGGAATTGCTGGGTCAAATGGTAACTCTATGTTTAACTATTTGAGGAAATTCCAGGCTATTTTGAAGCCATTGCATCATTTTACATTCCCACCAGCAGCGTATTAGGGCTCCAGTTTCTCCACATCTTTGCCAACACTTATCTGACTTTTTGGTTCTAGCCATCCTTGTGGGTGTGAAGTGGTATCTCATTGTGGTTTGATTTGCATTTCCCTAATTATTAGAGATGTTGAGCATTTCTCATGTGCTTGTTGACCATTTGTATGTCTTCTTTGGAGAAATGTCTATTCAGATCCTTTGCCCATTTTTAAACTGGGTTACTTGTCTTTTTATTATTGAATTGTAAATGCTATTTATATATTCCAGATACAAATCCCTTATCAGATATATGATGGATCAATATTTTATTTCATTCTATGGGTTATCTTTTTGCTTTCTTAAAGGTGTCTTTTTATTTATTTTTATTATTTATTTATTTTTATTTATTTAGGCCATGCCACATAGCATGCAGGATCTCACCCATGCCCCCTGCCGTGGAAGCACGGATTCTTAACCACTGGACCACCAGGCAAGTCCTTAAAGGTGTCCTTTGAAGCACAACTTTGATTAAGTTCAGTGTCTCAATCCATTCTGGCTGCTATAATGAAATACCTCAGACTAGGTAGCTTCTAAACAACAGAAATTTATGTCTCACAGTTCTAGAGGCTGAAAGTCCAAGATCAGGGTGTCAGCATGGTCAGGTGAGGGCCCTCTTCTGGGTTGCAGACTTCTTGTTCTAGCCTCACGTGACGAAAGGAGCTAGGGAGCTCTGTGGGCCTCTTTTATAAGGATACTAATCCCAGTCACGAGGGCTTTGCCCTCATGACCTTATAACCTCCCAGAGGTCCCACCTCCTAAAATCATTGCCTTGGGAATTAGGATTTCAACATATGAATACGGGTGGGGGGATGGGGACACAAACATCCAGCCCACAGCATTCAGTTTATCTATTTTTTCTTTTGTTGTTTGTGCTTTTGGTGTTATAACTAAGAGTCCATTGCCAAATACAAGACCACAAAGACGAACCCCTATGCTTTCTTCTAAGAGTTGTACAGGTTTACCTCTTATATTTAGGTCTTTGATCCATTTCGAGTTAATTTTTGCATAGGATCTGACGTAGTGATTCAACTTCATCCTTCTGCATGTGAATATCCCAGTCCTTCCCTGCAGCCCACCTTGTGTATTTACAAAACCTCCAGTAGCATCTCATGGAACCCTGGTGCTTCAGGGAACACCAATTGGGAATTGCCAACCTATATGATCAGGTCCAAGTTTCTTAGCCTAGCCAAGGCCTCTCACCATCTGCCCCCAACTGGCCTCTTGCTGTTCCTTAGACTTGCACTGGGTTTTTCTGCCTCCAGGCCTTAGTATATACTGTTCTAACACTGCACCCAACCACTATCACATTCACACACACCATCCACCTTTTCCTACTGAAATTCACTCATCTTCTAAGGGATAATAATAGCTAACATTTATTGAGCACTTGCTATGTACCTCTTTCCTAAGCGCTTTATTTGTAGTATTATCTCATTTAATGCTTACACTAACCCTATGACGTATATACGCCTATTATCCTCATTTTATAGGTGAGGGAATCGAAGTTCAACATGGGTAAGTAAACTGCCCAAGGTTGCACAGTTAGCAAGTGATGGAGGGAGAATTTAAACCCAGACCGTCTGCCTCCAGAGGCCCTGCTCTAACTAATCACTGCCCTCCAATCAACCTTCGTTTATCACCCCCACTCTGCCCACTACTTCATTGGTACCAAAATATATTTACTGAACTCTACTATGTAGTTTGCTGAAATACCAAGTTAGCAAATGAGTAAAAGAATGAATAGAACTTCATTGTCAGAGCTGGAAGGGCTTCAAGCTTCCTGGAATGTGGGGTACACTCCAGGATAACAGGCTCTGTGACTCACCCAGGGTCACAAGGTGGGGCAGAAACCATGTCAGGACGAGGTCTCTACCTCCTGCTGGTAGCTTTGATGCCATGCCTGCTGTGTCTCCATTCAACATACGTTTATTGAGTTCCTTGCCTGTGCCAGGCCCCAGTCTGAGCCCCATCTGAGACAAACAGAACAAGACCCCTGGGACCCTGCCCTGTCTCTCTCCCCGGGGACAATGGGGCTTAGGCCTGGCAGGGTTCCTCCAGGGTTTCAAGGGCCATTCCCTGGGCTCCGACCCAGCTTTCCCTGTTCCCTTGGAGGAAGAGCTGAGAATGGGAGATGGCAGGCAGTCAGGGGCACAGAGCTGGCCGGGAGGAAGGGCCCCAGCTCCAGTTCTTTTCCTGGCACCCTTGTTTGCTGCGTGTCCCTGACTTCCGGTGGTTGTTTCCGCCCCACCCATAACCTCCCTGGCTGAGTGGGCAGCTGGCCTGGGACTGGAATTCTCCCACCATCCTCAATTTCAGCCATCTCTCGGATAGGCAATCCCTCAAAGCCCAACAGACCTGGATGAGAATCTTGCTCCCTCCACCAGCTGCATGACCTTGGGCCTGTCACTTTGCCAGTCTAAGTCTTTGTTTCCTCTTCTGGAAAAGGGGACAATGGGACTGACCTCACAGGTTTGTCATGAAGAATAAAAGACATAATATACATAAGGCGCCTGGCACAATGAGACTCCCAATACAAAATGTTATCTCTTTTCTCAGCCTAGCTCTTCCCACTTTCCTCCTCCAGGAAGTCTTCCAGGATGCCCTCTTTCCCCTGTCTCCCCATCCCTGTGTTGGGGTCCCAGTCTGAGCCCTGGGGAAGGCCAGTTGGGCTCCTGCGTGATGGAGGTGCTATGATGGGACTCTCCAGGTGCTGATATCTCCATGAGCTCTCAAGTGTCCATTTCTCTCACATAGACGTATCCATGTCTCATAGGGAATGGGGCTGAAGGGGATCCACAGGGAGCTTCATGAGTTTTTCAATGGACCAGTTCAATTCAATGTACATCATTGACCTCGACTTCAAGCAGAGCACTGTGGTAGGAGCTATTGGCAGGGTGGAGAGAGAGGGGAGTCTGAGCTTACTTTTCCTGGGGTATTGAGCTATAAGGGGAGAGATAGCCACTGCCACCCCCACACCCATTGCAATGAAAAATAAATTTAATTGAGCTATTACTATGTGATAGTCATTGTGCAAATTCTTTTACTCTCCACAATGACTCTACGCTTAGGGTGCAATTTTAAACTCAATTTTACAGACATAGAAACTGAGGCACAAAGAACTTAAGCAACTTTGCTCAAGTGAATAAGTGACATCTGGCCAAATGTGACAAATGCTCTATCAGAGGGAGAAACAGGGTTATGCTGGAGCAGAAAACATCCACTGAGATCCGGGGAGTCTGGGAAGATGATGGGTTTCAGCTGGCCTTGAAGGAAGAGGAGTTGTTCATGGGCAGGAAGAAGTAGGAGCACTGCTTGCAGGCAAAGGCCTCAAGAAGGGGGCGAGGGCTTCCCTGGTGGCGCAGTGGTTGAGAGTCCGCCTGCCGATGCAGGGGACACAGGTTCGTGCCCCGGTCCGGGAAGATCCCACATGCCGCGGAGTGGCTGGGCCCGTGAGCCATGGCCGCTGAGCCTGTGCGTCCGGAGCCTGTGCTCTGCAACGGGAGGGGCCACAACAGTGAGAGGCCCGCGTACCGCAAAAAAAAAAAAAAAAAAAGAAGGGGGCGAGCAGGCTTTGGGGGATGAAGATCTGCCTGGCAGTTGGGGCTGTGTGGGGAGGACGGGAGTGCAGCGGGCAAGGGCAGAAGGTGAACAGGACAGTCATGGAGGACCTCAAGGCCCCGGCTGAGGATCTGGGCTCCGGGTTTGGTTCTGCAAGGCACCCAAGGTAGTGTTTTAAGTGGAGTCAGATCAGAGGAGAGGAGGAGGGCCTCCTGGGGCCAGGTGACAATTGTCTAAGGGGAGAGAAGGGAAAGATATGGTGGGTAGCCCGATGCCAGGTGCTCCCTGGGTATGATCTCAGCCTCCCAACAGTCCCTAGAGGTGGGCATGATCATCACCTCTTTGTAAATAAACTGAGGCTCAGAGCTGACCAGAGGTGGGTTCGAGGCTAATGGCACTGGGGTGGGGGCCCTGTTCCCTAAGGTGAGGCCAGGCCCCAGACCATGTTTGCCCACTGGCGGCGAGGGTGGGTGTGCAGTACTCTGAGGTCTTCTCAGGGTGTCTGTGGGTGCAGAGAGGAGGGTGGGCATGGAATGAATGAGGTGGGGCTTCTGGGGTTACAAATGGGGTCACCAAGAGAGCTAGAACAACAGGGGGTCAAAAGGAAGGAAGGGCAGAGCTGAGGGGCCGGAGCCCAGGGTGCAGGTGGTGAGAGGCCTGCGGGGGTTGGGACCGCAGGGGTTGTCTTCAGTGAGTTTGTGGTGGGCCTGGCTGACCACTGGCCTGATGAACAGCAGAGCTCAGGCTGGTGCTCTTGGGGAAAAGCCTGGGTTTGGGGTACAAACCTTGGAGTCCCTCCTGGCTTCTGGCCTCCGTGTCTATCTCTAGCCCTGCCCTGGGGCCTCGGGCAGATTGCCAGCCAGACCTGCACCTCCACGTAGGAGGCCCTAGAGGTCCCCGACTCGCTGGCTGTCCTTACTGCTGACTTCTCCCGTGTGCCCTGCATCCCATAGCCACCAACTCCTGCCCACACTCCTCGTCCAAATATCTCGACAGTCCACCTACATCTCTACAGTAAGGCAGCCCCTCACCCCTTCTCACTTCTCTCTCCACATCAGCCCCAGATGGGTCTCCCTGACTCCCAACCAGAGGAAGCTTTTGAATCCACAAAGGCTGTCTGCTTACTCCAAGGCATGAACCCATCACTTCCCTTCAGTGCCAAGGCCAGCAAGCTGAAGCCCAAACTCCAGGCTCTAGTGCTTTCCTGAGCGTGTCCCTTACAGCCAGCTGTACTTGTGATTACTGCCCAGTGTCCTACCTGCTGCATCTCAGTGCCCCCCACCTCTCCACACTCCACTCGTAAGTTCCCTTCTCAGCAGCCGTGGTGGACTGTGCTCTCACCCATCGCAGAGCTATACCTGTCGGGGGCGTGGTCCAGAGCAGTTCAGCCACTTCGGGAGTGGCCTTCACATCCTCCAAGCCCCATCTGACTCTTTACCTCAGATGAGTCCCTGATGCCCAGGACGATCCCCCAGAGAGAAAAGGCCAAGCCCCTGGGGGATTGTTTTACAGGAAACTGAAATCTCCATCATTGCCCTCATCATGGTAACAGTTAAGCAAAGAGGGCAGTGCCAGGGCCTGTCTGGAACCCCTGCCTGCTCCGCCCGCTCCCCACTAAATCATTCTTTTTCCCAGCTCTTCCCCCAGCACCATTTCCTCCCTGCCACCACCACTCCCACCTTCATGGCTGCCTGAGTCATTTTATACCCCAGGGCCCTGGTTTCTGTGTGTGATGCTGTAACATCCTGCCCCATCCCTGCCAGGTAGGGCTCCCCGCCTTTTAATAGCAACCTTCAGGAAACAGGCCCTAAGCCACAAAAAGGTTGCCCAGTGGTGAGAATTTCTGTGATCCTGGCAGGAAAGGAGAGGGCCATGAGGAGGAGGAACGTCTGCTGTCTCCCAGATCAGAGTCCAGAAGGGTGCCCTGCCTTGCACATCAGACTCTGGGTCCCTAGAGCAGGCTTGCACCTCCCCGCGCCGTCTGCCTTGTCATTTACTCTTTAGCTCACTGAAACTTGCAAGCAGATTTCAAATCAGCGGCAACTCGCCCCACTGCCCTTCTTGCCGCTGGCCGCTCAGGGGTGAGGTCCCAAGTGAGGGGCTGGTTGGGGACGGGGCGGTGCTGGGATGAGGGGCGAGAGCTGGGAGGAGGCTACAACCTGCGTTACTCAGGGCCCTGGCCCGTCCGGAGCGGGCGGGGAGGAGGAAGTGAGTCAGTGGGCACAGCAATTCATGCCTCAGAATTCTGACTTTCCTTTTCAACCCACTGAGCCAAGACGTTTGTCCCAACAGGATCCTGCGGTGGGGGAGGGGAGGGGAGGGGAGGAGAGCAAGAGGGTATTTATGAGACAGAGCTGGCCTCTCACTCACCTCTACCAGGTTCACTTTTTTAGGGCCATAAACAGTATGTGGCCAACTGAATTCAGCCAGACGTGCAGTGGTTGAAGACCTACTGTGTGTGAGGGACTGTCATGGGTGCCGGAAATACAGGTGTAATGGACAGTGAGCACAGCTAGTACTTAGTGAGCGACTTCTGGGTCCCAGTTCTGCTGTTTTTCAACAAACCTGTGAGTCTGGTATCTGTGTCCAATTTATAGTGAGGAAACTGAGACTAAGAGGTGAAGGGACTTGTCCAAGGTCACGGCCCTATCAGTCTCTAATCATACTATGAGCCCAGCCTACAAGTCAGTGCAAGGCCTGGAAGATGCACGAGTGATTACATCTGTGTGTGTGTGTGTGTGTGTGTGTGTGTGTGTGTGTGTGTGTGTACACAGGGGTGCAGGGGGCAGGGGTGAGGGAAGGAAGTGAAAACTCATGAAAGAATTCAAAGAACAAGTGGATATTTCCCAAGTGAACGAGGGGGTGTAGGGAGGCAGAGGTATCAGCAAGTGGCACGGACCAGCCCTGGCGTGTCTGTGGAATCCTGCCAGGGGCAAGGCGCTGCGACAGAGGCTGTTACAGGGGAGCAGGCTGTGGGGACAAGGGGGAGGTGCTGAGCCCGTTCTGGACGCTCAGAATCTGGGAAGCCTGTGGGTGGCCAGCTGGAGGTGACTGGCAAGGGTTGAATATCAAGGCTGGAGCCTGGAGGTGCTTGGGTGGGGGTCATCAGCATGGAGAAGGATGGTAATGCACAAAGGGTGATCTGGGGAGGCAGAGGGATGAGCACGAACAGCAGCCCAGGGTGGGCTGAGGAATCTCGCAAGGGGGTGAGGGTGCTGGGCAGAGATAGTGCGGGAGGAGGGCCAAGAGAAGGTGCAGAGGGCAGTCAACAGGGTCACTGCTGCCACCCCAGAGAGGTCAGGGGCAAAGGACCAAAGACTACTACCGGGCGTGCCCCCCAGAGGAGGCTGGTTCCCAAGTGGATAAGGTTTCAGTGAGATGAGGGGGCTGAAACCAGGTTGGGGAGGTAGAAGAGACCAAGACAACCCAAGGGCAGAATCCCTACTCCAGAGAGAGCAGACAGGTGACTGATCTCAAGGATGTGACTTCTAAGCTGTGTGTGTCCTGGAAGAACAGAAGGCAGCCAAGATGACTGGGGGATGGGGGAAGCAGGGTGCCTGGAGGAGATATTCACACCTCTTGCACCTTGGGCATCTCAGTATTTTCAGCTGTAAAGTGGGAGACATCTCCACCTCATAAGGTTATTAGAAGATAACATACATAAAGGGCAGGACACACAGTAGGTGCTCAATAAACGTAAGCTTCCCTTCTGAATTCAAATGTTCATAAAACATTCAGAGACACATAGTCACATAGGCAAACAGGTGTGAATGTGCAAGGGACCATGTGCACAGATACATGTTCCAATCAACGTGTATATAGGAGTGCTCCATAGACAACCACACATGGCCTTCCACCCTTAGCAGTAGCTCTAGGAGGTTAGTAGGAGTGTGTGGAGGAGGCAGATGAAGCCCCCCACCTGTCCAGATTTCCCACCTGGCCAATAAGAACCCTGCCAATAAGAAGGCATCTCCCCAAGAAATGGCAAGGCCCTAGGGGGCTGGTGACTCAGCTCAGCTGGGGCTACCAGGTGGGTCCCCGTGGCCTCCCAAACTTGAAGAGGCCACCTTGGCATGAGGTAGAGAATGCTATAGAGTCCTAATCTCCCAGCCAGGAGGGCAGGGCTTGTGCAGCAAGGCCAGGCCGTGGCGGGCAGCAAGGGGACCATGGAGAGGGTTGAAGGAACTAGAAAGACAAAGGGATTGACCAGCAGGGAAGTTTCCTGATGTCTGCAGCCTGCTCGCCAGGCCCCTGTGGGGGTCACTGCCCATTTATCCCTGGAACCCCTCTGCTCTTTCCCTCCCCCACCCGCTGCGTACCGCACCACACATGTACCTGAAGTCCGAGTCAAATCAGCGCCCTGGGTCCTTCTCACTCACTCTCTCCCTCCCTCCCTCCCTCTGCCCCTGCCCCTGCTCAGCCCACTTCACCCATTGCCTAAATGATTACAGCAGCCCCTTCCTGCTCCCCAGCCCAGTTCGTCTTGGCAATACCAGCTTCACACTGTAGCCAAAATGTTCTTTCTAACACCCCCATTGTTCCATAATCACCAGCCCTGAAACATAATGCAATGTTTAAATTTGAGAGCTTTCAGAACGTGAGGCCGGGATGAAACCCTGCCCTCCTGAAGAAGCCCTCTTCATCTTTGAACCCCTGAGGGTTCTCAGCTCTGTGCCAGTACATAGCAGGTTGTCAAGGAATGCTTGAAACTGACAGATTCTGAGCCAGAGAAGTTGCCTGGCCTGGATGTCTTTCCTCCCCCACATCTGGGGCACAGGAGAAAGGAAATCTGATAAACCCATTCATGCTTCACTGCTCCTCGCTCCCTCCCCAGTAATTTGCATTTTCAATTCATGTCAGAGATAGAGACCTGAGTCTTAGTTCCATAGCTGAGATTTGGTCCATTTAGTTCAAGGAATATTAGGAGCCTTGGGACACAAGGGATGCCAGGTGAGGAATAATAAGGGATTCCTTCCAGCCTTTCGTATCATAGATGGGGAAACCGAGGCCTGGAGGAGGAAAGGAACTTGCGCAAGGTGAGAGGGCAGAAGGCAGCCTGCGTCCAGCCCTCGTGGAACCACAGTTCCACTCCATCCATATCTCTCCATCTCTGCACTGACCTTCCTATGAGAAGTGAGTGAGCAAGTGGTGTGCTCTGGGGCTCTGGGAGAGGGAGATGGGGAGGGGGGGAAGTGTTGTGTGTGGGCGGGGGGAGCAGCAGAGGAAGGCTGGTATGAACACAGCAGGCACTGAATAAATGGAAGGTACCTTTACAGAATATGATGTTGTCATGTTACAACTGGGAAAACTGCACCCCAAGTTAGGCCCCAACTCTTCTGCGTTCTTCTCTTGAGGCTCCCTCTTGCTAATAATACTTTCCTTCTCACTTGTCCAGATACTCCTCCTCCAGGAAGCCTCCCTGACTCTACAGCAGAACCCACAGTTTGTATGTTGTCATGTTTGCCCACAGAGGCAGATGGACCCCATCCAAGATTTGGTTCAATGTCAAGACTGATGATGCCACACGCACACTAAGAGGGAATGAAAAGGTTTATTATTTACATAACTGAGGTCTCTGCAGGAGCAGGGCTGGCTTCTCAAACAGGTCCAAAATGGCTTGAGAGAGCGAGGAAAGGAGATTGGCCTGGGTTTTTACTGTGGTGAGGGAGTGAGGCCAGGTGAGCATTTGTGAGGAAAGTGGCTTGCACGGTTCAAATCTCCCATGGACGCCAAAGGAGGCAGCACAGCACCCAGGCTTTCTTTTTTTTTTATTACCAAGCTATGAGCTTGTCCAGGTGGGAGGCACAAGGGGAAGAGGGAGAGGGGACGGCTTAAAAGGTGTCAGCAGTCAAACATCAAAAACTGGGCTCAGGGCTTCCCTGGTGGCGCAGTGGTTGAGAGTCCACCTGCCGATGCAGGAGACACGGGTTCGTGCCCCGGTCCGGGAAGATCCCACATGCCGCGGAGTGGCTGGGCCCATAAGCCATGGCCGCTGAGCCTGCGCGTCCGGAGCCTGTGCTCCTCAACGGGAGAGGCCACAACAGTGAGAGGCCCGCGTACCAATTAAAAAAAAAAAAAAAAAACTGGGCTCAGACTCCTCATTACACATGTTATTCTCCTTGTTTACATTTCTAGGTGGGTCCCTTCTCTACAGGGAAGGGTTGGCATGGGTCAACTGAGGATGAGATGAGGCTGTGGATGATAATGTCAGTTACATCAGAGGATTCTGGACCTTTGGCATGAACTGGGGATTTCTCTTTCTGCATCTCTCCAGCCCAGAGACCCCTCCAGTCCCTTCATCCCTCCATTCCCATTCCATCTCCCCCAGATCTGTCTGACACTCCCCCGCATTCCTTAGCTTGGGCCCTCCCCCTACCAGGCACCCGTGCTCCCACTCCCACATTCCCTCTGGACACTCCCCCAGAGTGGAAAAACCATCCCTCATCCCTTTCCTGCTCCCAGCCCTGGGATCGGACATGCTGGTCATTCCTGTTTGGGATGGCCAAAGAGATAACACCTGGCATGGAGCCCATCTGTCATCACAGGACTCTCAAAGCTGTTTCAGGTGGGGCCCCTGTCCACACTGAGTGTCCACCCTGGCCCCTGGGCTCCTGGCCCTGTCTGTTTCCTCCTTCTCTAAGAATGAGGTGGAGGACCCAGCAGCCAGCTGGAAGGAGAGCAAGGTAACTGTTCAACTTCCATCCAGGTCAGCTTCCTGTTCCTTGGCCCCACATGTCCTAACCCCTGGAGGCTCTGGGCCGCAAAGCAGACCATGGAGAGAGGCTGGGCAGCTCTGAGAGTCAAAGCTGGGGAACAAATGCTGCTCCAAGGGCAGACAGGGATGAGTGTCCTCTCCCCAAACACCGCAGAGAACGCTGCTATCACAGCTGCTTTTGTTTAGGCATGTCTGGCTTTCTGACCAACATCTGGAGTTTGTCTCTTAAAGACACAGCTGTGGCCAGTGGCCTCCAGTCCTAGCTCTACCTCCCATGAGCTGCGTGACCTTGGACATCCATGTTCCTCCTTAAGTCAAATGAGGAGTCAAATGAGGCCAGGAGAATATGAGAGTCTGCAAGTGAAAGGATTCATAAGCACAAGTTCATCTCGAGTCCCTTCCCAGGCTCTGAATCTAATTCTGTACTCCTAATTCTTTGAATCTAATTTTGTACTCCTAATTCTTTATCTTTTTCCTTAAAGAGGGCTCCAAATTGTACAAGCTTCAAGGCCCCACAAAACCTAGATCTGCCCTGAGTATGGTACAAATGTTAATTATTAGCATAAGTGGTCAAGAAGGGCGGCTCAGATAACACAGGATTAAAATCCGAGTTGCATAGCCTTCAAGTTGCTTAACCTCCCTGAGCCTCAGTTTTCTCATCTTAAAACAGAGATAACACCTCAAAGATTGCCGTGAGAATTTAACTTAATAATATTTGTGGGCTTCCCTGGTGGCGCAGTGGTTGAGAGTCCGCCTGCCGATGCAGGGGACACGGGTTCGTGCCCCGGTCCGGGAAGATCCCACATGCCGCGGAGCGGCTGGGCCCGTGAGCCATGGCCGCTGAGCCTGTGCGTCCGGAGCATGTGCTCTGCAACGGGAGAGGCCACAACAGTGAGAGGCCCGCGTACCGCAAAAAAAAAAAAAAAATTTGTAAAGCACTTAGCGTAGTTTCTGCTGCACAAGCACTACTATATGGTGGTTTTCTTATTATCATAAACTCTCAGAGATAGGGGCTCTAAAATGAATTTCAAGGAAGTAAGAGCTGAGAACTGAACTCCTGGACCAAAATAAGAAAGCTCCTTTAGCCTAGAAAAAAGAATGGTCAGGGGAAAAATGGGTCTTTGTGCTGCAATAAGGGAAATCTTAGTCAGACTCAAGAAAATACAGAGTGATCTCTTTAAGTTCCCTTTCAGTTCGATTCTTCTGCGGATAACCAGGCCTTTGGGCCTCGCCCACCGAACTCCTCCACCTTGGCGCCACCCACTACACACCAGTGGGGGCTGGAGTCCCCCGCCGTCTCCAAACGCTCGGTTGGAGCCTGCGTGGTTGGAGGGGGCCTTTGGAATTCTGCTGGGCTGGGCCCTGAAGGCAAGGGTGGATGAGAAATGGGTCCAGTCTGGGCCCAGCTCCCTGGCCACGCAGACACTCTAAAGAGAAGGGACTTCTTTCCACATCTACCGGACATCCATGATACAAAATAGATATCAGAAGGCGCAGTCCTTTGTGGAAAACGCTGTCTTGTTGCTAATTACAGTTAGCGATGCTTGGTTATTACCAATGCTAAATATCTGTCTGATTTTGTTGAGCGACCATTCCCAGCTCGGATCAGGGTGGGTGGGAGCGAGTGGGCAAAAGAAAGAAATCTTGACAAGGACGGTGAAGGGCTGGGTACGAGGAAGAACGCCCAGAGACCGCTAACCTTCTCTCAGGGGCTCACAGCGCGGCGGAGGCGAGGGCATTCCAGCCAGTGGCTTGTGGATGTCGGCTCCCAGATGCGCCAACGCCGGGGCTCTCCAGCCGGACCCACAGAGGTGGCCGCGTCCGGAACGGCCTTTCCAGCGGCTGTAGCCTCCGCAGCAAAGCAGCGGGACAAATCCCACCCCCGGCCCCGCCCGTCCAATCCATCTTGCTCGGGAGGCGACGCTTCTCGGGAGAAACAAGGGGCGGGGAGGGGTAATCCAAGCCTTCGGGGGCTCCGGACAGGTGTTTGGGGGAGAGGGCGGAGCCGGGTTAGGGAGGATGGAGAGGGAGGGGCGGTGCTGCCCCTTTAAGAGGAGGCGGCCGAGCCGGGACCTTTTCTCTTTCCCCGGAAGGAAAGCCTAGCCCCGGCTGGGCGCGCAAGGTGGGGAGGTGCGGGGCTGGGCGTGGAGAGGCGGGGCGCGCGCGGTGGGACCCCTCCTTCCCGTCCTCCTTGCTGTCGACAGGTCTGCCTGCCCAGATCCGCTGCCGAGCCCGGATCGGAGGCGACAGTGCGGCCAAGTGGGCGCGGCCGGCACGAGTTGGGGGGCAGGGTGCCCGGGGCAGGGGGGCGGTGACCCGGGGCAGTGCAGGCGGGAGAACAGACCCGCGGACCTCAGAGGGGAATCTGAGAGCTCAGACCGTGAGCGGACGTGAAACTGGCCAGGGCTGGGGGCCAGAAATTGATCAGCACTTCGGGGCTCAATTAAGCGGACGCCAGAGTGTTCTCCGGTGGCGCGGGGGATCAGGTGAACAGGTCCTCACTCCCAGCTCCACGCCCTCACGCGCTCTCGCCCGGGCCCCGGCTCCCGTCCGCAGCCATGGGCCCCGGCCCCAGCCGCGCCGCCCGCGTCCTACGCCCGATGTTCTGCGCGCTCGCCTTGATGGTGGCCGCCAGCGACCGCGTCGCCTCCGCCTTCAACCTGGACACCCGATTCCTGGTGGTGAAGGAGGCCGGGAACCCGGGCAGCCTCTTCGGCTACTCGGTCGCCCTCCATCGGCAGACGGAGCGGCAGCAGCGTTACCTGTAAGTGAAACTGGCCGGGGTGGGATGGGAGAGTGTGTGAACAGGGTGCGGATCCCGAGTGGAGTCCAAGCCCTGGGCCAGCTGGCTTCCAGGCTCGCAGGCCTCCAGCTCTGGGGAGCGACGATTAAGGGAGCGGAGACCTAGGCAGCCCTTCTGCTGCCGAGGCTTGGCGGGAAGTAAAGGGATTGGGTGTGGGATGGGGGCAGTAATTATTGGCAAGTGCTGACCCGGCCAGAACCTGTCTAGACTCAGCCCCTCAGGCCTTTAAACCTCTCTTGAGAGTAGAAGTGGGGTCCCCGTTTCCTGACCCCCCTCCCATTCAGTGAACTGGGTGCTTAGTATACCGAATGCCTCTTCTCTCCAGGGCTGGGAACTGGGGAAAACTGCAAGATAAACACCTTTCCCCTTTCCTGGGAAGAACCTACGGGGACATGCATTTAAGCCCGCCCCCACCTCGCACATAGTCTGCGGCCCGCCAGCCACACCCTCTGCAGAACCACACTGAAGGGCCTTCTCAACTGCTTGGCGGTTGGAGAGTGAAGTGATGGGCGAGTCTGGGCGTTTGGAGCTGTCCAGGCGCTCCTTCTGACCCCTTGAGGATGCAGAAGTAGAAGTGAGAGGAGCTGCTGTCCCAACTCCTGCTTGGTCTTCTGCAACCTACCCCCACCCCCAGCAGTGATGCCCTCCCACCAGACGTCCTCCTCGCATTCCACGGATTCATGTTGAATCTTCAACCCTGAGTGTGTTTGTTTTGGTCTCAGGAGGGAAATAGTGTTTTTCTCTTTCTTCTGTTCTCCTTCCCCAACAGCTGCAAGAAGGAGGAGAAAGAGCTAGGCAGAGGGGAGAGAGGGGAAGGAACGCATCCAGCTGTTTGTGTTGCCACCCCCGCCCCCCTTAGTCATGCCCAGTGGGGCATGTCCAAGTTTGAGAAGTTTCTCTGCATGGGCTCAGCGTGCTGAGGTTGGCAGTTAGGGGAAGAGGCCGCTGGGGAAGGTGAGGCTGCCACGGGAGGGAAGGTTGTTAGGACGGGACAGGCAGGCCCTCTTTGGGCAGTAGCCCTTCTGGTTGACCTACCGAGATGTCAAACCCTGCTGAGCAAGAGGACATGGTCGGATAAAGGGTGTGTTGAAACCTTTCTCAACTCTGGCTGGAACCTGCAGAAACTTGAGGAAGTTGCAATGTCCAAAGTTCAGACTGCCCCAGCCTTGTTCCCTGCCCTCCTGGTCCAGCCCCTGCCCAGGCCACCTACCTACTTGGCCTCAATTCCATCTAGCTTCTGCAGAGGCTAGGGCCACCACACCCTTCCCAGCCTGGCCCCAGCAGCTGCGGTCTGGCCTTAGCCACTCTTCCATCTTTTGGAGACCCTAAGTGATCATCAGCACACGTTTCTATGTTGGTGCTCTTTCTGCCCCAGCCCAGAAAAAGATTTTACGATTTTCAGTGCTGAATCTGCATGATATGAGGCAATGGAGTGTAAAGAGAATATCAGAAAAGCAAGGGTAAATAATGGAAAGCTGGAGTAAATCATAGCTTCTGTAATCACACACACACCCTTTTTTTTTCGCTGTGTGACCTTAAGCAGGATATTTCTCTTCTCTGGGCCAGTTTTCCCCAAGGAGAGGTTGGGTCTGGATCTATGTACTCCTTCCTGCCTCTGTTGGCAGCTTGGCACTGTGGAGAAAGAAGAGGCTCCCGAGTCCCATTGCCAGTTTCCTGTCTTGAATCTGTCACTAATACCTGAGTCTTAATTATCTTACACGTCAGGGGGAGGGGAGCCACACGCCTTCTTCATGGGGTGACGGTGGGCTTTTAATGAGATAATTTGTGTAAAATGCTCTGCATCTGCCTTCTTCTCCCAGGGGCAGCTGAGGGCTCTTGTGCTGAAGCTGGGACCTGGATGCGCCCTCACTAACCAAGGACCTCACCCAAGAGGGCTGAGCAGAGGGGTCCCACTTTTCTTCCTGGGCAGCTAGAGATGGCATTAGGCCTGCCAGGAGCCCGGAAGTTTCTAAAACTAATGAATCTCAGAGAGGCAGGTAGTCTAGACAGCATTCTGGGGGACTCACTTGGGTATGCTCAGACTTTTCCAGGGGTGGTTCTGCATCTTGGGTCATCTCCTCATCTCACTGAATTCTGCCCCGTGACCCTTTGGGAGAATCAGCTGGGCCAGCTGGGCTTAGCTACAGCCAGGTGTATAGCCAGATGTAAACAGCTGTCTGAGTGCACAGCCCAGGGCATCCAGCAAGTCAAGTGGCAGTTTTGTTAGCTTCAAAGTCCCTTTGGAAAAGGGGGAGGGTTCATGATCCTGAGCAAAGTCTTAGCCTGGAGTTCACTGAAGGTTTTCAGGAGACGCAGGGATCCTGGAAAGTGTGTGCAAAATCTTGCGTGTGTGTGCATTGTTCTGGGGCCTGGAGGAGGGGAGAGCATAGCTTTCGTTATATTCTCAAAGATGGCCTTATTCCAGAAATGGTTAAAAACCCAGGTGTGTCTTTGTTCCCCATCACCTTCATCTCTAGACTGAGGTTCCATGCCCACAACATCGGAGGCTTACTGCAACCCCAGCCCCAATTTCGCAGCCTCTGGAGTGAGGGGTCAGGAGCAGGACAGGGAACCAAGGTTCTGTGGGCTTCTTGGTGAGATACGTGAGGACCCCTGGGTGAGCAGAGGGACTGTTCCTCGGGGAGATGGTCACTGACCTCCCCCCCTTCCCCCAGCACCTGTTCTGTCATTCCCTCCTGGGAATCCAGGTGTCCTGGTCCGGCCTGACCTTGTGGGCTATGGGACATACCTCTGGGGCTCTTGCCTGGAAATGAGGGTGTCTGGGATGCCTGGGGCGGGGGTGGCTGCAGCTCCTGGAAGATGAGGTCATACCTGAGGTAGGCAGGAACTAGGCTTACTTGCTCTCCTAAAACATGTTTCCCTGGGCAGGGTAGGCACCTGGCAGCCTCCAAGGCTCGTGCCGGAGGAAATGGGCATAGCAGCTGTGGCTGCAAGCAGAAGGCGGGGATGCGTAGTGTCCTTTTTCTCTGGCTGTCTCCAATGACCAGGCCAAGCCAGAGAGCTTAAAACTGGGCAGGAGGTAAGGGAAGCCTGATCTTGTAGAAAATGAAGTGAAAGGGGCTTGGTCAGAACTAAGCAAAGAAGGAAGAGGATGGCGGTAACAGCAAGGGAGATTGAGGTTAAATGACATGAAGAATGCCCTAAGGGATCAATGTGGAAAAATACTAAGGAGCCAGGGAAAGGGAGAAGAAATGAGAAAAACAGCCTTGTTCTTTATTGTTGGAGGCTTGAGCAAGGCCTCTTTCTCCTGTCCTCTCTCATTCTCTCGCTTTCTCCGGCTTGTTGCTCTGATTCTAGGGCTGCGTCACCAGAGGGGAAAGGGAGCTGGGGGGCAGCGTAAGGAGAGGTAAGGCGGGGATTGAGAGGACTGCAGTTTCCGAGACCGCAGGAGAAGCCTCTGGGGACATGGCTAACTCAGTCAGGAGGATTGGCACAGAGCTGGGATCCAGGCATCTGAGAGCTGCCCCCAACCCACCCCAGGGCTCAGAGCTGGAGTGGGCCCCCTCCCCAACTGGCTTCCTGGCCTAAGGAGTAAGGCATGGGGGCCCGCTGGACCCTCATTGTTAACTGAAGTCTTTCCACTGGGGCTACCCCAGTGCCTTCCTGAGGTGAGGAGTCTGGGAAGTTGAATCCTACAGGCTGTTTCTCTGAGCATCACCCCACCCCAGTATCCCTCAGGGGGCCTTCTTCTCTGGGGTGAGCCAGCCTGGTGCCCTGACACCCCTGGGCCCCATTCCCCTGCCTCCTCTGATTCCACTGCTTTCTACCTGGCTATTCCATTAGCTTTGAACTGCCCCAGGAAGAGTGATGGGGCAGGAGTGAGAAAGTGCTTCTCCGGAACTTGGGGCTCAGGGGCCTCCACAAAGGCCAGGAGGGGCTGTCTGGCTGGAGCCTAAGGATAGGGTGAAGAGGCAGCTGTTTGAAAGCCCTTGCGAGGTCATTTTATTCATCTCCCTACCTCCTGGAAAGACACCTGCTCCCACCCAGCCCAGCCTGACTCCAGGAAGGAGGCAGTCCAGTCTCCTTTCCTCCTTGCTCCCAGAGCTGGGCACAGCCTCCCACGTAGCATCCCACTTCTGGCTGCTGCTGGGAGGGTGACCTCAGTGGTGGTTTCAGAGGGATCAGCTTCTCAACTCTTTGATCTGGACCAGACCCAACAGCAGGAGCAATGTGCTCATTTGCATAGTAACTTACATTCATTTACGTACCAGTAAGAGCTTTCCCACCCTCTGGATTTTCCCACACCTGACTGTGGCTGGAGGAAGCTGGACCCGGCCCTCTGTGCACCCTCCTTCCCCCATCTACTCCCAGTCCTCTGGCCGTAGACCCATTGGATCCTGGGCTGGGAGCCAGAGGGCCTTAAAGGGCCTCTAAGCAGGCCAAGTAGGAGCTAAAAATACTCCAGGGAGGTGGGAGGTGCTCTCTGTGGAATCTCTGAGGAGGGAGGGGCCTGGGATGCTGGGGGGGGGTGGTGCTGGGATTAGGACCCTGCCCCACCGCCCATCAATGGGCACAAGGCTGGTGCGGGGTGAGAGTGGAGAGGGTATAGGTGGTAAGGGGATTTATGTCAATCCAATTGCTATTCATGCCCAGCTCTGCCTGCTCTGTACCATAGGAGGCAAAGAGGCGGGGACCCTCAGGCCACTCCCTCTAAGATGAGGGAGCTGGGAGGGCGTGGCCACCCTGTTCCTCAGCCACCTCCCACCCTGACAACTTGGGCCCAGAGAGCTGTAGGCACGGCAACACTTCCCTTGCATCAAACGCCCTGGAATGCAACCTGGGCTCTCCAGGGACCCCTTGCCCACTGAGGCCTGGACCCACCCCTTCAAGGTCATTGTAGCCAACCCCCAGCTGCCACCTCCAGCCAAATCTGGGCTCCCACCGTCGAATGACTAGCTGCCAGTGCCCCACCCCCACCTGACTGATTGCCTTAGGCCTGGATCCTCTGCCCCATCTGAACACCTGAACTAGTCTGCTCTGTGCCTGTGCTTCAGGTCCCCTAACCCAGTGGGGCAGAAATTCCTGGGTCCCCGGAGCAAGGCCTGGGGGTGTGCTAGGGCCAGTCCTGGTGCCACAAGAAAGCAGAACGACAGTGCTCACGTTGGCCTTGGCTTCATAGTCAGGAAGCCCTTTCAAAGAATGAACCCACTTTTTCCCCCAACAACCCTGGAGGGTGGTGGGACAGCTGCTGTCCCATTTTACAGATGAGGCACTCACAGCTCAGAGAGGGAAAAGAAATTGTCCCTTGAGGCAGAACAGACCTAGAACCAGGCCCTTCAGCTCCAAGGCTGAGATATTCCTTTCCCACAGGCAGCAGCTCCCCTCTCGCACCTGTCAGGCTGGGGGCGGATGCCCATGGGTGGTCAGGCAGCGGACTCGCTAGGCACCCCACCCAGCCCAGACAGAGGGTGACTAACAGGGCCTGGCTGCCACACTGGCCCCCTGCCAGCCTTCCTGCCGGAGCTCCCAGCCCTGCTCTGCTTAGAGAAGCTATACCCCTGCCCCCAGGAACCCTTCCCCAGGGTGAGGTCTGAGCTGAGGTGTGAGGTGCAGGCAGAGTCCCCTTCCCGGCACCCCCAGGCAGCGCATTCCTGACACCCAGTGGGCCGAGGCACCCAGGCCCTGGCATGCCCGGGCCCTGCCCTGCCCGCTCCCTGCAGCCCTCACTCTCAGGTCCCAGGCAGGAGCTGCAGGCAGGGCTGTTGCTCTGCACACGCAGACTCTGGCAGGGGGCCTGGCGCCCAAGTTCTGAGCTGGGCGCCTCAGGTGACAGCACTGCTGGGGCCGGATGGAGGGGTACCTACCTAGGAGGTGCCTGCCACCCAGGAGGCTGGGTCCAGCAGGACTGACGAGGCGGTCTTGGCAGAACGTCCAGAGGCTGCAGACAGATGATGCTGGGAGAGCAAGGGGTGGTAGAGCTGGGTTCTCAAACTGTGGTGTGAATATTTGGGGTGCATGTTAAATAAGCACGTTCCAGGGCTCCACCCCCAGATTCAATCCAGGTTGTCCGTGGTGGGCTGAGGAATCTGCCTTTTTAACAAATATCGCAGGGATTTTTGATTCTGGTGGTCCAAGAACTGTCTTTTGAGATAATATTTCAAAGCTGATCACCGCCTTCCTCTCCTCTAGTCACCTCTCCGGTATGGGAAGGGCTGCTAGAACCCTAAGAACCTTGCAGAGACTTGCAGTTGGTGTCCCTAAAGAGGGATTCCAGGCAGGCTGGGGACAAGGTGGTTTATAGTCCTCACCCATCCCTATTCTCATGCCCACCAGCAAGAACTCTGCCCCGGGGCCACACTGTCCAAAGTGTCAGGTACCCAGCTCCCCTGCCACCACCCCTGTACCTCATATGTCTGTCTCAACAGGGTTGGGGGGGAGAGTAGACATCGCCCAGGTCACATAAGGGCCCTGCTGACCTCAGCTCACCCAGCTCTGTTTAGGGTCAGTTGTCCTTTCCCGCCCACATTCTTCAGTGCCCGCCCCCGGATCTAAGTCCTCAGATGTGGCTCAAAGAGGTAGGACCAGGACTCCTCCAGCCTTGCTCTCTTCCCCTCTGGCTTCATCTCAGAGGCCAAGCATTCCTTCCCAAACCCAGATCTGATTATGTCACTCAGATGCCAAAACAGTTCTTCCAAAACCCAGATCTGGCCATGTCGCTCCCTTGCTTGAAATCCCTCCGTGGCTGCCCTTCCCACCCTGCCTCTTGTCCCTCCCCGTGTTTCTGGCCTCCAGCTGTACCGAGGGCCTTGCAGGTCCCTGAGTCACTCTCTTGCTCATGCTTCCCGGCTCTTGCACAGGCCAGACCTTGGCCTACAGAGCCCCTCCTCCCCTTCTTCACCTGGTAAGCCCTGGTCATCAGACTCAGGCCAGGGTCCCCTCTTCTGTGGGCCTCCCTGATTGCCCCCCACGCAGAGTCTGGGCTGGTTTGCTCCCTGCTTTCCTCTCATGAGGCACTGACCACAGGTGTCTGTCTCCTTGCCTGGCTTCCCCTACCCTGGGCACTCCTCGAGGGCAGGGGCGGGGAGCCATTCATCTCCCGACGGCAGAGCCTGGCACAGAGCGGATGCCCGGCCCACGCACATTCAGCAGTGAGTTGTTTGAAGCGGGCTTTGGGGACTATGGGCCCGGGTCTACCTACCTTCTTGCCCCCAGGCTCCTGGCTGGCGCCCCCCGGGACCTTGCTGTGCCTGATGGCTATACCAACCAGACCGGTGCTGTGTACCTGTGCCCACTCACTGCCCACAAGAATGACTGTGAACGGATGGACATTGCAGAGAAAAGTGAGCAGGGGGACAGGAGCCTGGTGGAGGGCGTGGCACAGAGAGGATGACTGGAAGAGACAGAAGGCTCACCCGGGTAGCTTCCAGTCCCTTCTTGTCCGGCTGGGAAGAGGGAGTCCTAGAGTGGGACCAGATGGGATTTGTGGAGCTCGGACTATGATGGGCTGGAGAAGGCGGGGAGGGAGGGCTGCCCTGCTGGAGTGGAAGATCCGGGAGAGACCAACCCCTGCCCCCTGGGTGCTCTTGATGCTGGGAGGGTGGGGTGAGGTGCCCTGGCTCATGACCCCTCCCATGCCCACAGGTGACCCTGACCATCACATTATTGAGGACATGTGGCTCGGGGTGACTGTGGCCAGCCAGGGCCCTGCGGGCAGAGTCCTGGTAAGTGGGCGCTCGCCGTCGGTGTCCCCCTCCAACCCTCTCCTTCGTCTCCCAGGAGCTTCGGAGGGAGGCAGAGGGCAGGAGAAGGGTCCGTTGTGCATGAGCTGGTGCCTTGCAAATGTCCATTTCTGTGGCTGTACGTCTCCACGGCATGTGTGTCCCTTCATCCTGCACTTGTAGCAGGGGCTGGGGGTAGGGAGGGTGTCTGGCGCTCTCCAAGGGCCAGCCTGGGTCCTGTCTGAAGCACCCACTGCCCGCCCCCACGGGGGGGGGGTGTTCACCCTCCGTAGGAATGAGCTGAGGGAACTGTGAGATGGAAAGGGCAGAGAGGGCCTCAGGCAGTGCGGCCTGGGCGCGCTCCTTCCGGGGAGGCCGGCTGGTGGAAGAGGCACAGCCCTGCTGCCCCAGCTCACCCGGCTGGGCTTTGGGGGCCCCCTCCCTGCTGTCAGCTGTCACCTCCTCAATTTCTGAGTCCCAGATAGACAATTTATTTTTCATCTTTAAATTCATGTAACATTTACATACAGTGAATGTACAAATTTTGTTTCAGTTGCGTTTTGACAACTGAACTGCGTTTATACAACTGTGTAACCAACACCCACTAAAGAAATAGCATATTTACATCATTCCAGAAAGCCCACTCCTTTCCAGTCAACCGTCACCCCCATAGCCGTCACCTTTGGATCACGTTGTGATTTCTGTCACCTTTGAACACTGTCATAAGCTCTGGGTTTGACCAGTTCACTGAAACACCCTTTCTAGTCTTTTGTTAAGGATGGTGTGGGTCCAGGTTTCCACTTAAGTCAGTTCTAGATCCTGGGTCCTTCAGCAGTTTTCTGCTCACCCATCCATTCATTCAGTCCGTTTTTGGTGAGCACGTCCTGTGTGCCCTGCACTGAGCCCGCACTACAAACCTTGTAGTTACCCGGGACAGGCTCAGGCCAGTACGAGCATGGGTTTGGCTCACAGCTGGACGGGGACACAGACGGCGAGCAAACAAGAACTAGGCCTGGTTCTGGGTTTCCCCTGGCCCCTGGCTGTTTTTGCAAATACCCTATTCTGATTGATTTGTCCAATAACTCTTCATGGAGCACCTCCCATGTGCAGGGAGAAGCTTCAAGAGAGGCAGCACAGCCTGACACTTAGGAGCTCAGACCCCGGAGCCCCGACAGCCTTCGTTTGAACATCCCCTGCCTCTCTCTAGATGTGAGATCTTAAGCAGGTTTCTCAGTTCTCTGTGCCTCAGTTTCCTTATCTAAAATGGGGAAGATAATTATCCCTACTCCATAGGGCTGGTAGGAGGCTTAAAAGAATGAATATGTGAAGAGCTCAGACTTGTGTCTGGCATACGGTCAGCACTCAGTAAGTGTCAGCCGCTGCTGCTGTGGTTGTTGTTATTCTAATACTGACCTTTCATTAAGAGGGCGAGGCCATCAGGGGACAGCAGAGACGCAAATTCCTAACCTGCTCTGTGTCTAGCTCCTTTTATTTATTTATTTATTATTATTATTATTTTTTTAAATTTTATTTATTTATTTTTTACTTATTTATTTATGGCTGTGTTGGGTCATCGTTTCTGTGCGTGGGCTTTCTCTAGTTGCGGCGAGCGGGGGCCACTCTTCATCGCGGTGTGCGGGCCTCTCACTGTCGAGGCCTCTCGTTGCGGAGCACAGGCTCCAGACGCGCAGGCTCAGTAGTTGTGGCTCACGGGCCCAGTTGCTCCGCGGCATGTGGGATCTTCCCAGACCAGGGCTCGAACCCGTGTCCCCCGCATTGGCAGGCAGATTCTCAACCACTGCACCACCAGGGAAGCCCTGTGTCTAGCTCCTTTTAGACCCAAGGGCCTGAACCCCACATTCTCTCATCCTTTTCCCTTTTCGTTTTGCCAAGATCCCTCAGCCACTCTCAACTCCAGTACCTTCTGGCCTTCCAGAAGTGTTCTCAGCCTTCAGAGCAGGTTTTTGAATTCTGGAAAGGCAATGCAGGTCCAGGCACCACTGTGGGAAGAAAGAAAAGCTGGGAGACCTCTTTCCACTCCCCTCCTGCAAAGCCAGAGGCGCACAGGGCTGTGGAGACACTGCTCCTGAGTCCATGCCGCGGGCTCAGCTGTGTGCGTTGGGGGGGGCTGGGGTCCCCAGGTCTGTGCCCACCGCTACACCCAGGTGTTGTGGTCGGGGTCGGAGGACCAGCGGCGCATGGTGGGCAAGTGCTATGTGAGGGGCAACGACCTGGAGCTGGACCCCAGTGACGACTGGCAGACCTACCACAACGAGATGTGCAATAGCAACACCGACTACCTGGAGACCGGCATGTGTCAGCTGGGCGCCAGCGGCGGCTTCACCCAAAACACTGTGTACTTTGGCGCTCCTGGTGCCTACAACTGGAAAGGTGGGGACCGTGGGGGGAGGGAAGGGGGCAGAGGCCACCACCCCGTTAGGCCCGAGGGCAGCCTGCCAGAGCCTCCACACGAGAGGGCAGAGGAGAGCATTCGTTTGCCAACACCAGCAGCTACCTCGACCTCTGCTATTTTAAAGTGCTTACTAGGTACCAGAGGCTTTACACCTATTCTCTGAATTAATCTTAAAATATGAGTATTATTATACTCATTTTACAGAAAACTGAGCCTCAGGGAGGTGAAGTAAATCAACAGTAAGTTCTGAAACCTGTATTGGATGCAGGCCCATCTGACTCCAGGTTAACCATTTAAAAACTTAAAAAATAAAGCACGTTCCTCGTACAACTACTAAATGGTACAGTAAAGTAAAGAGGAAAAGTGCCCTTCTTCTCCCCCGTCTTCCTTGTCCCATTTCCCAGTGTATGCTGCTAAGTGTCTTGTGGCTCCTTCCAGACTTATTTTAGAATGTATAGGTATCTTAACACACACACACACAATCACATTAAACATACTGTTCTGCTACTTCCTTTTCACACATCGATAAACTGTGGGCATCTTTTCATGTCCGTATATACAGGGCAGTCTTTTGGGAGGGCTGCAGAGATTTCCTTGTATCCAAAGTCATGCTTGTATCTGCCACACCACCTACTGCCTCTCAGGAGTCTGACGGCTCACACCCCCTCCACCTGCCTCTCTCCACCACATAGGCTGTAGCAACAGTGGCCGCTTTTCCCTTACTGCACCTACTATTGCAGAATCAACAGGCAGAGGGAGCCCAGAATCTTGTTTTGCTTTTTTTCATTGCAGTATAGTCGACATACAATATTTTGTTAGTTTCAGGTGTACAACATAGTGGTTCAGCATTTAAATACATTACAAGATGATCACCCCTATAAGTGAAGAAACAATCTGTCCCCATACAAAGTGATTACGTTATTATTGACTATATTTCTTATGCTCTATGTTACATCCCAATGATTTATTTATTTCGTCCTCTTGACCCACAGGTAGCGCAGGGCGTAGTCACCGCTCTGGGCTTGCCCGAGGCCGAGGCCTCTGCTCGCTCTGCTAGTCTTACCTCCCACCCCTTGCTCCTGTAGACTCTTGGCAGGGCCACAGGTACTCTCCAGCAGCAGCCCTGGGGAGCAGGGTAGGGGTAGGCAGCCCGAGTCTGGGGCAGGATTACGAGGAGATAATGGTGTGGAGTCTGGCTTCGGTGTCTAGGGTGAGGGAAATGTCATCTAGTATCTGGGTGCCTGGATGACTGGATTCCAGCTGGACAACTAGCTCTCCATCCCTGAGCCTCACTTTTCTCATCTGCAAAATGGGGGTCATCGTTCTACCTCACAGAATTGTTAAAATAAAGAGGAAGTGATTTGCAAATGGCGAAGTACTCACAAATAAAAGGGGTTATTATTATCCTTATCTGGAGGTGGGGGGCCTGGACATAGTGGAGGAAAGGAGTCGTGACTTATACTCCCCCCCTCAAATCCTTGTGAAGGAAACAGCTACATGATTCAGCGGAAGGACTGGGATTTATCCGAATATAGTTACAAGGACCCAGCGGACCAAGGCAACCTCTACATTGGTGAGTCCTGTGGTGGTGGCCCTTTGGGTGGAGAGGAGGAAAGGGGCTCAGTGGCCCTCTCACCTTCAGTGTCTGGTGGAAGAGTGAGGCCAGGGTGCAGTGCGACTAGTGGCATTTAATTCAGCGAGCACGCAGTTATTGAGCACCACCTGTATGCCCCCAAGATGCAGAGTCATGACCCTCATGGAGCTCACGGTCCAGTGTGCAGGCAGGACTGGGGGCTGGGCATCCAAGGTCCACCTTCTTGCCCAACTTAGAATAGAGGAACAGAAGATAATGGGGGGATATTGGGAGGTGGGTCCAGAGTAGAAGGGGACAAAACTTACTGGAGCCTTGATTGACCACCTTCCCCGCTTCCCAGGCTACACGATGCAGGTGGGCAGTGCCGTCCTGCACCCTACGAGCACCACCATTGTGACGGGTGCCCCTCGGCACCAACATGTGGGCGCTGTCTTTTTGCTGAGCCAGGAGGCGGGTGGAGACCTGCGGAGGAGGCAGGTGCTGGAGGGCAGGCAGGTGGGCGCCTATTTTGGCAGCGCCATTGCCCTGGCAGACCTGAACAATGATGGGTGAGAATCCAGGGATGTTTCTCTGGGGCCGGGATTATGGTGAGGGGGGCGGGCTTGCCCAAAGCAGGGCAGAGAAATGGAGGTTTGCCATTGTGCATTTCTTTGCGTGCTGTTTGCAGGGATTGGCTAGTCAATTTTGCATGTTGATCTGCAATCAGACTTTATGGGATTCTGGGTATTTGCATGTCAGTTTCATGAGGCTTGCATCTCCTCGTCTACGCCTGTCATCTGTATGGCTCTAGTGGATGTGGGCTGTTTGGGTGTGACCTGTGTCTACATGGCTTCTCCACAACGTGTGTTTTCTATTAGACGGGTCACAGTGACGCTTCCTTGTCCTTCCCACGACCTATGGCCAGAGGCGCCATTTGTATAGTCACGTGCCCTGCCTGGCACAGTTGTGTCTGCTAAATAAGAGTTACGCTGCATGTCCCATCTCCACCTTCTTCTCTCCTGTGCAGGTGGCAGGACCTCCTGGTGGGTGCCCCCTATTACTTTGAGCGGAAAGAGGAGGTAGGGGGTGCTATTTATGTCTTCATGAACCAGGCAGGCACCTCCTTCCCGGCCCACCCCTCCCTCCTTCTTCACGGCCCCAGTCGCTCTGCCTTTGGCTTCTCCGTGGCAAGCATCGGTGACATCAACCAGGATGGATTCCAGGGTATGAGCCAGCACTCCTGCCCCAGCATCCACTGACTGAGAGCCAGCTTCATACCAGGCTTGACAGGGTCCGAAGAGAAGACAGGCTGGGGCCCAGGTCTGGGGAGCTCACAGCAGTGCTGGAGAGACAGCGTGCAAAGGGAGCCCCCACAGAGGCGAGCTTGGTAGACCTCCTGGAGGAGTGGACGTACCACTGGGCATCAAAGGCTGGGCTGAGCGTGCACAGTGGAGGGAAGAGAAGGGGCACAACATGAGTGTGGTCCACTTGCCTGATGTGCTCAGATCTAGTAGGTGTGGGTTGTTCGCATCAGAGATGAGGCTGGAGAGGTGGTGTAGGGGTGGGGTGGACGCTTTGAAAGCCAGGCAGAAAAACTCGGGCTTTATATTCGGGTTATGGCAGAGCGGTGTCCAAAAAGATCTGGGGGCAGGGATTTGATATGATAGCTTGGTACCTTGCAAGATGATTCTGGAGGGAGATGTGGGATGGATGGATGCGGGGAGCAAGGCTGGGGGTGTTAAGATCAAGAATATAGTATATCAGGTGTGGGACGTTAAGCGCTGGGACAAGGTAGACGTCCCAGATATAGGGGATGCCATTAGTGCTCTGCAGGACTTGGGGACCAATCAGACCTGGTGTATCAAGGAGAGGGGCAAATCGAGGGGTCGAGCCTGGTTGCCACGGGAGCACCTGGCGTATCTGTAAATCATTTCTCTGACAACCTCAACTTCCCAGAACATACCTGAGAACCAAAAGGAAGGCAGAGGCGCCGCTAAAGAGACAAAACAGGTGCTAGAAAGTCTAGTTAATGAAGCCCAAGCACTTACTGATACAAGAGTTGCCCAGTTGTCACTCAGGACCTACTTCCTTTTCCTTTTCTAACAAGCTTGGCTTTCTGGTTACCTAGACCTTATCAGATCAAAAGCAGAAAACTAGAAAGTTTAAGAAGACAAAACGTTTTGGATTTATTTGTGCAAATAATGGTTAGAATTTAAAAGCCTGGCCATTTTAACAAGTAAAGCTCACTAGAGTGTTGTGATTAAAATCCCAGCCCCCACACAGAGACAGACGTGGGCTTAGAGCCTCTTCTCTACTCCTTAGCTGTGTGACTTTGGGTTTCCTGAGCCTTTTTTTCTCATCTATGAAGTGGGGACGGTAGTACCTACTGCCAAGAGAAAAAACAAAACAAAGTAGTACCTACTGCCAGTACTCTTGTGAGGACTGGATGACATGAGTGCTTGATAACTACCTGGCAAAGTCACCAACGGATAACACCTGCTTTTGTGGCCCTGCTGGTAAATGTCATTAGAAGGACCAGGTGTCTGGAGGGGCGGTTGGTCAGGGAGAAGGAAGGCACTGCAATAAGGGAAAACAAACAACAGCCAGTGGTCAGAAATCTGGGGTTTAGGCCTGCTGGACACATTAACTTGCTGTGTGACTTTGGGTAAGTCACTTTCCTCTTCTGGGCCTAATTTCCCTCTTATAAAAGAGGCAATTGGGTGCCCAGTGGTCCCAGTTTTAATCCTGAGCCACAGAGCTCTGTTCCCTGATGCTCTGAGCACTGTCTTGACAGGGAGGTCAATGCCATGCTGGGCTCTGTGGCCTGGAGCACAGGGTTGGGGAACTGTGGGGCCCAGAGTACACGGGGTGACCCTGTACTGTATCTCTTCCCCAGACGTTGCCGTGGGAGCCCCTTTCGAGGGCTTGGGCAAAGTGTACATCTACCACGGCAGCTCCAGGGGGCTCCTCAGACAGCCCCAGCAGGTATGGATGGACAGGGACGGAGGGGCCCTTCCTCCTTTCCCTCATCCACCCCTCCCTATTCCCCCTGGGCCCCGCTCCCTGGAGCCTACCCCAGAGCCTGTCCTCACCACTTCCCTCTGCCTCCAGGTAATAGACGGAGAGAAGCTGGGACTGCCTGGCTTGGCCACCTTCGGATACTCCCTGAGTGGGCAGATGGATGTGGATGAGAACCTCTACCCAGACCTGCTGGTGGGGAGCCTGTCAGACCACATCGTGCTGCTGCGGTGAGCCAGGGCGACAGTGGATGGGGGCCTTTCTCTCCTCCATCCCTGTCTGCGTGGAGCCCCAGCTCGGTCCACCTTCAGCATCATGTCCGTGCAAACCTGAGCCCCGACCCCAGCCTGGCCTGGGACAGGCCAGAGGCATTGATGTCTGTGGGTTTTCCATGCAGGGCCCGGCCTGTCATCAACATCCTCCACAGAACCTTGGTGGCCAGGCCATCTGTACTGGACCCTGCACTCTGCACAGCCACCTCCTGGTGAGACCCTCAGGCCCCACTCTGCCCACCCATTCCTCCTGATGTATGGGAAGGCTCTCCCAAAACCCTCCCCTGGCAACTCCCGATATCCCACCATTAAAGGGCTGATTCTTGGGTAAGCATGGCCCTCCCTACCCAACCTCATTAAAAAGCAAAATTCCTTGCAGGAGGTAATGGGTGAATTGGGGGTGGGGGCAATAGGGCACGGTGGTTGAGAGTGGGAGCTCTGACTGCCTGGTTCAAATTCCAGCTATGGCCATTGCAGTGGTGGGGATGGGCTCTGGGGGGTGAGATCCTGGAAGGGGAGGGAAGAGAAAGACAGTTAGGTGATGGGATGTGGGGAAGGAGAGAGAACCACCCTGAGCAAATTAATCTCTCTGAATCTCAGATTCCTTGCCTATAAAACAAAGTTAATAACCGATTCACAGGGCTGCTGTGATAATCAAATGAGATAATATACAAATAGCCCTTAGCATGGCTCTCTCTAAACCCTGAGTGCTCAAAAAATGTTAGTTGCTAAGATGGTTACAGTAATGATGGTGATGACCCCAAGGTCTGTGTGTGAATGAGGGTACTGGATCAGAAGGCAGGGGGAGACAGGGCAGGGGAGTGGGGGGCGGGGTGGGGAGGGAGATCTGGACTGGGGATCCTGCCCAAGACTGGGCTGGGCCAACAACTGACTAATGACTTCAGGCAACTCCTGCTCTCAGGGCCTCCGTTTCCCCATTGGTGCCCTCTAACCCTGTTTTCTATGGCTCTGATGAGAGTGGGGAGGGAAGGGGCCAGGGACACCCCAGCCCAACCCTGTGGACTCCCCAGTTCTGTCCCTGCCTTTTCCCTGAAGGGCCCTGTTCCGCCTTGCCCAGGAAAGGGGGTGAAAGCCAGGGCCTGGATATCTGGGTCCCACTGTGACCAGACCCTCCTCCATGTCCCCCACCCTCAACAGTGTGCAGGTAGAGCTGTGCTTTGCTTACAACCAGAGTGCCGGGGACCCCAACTACAGGCGGAACATCAGTGAGTGCTGGGCTGCAGGGTGAGGGGGAGGGCATGCTCACCTGGTCACTTGCTGACCACACTGTGCACCGCAGCCCTGGCCTACACTTTGGAGGCCGACCGGGACCGCCGCCCGCCCCGGCTCCGCTTTGCACGCAGTCAGTCAGCTATCTTCCATGGCTTCTTCTCCATGCCCGAGATGCGCTGCCAGATGCTGGAGCTGCTCCTGATGGTGAGGGAGGGGCGAGGGGTGGCACGTGGGCTCCATGGCCCCAGGAAGAGGTAGCCAGAGTCCCCAAGGTCAAGGGTGAGGGAATGAGGTCTCCCCAGAGACAGAGGTGGCAGGTCGGCCTGGAAGACCATAGGTAAGTAGAGGGTACAGTGCACAGCACCCAGCCCATGGTAGAGGAGAGAGGAGCCCCTTGGAGTACGGATGGGGGCCACAGTGAGGGGTGTGAAATTCTTGCCTCAGCTCACCTCTGGGGAAAAGGCATCCGTTAGTAGGGGCAGGCTCAGGCTCTCTCTGGGACATCAGGGTGAGAAGGAAGAACTCAACCTGGGAACCCCAGGGATGAAGGGAAGCTCAACCCTCCCCCCAGAGGGTTCCCTGGAGAGGAGGAGCCCCACCTTCTCACTTGTGGGTCAAGGTGGTACCAGTGGGGTCAATTTGGTGATCAGACCAGGGGGTTCAGCCTTATAGGGGGTTTTCAGGGTTGAGGCGGGGTGGGGGCCTTCAGCTCCTCCCTAGGGGTTTAGGATGGTGTGAGGATTCAACTTGGTTTGGAGGGCAGTGCAGAGCTGGGTTCAGCGCGCCTTCCTTTCCCAGGACAACGTCCGTGACAAACTCCGACCCATCATCATCTCCATGAACTACTCTTTACCTTTGCGGATGCCTGAGCGCCCCCGACTGGGGCTTCGGTCCCTGGACGCCTACCCGGTCCTCAACCAGGCGCAGGCTCTGGAGAACCACACGGAGGTGGGTGGGGCCGAAGGACAGGGACCCGGAGAGCTGTGGGGCCAGAGGGCGCTGTGAGTGGTGGGCCCTCCACGCCTCCGACCACCCCCAGGTCCAGTTCCAGAAGGAGTGCGGGCCGGACAACAAGTGCGACAGCAACTTGCAGATGCAGGCGGCCTTCGTGTCTGAGCTGGGGCAGCGGCTGAGCAGGTGCGCTCTGGACCGCGGGGATTGGCCAAGGGTGGGGCGGACTTCACTGGCTTTGGGGAATTGAGGGGCGGGGCCCTATTGGTCTGGAAGAGGGGAGAGAACTGGTAAGATCTGAGGGGAGGCGTCTCAGAGAGAGGCGAATCGGAGAGGAGGGACCTTAATTAGCGGGGTGGGAGCTGTTCAGACTGGCCTTCCCTGGCCAGAAAAGGGGCTTTCTTCTGGGGGGCGGGGCCTAACAGGTCTGGGGCGGGCTCGGGGGCGGGGCTTTGGGCTCAGCCGGGGGCTCCTCCCCTCTCAGGCTCCCATACAGTAGAGACTTCCGAAAACTGCTGCTGAGCATCAACTTGACCAACACCCCAAGCCGGGAGCGGGCTGGGGAAGACGCCCACGAGGCGCTGCTCACCTTGGCGGTGCCTCCCGCCCTGCTGCTGTCCTCAGTGCGCCCCGTGAGTGCCTTCCGCCCCCTCGGAGCCCAATCACGGCTTCACCACGTATATGCATCCTTCATACATGTCATGTACATGTGTTGTCATTTGCCATGTGTTCCCCGCCCCCCCCCCAACTACTCTAGGCTGGGCTTCCTCAGGTGCCTGCAGCGTCTCTGCTGCTAGGGGAACACATGGGTTCTCAGGCCTCTAGGGCTTCAGGCCCTGTACCACAGGAGAGGGGCGGGACAAGCCCTAGTCTGACCACCCAGACCTGATTTGTCTTCTTTCTTCAGCCTGGAGCTTGCCAAGCCAACGAGACCATGACCATTGTTTGCGAGCTGGGGAACCCCTTCAAACGGAACCAGAGGGTGAGCGCCGACCACACCCTCCCAACCCTGTGGGTCCCAGGCTACTCCTCTGATGAGTTCCTTATCTTCACTCTGCCTGCCTGCTTCCCAGGCTCCCTTGAAGCAAAGAGCCAGAGTGGAGGAGGGGGGGATACAGTAGGGGGTGGGGAGAGACCCAGAGACAGAAAAATGGGGCCACTAGGGAGCTATGCGCAAAGCTAGAGCAGGTGGAGGTGAGGAAACCGATTTTGCTGAGCACCTACTATGTGCCAGGCCCTGACCCCAAGGCTGTGCTTCTTTTATACGATATAATTCTCACAACCTTCTGAGGAGGTAGATGCTGATTTACAGAAAGGAAACATGGGCTTACATAGTTTCAGTGATTGCTCAAGGTCATGTGGCTCAAAAGTAGCAGAGATATTACTAACAGAAGAGAATGGGAAAAGGGAAACAGAAGGGGCTAGGAAGGTGGAAAAGTGGAGACAGGTGGCAGTGGGAGACTGCACCCTGAATGGGAGGAGGAGGCCAGAGAACCAACTCCTTAGCGTAGCATTCAGCCCCTCGCTTCCCCATGGCATCACCGCTGCCTGGCCCCAAACGCCCCTCTCTGCCTCCCTCACCCTCATGGCAGATGGAGCTGCTCATTGCCTTCGAGGTCATTGGGGTGACCCTGCACACAAGGGAACTCCAGGCACAGCTGCAGCTCTCCACGTGAGTGACCTCGAGAAGCCAGGCTATGTCGGGGTTGAGATGTCCTGGGCCCCCCCACCCCAGCCTTAGCTGACACATTCCTCCCCTCCCCTCCCCATTCTTTCCCCAGGTCAAGTCACCAGGATGACCTGTGGCCCATAACCCTGACTCTGCTGGTGGACTACACACTCCAGGCCTCGCTCAGCATGTGGGTACCACTCCCCCCAACCCCAGCCTGCTGGGCCTGAGCTAGGGTCTCCCCTCCCTAAGGTGTCTCTCAAGCTCCTCTGAGACACCTCCCCTGGCTTGGTATCCTTAGGCCAAGACATAACAACATCACTATCATTATTGTTACTATTATTATTATTCTCCTTGCAAAGCAGGTAGCAGTGGAGGAATCAGAAACTCTGGGGCTAAGGTGTTGGTGTGGCCCTGCCATTTCATGAGAGCTTGTTGTGCTAAGGATTTTTTTTTTTTAAACATCTTTATTGGAGTATAATTGCTTTACAATGGTGTGTTAGTTTAGGCTTTATAACAAAGTGAATCAGCTATACATATACATATATCTCCATATCTTTTCCCTCTTGCGTCTCCCTCCCTCCCACCCTCCCTATCCCACCCCTCTAGGTGGACACAAAGCACAGAGCTGATCTCCCTGTGCTATGCGGCTGCTTCCCACTAGCTATCTATTTTACGTTTGGTAGTGTATATATGTCCATGCCACTCTCTCACTTTGTCCCAGCTTACCCTTCCCCCTCCTCGTGTCCTCAGGTCCATTCTCTAGTAGTTCTGTGTCTTTATTCCAGTCTTGCCCCTAGGTTCTTCATGACCATTTTTTTAAATTTTAAATTCCATATATATGTGTTAGCATACAGTAGTTGTTTTTCTCTTTCTGACTTACTTCCCTCTGTATGACAGACTCTAGGGGAAGCAACCTAAGTGTCCATCAACAGATGAATGGATAAAGAAGATGTGGCATGTATATACAATGCTAAGGATTTTATATACATCATCTCATTGTCTTCTCACAACAGCCCCATTATATAGTGACCCTGCTTAACAGATTATCCCCACTTTACAGATGAAGAAACTGAGGCTCAGAGAGGATAAATAACTTGTTTGAGGCCATACAGCTAGTAAATGCTAGAGCTGGGGTTTATCTCAGGTCTGCCTGATATCAGAGGAGTTGTAGTTAACCTTGGTGCCCCCGCCCCCGCAAGGGCCCCTCCCATCCCCTGTGACTCCAGCATCTTTCTTACCCCTAGGGTGAGTCACCGGCTACAAAGCTTCTTTGGGGGGACAGTGATGGGTGAGTCTGGCATGAAAACTGTGGAGGATGTGGGAAGCCCCCTCAAGTATGAGTTCCAGGTAAGGGGACCTCTGGGTCCAGGGTCTGAGGGTGTGAGGGTGGGGGTTGGTGAGATGGGGGTGGTTTTCCAGGAGACAGTAGCCATGACACCCCTTGTACCCGCAGGTGGGCCCAGTGGGGGAAGGGCTGGCAGCCCTTGGTGCCCTGATCCTGGGGCTGGAGTGGCCGTATGAAGTCAGCAATGGCAAGTGGTTGCTATACCCCACAGAGATCACGGTCCACGGCAATGGGTCCTGGCACTGCCGGCCACCTGGAGACCTCGTCAACCCTCTCAACCTCACTCTCTCTGTAAGGACACCAGGGGAAGCGTTCACTTGCATCTCATTTCCTTTGCAAGCTGCAGGGCAGAAAGGCCGGCGTCTTCCTCTCCCTCCCCTCCTGCATCTCTGGGGCCTGCCCCTCCACCTGCCCTTTCCTCCTCTCCTCACCTTTGATCCTCCCTCCAGCAAATCACCTCTTCCCCCTCAGGTTCCTGGGGACAGGCCGCCATCTCCACAACGCAGGCGGCGACAACTGCACCCCGGGGGAGGCCAGGGCCCCCTGCCGGTCACTCTGGCTGCTGCCAAAAAAGCCAAGTCTGAGATCCAGCTGGTGAGTGACGGGGCAAGGTTGGAGGGGATTGCGCCCGCCCATCACAGGGTGGGTGGGCACCTGGGGGCACACGAAGCAAGGGAGACAGGTGCTACGCCCCAGGAGAACCCAGTCTGATGAGGTGATGTGGCCCCTGCCTTCAGGAGCCTCCAGTCAGGGGGGGGGACTCATCTTCTGCCCTCAGAGGGACCCCGCTGCCCTTGCCTTGTGTTGGGGAGCAGCCAGTACAGTGGACTGAAGGAAGCAATACTGATTCTGTTCCCAGGAGCCCCAACCTGTTGGGAGTGATATAGATGCTCAAAGCTTTGATCATTAGGGCTGGGAATGGGGAGAGGCAAGGTGAAGACAGGGTGCAGGGCGCCTTCTGTCAGAAGGGAGAGGGGAGCAGGCCTGGGCAGCAAGTTGAGGTCTAGCTGGGTGGAGAGGGAGAAGTGGCCTTCCAAGTAAAGGGAGCCGGCAGGAACAAAGCCTCAGCGTGGGAAGGCATTGGAAAGGTGGCGTTTGGGATTGGGCCCCATTTACACGAACAAGGATCAGATTTCCCGTGCCCCCTGTCGCTGGCATCTATATATGCCTGGCCCAAAGAATGTGCCTTAAACACGTAAGTGCAGTGTGCATGAGTGAAGGGATTAGGGCAGGCCCCTTCAGGTCAGCCATGGGTGGGACAAAGCCAGGGGCGAAGCCTGAAGAATCTAGAGACCCAGACTGTCTCGTGTTCTGTGTTCCCTGCCCACCTCAGAGCTGTGGCGGTGACCACACCCGCTGTGTGTGGCTGGAGTGCCGGATTCCTGATGCCCCCGTCATCACCAACGTGACGGTGCAGGCACGAGTGTGGAACAGCACCTTCATCGAGGTCAGTGCTGGAGTCTGGAGGTCTCCACTGCCACCCATCCGGGCAGGGAGAGCAACAGGAAGAGGATGAGGCCAGGGTGCATGTGTGTGCCCGAGTGTGTGTCAGTGACTGCCTGGAGATTGATACATGCTGGGCTGTGCACCTGTTGCTGTGTGCTGTGTCAGTGTTAGTCTGTGCATCTGTGTGTGGGATATGACATAAGTTTGTCTCTAGCCAAGATGACCGTCTCTCACATGTTCATTATTCTGTCACGTGTCCATTGCTTTCCCACCTCCCTGCTTTAGTCCGTGCTGTTCCTTCCCCCGGGATGCCAGCTCGCCTCTGTTATCTCTGCATGTAAACTTCTGTTCAGGCTTCACAGTCTCCCTCAAGAGACCACCAGTGAGGTCTTTTCTGACTTTTCTAGCCGAAAATGACCTCTCCCCTCTGGACACGCACAGAACTTTCTCAGAAGCCACACGTGCCGCTCACCATGCTCTGCTCTGGGTTGCAGTGCCAGCCATCTTGTGCCACCTAGACCAAACTTTTTCTGTAGATGACTAGATTAAACGTCTTTTCAGCTCTGTGGGCCACGTGCTCTCTGTTGCAACTACTCAATTCTGCACAGTAGCACGAAGCTGCCGCAGACAATACATAGATGAATGGGAGCGTCTATGTGCCAGAAATACTTTATTTACAAAAGCAGGTCATGGGCCAGATTTAGCCCACAGGCCGGACCTAGACGGTGACCTTCATTGTCTCTGCTGTCCCCAGCATCCAGCACAGGACCTGACGCACGGATGAATGAATGACGTGTGTTCGTGTGTGGAGGAGAGGCCTGGTGTCAGGTCCTTTTGGGTGCTGCTTAAGGATGGGCGGATGGTGTCCTGGGGGTTGTTGTTGACCCTGAGGGAGGGTCAGGAGAGAGGCTCAGAGGGGCTTCAGCTGCTTCTATTGACCCATCCTTCCCCCCTCCAGGATTACAAAGACTTTGACCGAGTCAGGATAGCCAGCTGGGCCACCCTGTTCCTCCGAACCAGCGTCCCCACCATCAACATGGAGAACAAGACGGTGCGGGTGAGTGACCGTGCTAGGAGACAGCAGTGCCTGGCCAGGGCATGGGAGAACAGGGCATCTTTCCAGAGCATGTTCGCACGCTTTAGCTATGTGGTCTCAATCTCGGCAGCACGTTGGAATCCTCTGGAGGACTTCTGGTGTCTGGACTACACCCCTGATCAATGAAATCTGAGTCTGTGGAGGTGGGACCCCAGTGTTGGTACGTTAAAAAGTGCCCCCCAGTGATTCTACCGTGCAGCCAGGCTTGAGAACCTCTGCGTGAGCTCATTTGATCTGCACGACATCTCTGTGAAGATGTGCCATCTCCGTGGAAACTTGAAAAGAAAGTTCCCAAACTTGATTCTGAGTTACATATGGAAGAATAAATATGACAAAATCCCTAATAATTTGTTATGAAAGGGATATAAGTGGAGATATGAAGGGGATAGGTATAGGAGGCGAATGAAGTTTTGGTTAAATACATTATGATACATTTCCTAAAATTAATTAAGGTAGTATAGGAAGGGCCAGAAAGATCAATGGAACAGGATAGAAATTTACTTTATTATACAGATGGCATTTTAAATCAGGAGAAAAAGGTAAACAAGTAGTATTGGGAGAACACATTTGGAAAGTAAAGGCAAACCCCTGCCTCACACCGTAAACAAAAACACATTTGAGTTAGATTAAATATTTAAATATTGGAAATAAAATCTATTATACCAGAAGAAAATTCAGGAAATAATTTAATAATCTTTAATTATGGAAAAAGGGAGTTATTTTATTAAACCCAGAAGTCACAAAGGAAAAATTTGACAAATTAGACTATATGAAATTTTATTTTTTAAATTTTTATTGGAGTATAGTTGATTTACAATGTTGTATTAGTTTCAGGTGTACAGCAAAATGAATCAGTTATAAGAGACTATATGAAATTTTAAATCTGTGTACAGCAAAAGAGATGTAAGGAAACTAAAAAGGCAAATGATACATTGCTTTTTAAAAAAGTTTATAGCATACATGACAAAGTATTGATAGACATATATATATATATATATATATATTTTTTTTTTTTTTTTGCGGTACGCGGGCCTCTCACTGTTGTGGCCTCTCCTGTTGTGGAACACAGGCTCCAGACGCGCAGGCTCAGCGGCCATGGCTCATGGGCCCAGCCGCTCCGTGGCATGTGGGATCTTCCCGGACCGGGGCACAAACCCATGTCCCCTGCATCGGCAGGTGGACTCCCAACCACTGCGCCACCAGGGAAGCCCAACATATTTTTAATACATAAAGATAAAGGGTGGCATAGAGATAAACAGGCAGTGTACATAGAGTGAAATACCAAGGTTCAATTCAATAGTAAAGAAATAAAAATAATAGCAATAAGATTTTTTTCCTATCATATTAGAAAATATTAAAAAGAATAATGCTGTCCGGTGCTGATGAGGTAGAAGGAAATGCTATTGATTGGAATATAAAGTGATGGATTCTTTTTGGAGATGAATTTATCAATATCTATTAAATTTTAATTGCACATTTCCTTTGATCCTGCACATGATAATATATCTTAAGGAGCTAATAGGACAAGTTTGCAAACATAAATATATGGGAATATTTTTTTTTTTTGGGAATATTTTTATAGCATTGTTTATGATGGCATAAGATTGGAAACAATCTAAATGTCTTTCAGTAGGAGATTGGTTCAGTAAATTATGGTACATTTCCTACAATGACTATGCAGTCATCAGAAGAGATTAGGTTGATCTTTATTAATTGACATC